>NC_056730.1:1133327872-1133927872 GCF_019279795.1 Protopterus annectens
GTGTCCCTTGCGGGATGCCCCAAAAATTGACATATCATGCAAAGGAGCCGATACAATGACCATTCTGGCCGAGGTGTGTACATACCAGGAATACAAGGGTGGGAAAGCCTGAGGACCCATGGGTCGATACAACGTACGACATGGGTCCCGTGAAGTGGAGAGTGGGCAGCGTGTAGTGGTGTGTTCAGATCCGACCTGCACCCAGAGTAAGGATGGGTGCTGTAGAGGAGGTGCGGGTGGGGGAACTATGGGTAGCTAGTTATAGGTCTAGGTGTGCAGGTGTTGGCTGATGTGGGTCTATACAGACAGCCCCAGGGATGTAAGTAAAAGTGTTCAATGGGCAGAGGCATCACCCAACGAGCAGCCACACCTGCTACGAGTCCTACTGCAGCAAAGTCTAATCAACATGGCAAGGAACGGAATAACCAGATGTAGATGTATATATGTAGAGGTATGTGTGTGTATATCTACCCATAGCTACATGGAGATATAACTCTCCCTCTTCATAGTACAAATGTATACATACAGAGACAGAATACATATACATACCCACATGTAGATATATACATATGCAGACACCCATACACCCATATGTCATTAGATATATATAGACAGCAATATATAAATATATACATGTATGCATATATATATACAGATATATCTGTATATAGTAATGTGTATGTAGATATATATATATATATATATATATATATATATATATATATATATATGCATTTATGTGTGTATAAATATACACATGTAGGATATGACACAGCAGTTACAAATTACATATGTTCACAGGCTGTGCAAATGGGGGTGAGGGGTCAAATCAACACACGTGACATAGCATCAACCCCCCCCCCTAGCTAGACCAGTGAAACATACAAGATACACAATAAAAGTCAACACAACACTGCTTCCTGGACTACAGGCAGGATACTACCAGTGGGAGAGACCTGCCACGTCTAATCTTGAAACAAAAACATTAATGTCCCTTGTGGGACACCTCAAAAATTAATGATAATCAGAGTCAGTCTCTGCAATGATTTATCCAACCTGGCTGTATACATACATGGACCAGTAGGTTGTGCAGGCCTGATGACCCATGGGTCGAGACAATGTACGACATGGGTCCCGACACATGGAGAGTGGGCAGTGTGTAGTGGTGTGGTTAGACTCCACCTGCACCCACAGTAAGGATGAGTGCTGTAGAGGATGGCCATGTGGGGGTACTATGGATATGCAATTATGGGCCTAGGCATGCAGATGCTGGCTAGCACAGTTGTATTCAGATCACCCCGGGGATGTCAGTAATATTGCGAATTGGGCAAAGTCTACACCCACACCTCACAACCTCTAAGAGCTAAACCATTGGACAGAACCTAAACCGTTGGGCGGACAAGTAGGGACAGAAAGCACATATTCCACTTACAACCTTAGAAAGCTGATATAATAAGAGGTTATGCATTAGCATGACACATCTGAAGGATGTGGAGTCATAAACCCATTTACTTGTCTGTATTTAATGGTGTCATTTCCCTGGTATTTGCTAGACAGGTGCGGATTGTAAGAGGAAGACACCAATATTATGAAGCAAACGCTGGACAGGCTGCAGATTCTGTACAGTCGACAGGCATTCTTATGCCTAATGGGCAGCCATTCCCGATATGGGTTCCACCGCAGCACAGTCCAGTGTACATGGCAAAGTATGGTATAACCATATGTGTTGTTGCATTACCCACTACACAACACCTATGTACACATGGTCGCAACACCTCATGTAGGCATGTAAGCCAATGTAATAGGGGTGTGAGTGTCCACTGCATACACCAAATGCAGTGCATATGCACAGCTGTTGTCGTAGACAACATGGCCAGGTGTGGACCTTCCCTGCAGCCATTCTGCACATCCCTAGATAATCCTCCTACTAACACCCCCCTTTGTGTCCCATGCACACAACGTACCTATCAGACCCTGTTCCATTCATCTTAGTGTCTATGGATACACGTAGGTGACACCTTCTTCCCCCACTATATTGCCAGTATCTGGAACCCCAACTCACATGTAGTATCACAGCTTTCCCACAGGACACATGTAACTAACACATGAAGGAACACCACAAGAACACCTGGAGCAGCACAGGCTCACCACCATGTGAAACCCTCCCCCCCCCACCTCACACTGTATACCACGACATCAACTAGTGATACTGATACCTCTTGTCTTGCCCCGCATACAAATCCCAACATCCAACATACCTTCCCTATTGCTCCCCATTCAATTAAACCTATGGGCAACTATAAAGTTACAGTGTCACCCCCACTATCCACCTACCTACTCCCTAGCTATTCGCCTCTACTGTACCACACAGGTATGGAATATGTACACCTACCCAAATACCTGCATGTAACTTATCCTGACCTGTGAAACAGGAATCCAACCTCACCGTAAACTGACCTTTGTCAACAGTCATACCTGACATGTAAACCTGACCTAAGCATGGATAATACCAATGCTAATTCCACCTAAAACATGGCTTTTCAGTGCTTCGGTGGATCCCTAGTGATATCTGCATTGCTTACTGTACTTATTTCCTTGTTTCACTTGAAAGAAAGTTACTGTTTGTCATTTTTGCATTTAAGTTACCTGTAACACATTGCATTTAAGTTACCTAGCACTTGCTCACTAAAGCAATTATATAAGTCAGCATTCAAAAATTAAAAGCACTACACCCTCACAAACTCCCCTTGAGTACCTTGTTCCCCATTGGCCCTTTTTTTCAATTATAAAGGAATTCCCAATACTATTCCAGCTTGTCCAAAGGTCAGTTGTCAATCTCCTCTCCGGTCCAGCTGGTGAATCTGGGAATCTTGAGGCAATGTTACAACTGCCTCATGTACACAGACAACCCTCTCCACCTCCCAACAAATTCCAACACATGTGAGAGATGCAACCATATAGCCAAACTAGAGGCTAAGCTCTCTCAACTCAGTACTGGCGTAACCAGTCAGGAGGAGAAGGAAACCACAGTCACTACAATTCCAGTCTCACATAGACCTACCACGACAGCAGACCAAACACATAAACACACAAAAACATACTCAGAGGCTCTAAATAAAAATCTGCCTAAGCAGCAGAGACCTCCAAAGCAGACATCCAAGCAACCGCTACCCCAAAACAAAACACGTGCAACACATAGCTCACAAAGCCAGTGTGCTGAACAGTCACAGCCCTTAAGGCTAAACAACACACCTGATACACTTGTAATAGGTGACTCTATCGTCAGGCACACTGATGTCCCGCTCACCAGGCTGAACAAGGAGAAGGTCATGGTGAGCTGCCTGTCGGGCGCTAGGATCTGTCACATAACACAAGCACTCAGGTCACTCCAAGGCAAGTACAAATATGACTCAGTCATTGTCCATGCTGGTGTGAATGACCTGAGACATACCTCCCTGGACTACATGAAAAGAGACATAGATGAGCTCTCTGAGCATGTAGCCCAGGCCGGTATGACCCTGACCTTGAGTAGCATCTTACCCTCACCAAGAATGATGCCACAATATGAAGACAAGATGATCAATTTCAACAATTGGCTTAAGTATTGGTGTCATTCAAAGGGGATCCAATGCCTGTCAGCCTGGGATGACATGCTCAAGAAGCCACGATGCTTCGCTAGGGACGGCTTGCACCTGTCACCCCTGGGCTTTCAGATATTGGCAAAGGCTCTTGCTACCCCCATAGTGCCTTTTTTAGGCAAGGCTCAAAAGACAAACCCACCTCCGTAGGTATCACAAGGGATAAGAAACTAAGAGTAATGCTACTCAATGCCAGAAGTCTAAACCTCAAGATGCACTCACTCGAAACTCTCCTTAGCATGGAGAACATCGATATCTGTACAGTAACAGAAACCTGGTTCAAGGCTCCCGAGAGCACCTCAGCACTACCAGGTTATACCTCATACCATGCTTTTCGGCCCCAAAACTTGGACCGAACCACAAAAGGAGGGGGAGTATCAATATTCATCAAAGATACCCACACCTCCAGGTTGGTGGCACAGCACGAAGCATCAGAGACTATCCATGTGTAACTAACAGTGGGTAAAACTGCCTTCTAGTTTATAGCCTGCTACAGACCACCCTCCCAAACCCAGGAACCCCACTCGGCCTTCCTGAGAACACTGGAAAACATGAAGTTCTCTCCAAACACCATTATATTGGGCAACTTCAACTACCCAAACATAGACTGGGAGCATTACTCTAGCTCCAACACCCTAGCCCAAAGGTTCCTAGAATTTATAAACTCAAATTCTATGGAACAACTTGTTACCACTCCCACAAGAGGGGAAAACATACTGGACCTGATCATCACCAACATGGGGACTCTATGCTCCAGACCAGAAGTGTATCCCTCACTGGTAAGATCAGACCATAAACTAATCTCACTGGATATTCACATCCTGACCCCACCCTCTGCCCAGAAAACCACAGTGAAAAACTTCTCTAAAGCAAATTTCACACTCCTCAAAACTGAGGTGGAATCCTTCAAATCCCCCGGACCTGTGGAAAATACGGCCCAGACCGCAGAATCCTTTATAAATGCATTCTATGAACACCTTCAGGAATGCATGGATCATGCAATCCCAAATAAAGCCAAGACCCAATCCTCCAAAGGCAGAAGTCCTGTCTGGTGGACCCCAGCCATAAACAAACTATACAATAGAAGGAGGAAGCTACAACATGATAGAGCAAAATCCCAAAAAGCGAAGGCATCTCTGATCAGTATTAGCAAAAAACTACGGGCACTCATAAAATCGTCTAAGGCCAGCTTCGAGAGAAAAATCACAAGGCTTTCTTTAGTTATGTTAGGAACCTTGGTGGGAATTCCCAGATATGCTCAGAATTAGTCCAAAATGACAAAAAATACACCGAACCCACAGACATTGCCAACATCCTAGCTGACAGGTTCAGCGCAAACTTCTCCCCCCCTCCCTACCAAAAGGGCAAATATCTATCCCAGCAGAGTGCTGCCCCCCTGACATCTCAGATGCTCAGGTAAGAGCCGCCCTCTCCAAAGCAAAAAACACAGCATCAATGGGACCAGACGGTGTCCTGGGCTGCATCCTACATGAACTCCAAGAAGAGCTAAACCCAAACCTAAAACTACTGTTCAATCTCAGCCTTACTACCGGATATGTACCCAAAGAGTGGCGTACAGCAACAGTGGTCCCTCTCCACAAAGGTGGTGCCTCAATGGATCCTGGAAACTATCGCCCCATAAGCCTGACTAGCTTGGTCTGCAAAGCTATGGAAAGGATCATCATGGACCTCATAAATAAAGATATTGGGGACCTACAGACACTGGATCCTACCCAGTTTGGCTTTGTTAAGGGCAGATCCTGCCTCTTAAACCTGGTCGATTTCTTTGAAACAGTCACCAAGGCCATTGACGAGGGAAAGGTGGTCCACACAGCCTACCTGGACCTCACAAAAGCCTTCAATACAATACCCCACTCGGGCATTATAGATAAGCTCACCAGCTTAAATATAAACCCCTATGTCACTAGATGGGTTGCAAACTGGCTCAAGGACAGAACCCACATGGTTAGAATTGCTGGAGCCATGTCAGACTCCAAACCAGTTACAAGTGGCATCCCACAAGGCTCAGTCCTGGGACCTCTCTTGTTCAGTATATATTTCTCGGAGGTACAGGCCAACACGGAAGGACTGTGGCTGACCAAGTTCACAGATGACTGCAAACTGGGTGCCATAATAGACTCTCCAGCCGACACAAGCATCCTCCAAAAGGGCCTCATAGAAACAGACAACTGGTGGCAGAGCCATGGCCTCAAGCTAAATGCCAAAAAGTGTATAGTCATCAAACAAAGTGCCCACAAATTACCACATAGGTGGTAATCCATTAAGTACAGAAGAAGTAATTAGGGACCTGGGGACCCAAGTTGGTAGCAATCTCTCATTTGACAACCACGTGGCCAAAGTGGTTAGAAAAACATTTTATATAGCCCACCTAATCATGAAGGGATTCACATCTAGATCAGGGAGGTCATCGTGCCTCTTTACTCATCCCTCATCAGGCCCATAATTGAGTACAATGCCCCTTTTGGGATGTACCTTACCAGACACCTGCAGCAACTAGAAAGACCCCAAAAGTACCTCACCAAGAGGATCAAAGGGCTCAAACAGATGCCATATGCTGCCCGGTTAAAGAAACTCCAGCTCTACTCAGTGGCATACCACCTGCTCAGAGGCGATCTGTGCCTGACGTATAAAGCCATGTCCAACCCGGAATTAATGGACATGCTGCACCTCAGAAAATCCAAATCCCATCGAGCTACGCGCTCGAGAGACTTGAACCTCAGACTTGAAATAAATAGGACATGCTGGAGGGACAGATTCATAATCCAGAGGCTCCCTTCACTCTGGAATAAAATCCCAGTCCAGGTTAGGCAGAGTCCCTCATTGATTCTCTTCAAGAGGAATCTTGATGAGTGGATGGGCGATAGTAGATTTACCCCGGGTATCACTTCTGTGTCACTGTTAGACAGAGGCGCAGTATACTAACCTCGAAAAAGGGCATAGCAAAATTAATTTAAAATGGGTGGCAAAAGCCAAACACACTCTGGCTAGGCTTATAAATGCCCTAGGGCAGATAGCTTAGTATGATCCTATGAACCTATGAACAGTTGAACGTAAACTAAGCATGTTGAGTGGGGGACGTAGCTATGTTATGTCTGTTACCCTCTATGAATGTGATCACCCCAGTATTACGTGGGATACATAGCTGGTGTCAATGTGGAGCTCTACACCCTGGGCCACCACTGACAATGGACAAGCATACGGTCCAAGTATTCTGGTTGGCAGATGTGAACAAAATGCATGACGTTGCACGTGTGTATGTGGGAGCAAGTGGGTGTAAGCCTATTTGGCTGCAGGTATGCGAGTACCACACTGGTGAAGCAATGTAGAGGCTAACTGAGGGCAAGATGCCGCAACCAGAGGTCAGTAATGCTATGCTACATGCAAACAAGCGGATACCCACCTACAAATGTTCTACAGTGCCTCAGTCACTCTGTAGCCAACAGCTGTTGTTGTGGCCATTAACAAAATAATCTGCACTGCCAGGTTGCAAAGCCCTGACCCTGCACACTATAGTAGACATGAGTTACACTAAGCCATGGTGGATACACATTCAGCTGCTGTGATCACAAACACATCATCCAGCATAGGCATCCAACAGTATAGGAAATGTATATAAGTGTGTAGATTAATGGCAGAACACATGTCCATTGCACAACCACAGTATTATGAGCAGTCTATGTGCAGCACAGAACAGTGCCTGTCCAATCATACTGTGAGAACAGTAGTCCTGCATAATACCGACTTGAATAATGATATACGGTGCACACCATGGGGCTTCATGCACAGTATGTCACACCTGGGGCATCGGTACCTTGGAACTGGGAGATGAGGATGGCCAGGTGTGTGAGCAAACAGCTGCTACACAATACCCTGGCAGGATACCAGTAGGAGAAACACTGTAGACCAGCTAGGTCTACTCTTGACACAACTACAGGTCCGTCCCTCACGGGCTGAACCAACAGTTGTGGGTCACATTGATGTCACCTCCAGTATTGGAGGAGGATCAGGGGAAGGCTGGTACATACATGGACTAAACGGATGAGGAACCTGCAGACGCTAGGGTTGGGACAGTATACTGGAGGTGTACCAAGACGTGCATAGAGGGAAATGTGTGGAGGTGTAGTATGGTAGGGCCAGTAACCGGGGAATGGATGGATGCTGTGTACATGGAGCTCAGGGACCGGGGGAAGGGAACATGTGTATGTCATTATGGTAGACATATGCAAACGAAGGAAAACAGCAATAGTGTAGTGGTCAGAGCCTCTGCCTAATGCGCACGCATTCCCGGGTCATGTCCCACTGCAGCACATCCTATTTTCCATGTGATATCCGTATGTTACCTTCATTGTGCTGTATAACCTACAAAGTAACATTTATATTTGCACAGGAGTACTGCCTTAAATGCATGTGAAGAGTCATGCTGACTAAGGCACTAGTAAGCATGTGTAAATGCATAACAGCAGTTGTACGCATGGATACGCAGTTGTAAGTGTGTGTGCGTGTATTGGCATTGGGGTAAGCATTGCCTTTATAGATTGAGCTAAGTAGATACTAGCTGTGTATAAGGTAAAGCAACCCGAGCTTAGCATTGCTTAACTCTGCGCATACATGCGCACAGCCGCGTACGACCTCTCAAATGTCCCTAACTCACTCTGTATCCGACAGCTGGTGTTTTGCACTGAAACACAATATACAGCCTGTGGAAGGGCCACACCCGGGACGCTGCACACCATACACTACGTGATTTACCATTAAACCATGACAGATGTACATAACCACTCATTCCACATACATATCATCCAGCACAATCAGTCAACAGCACAGGGAATGCAGTAATAACACACCATACAACCTCTTAATGCATGAATCATGGACATAGTGCGCCATAATGTGGGTACATATAGGGATATCTGTCATATCCTGCTCTAATACACTTCAAACATTGCAAGTTTCACAGTTATATGTGGTAGAATACATATATCGCTGGAGATGATATGTCTGAAACACGTACGTGTCTGTACGAATGACTGACCTTAGTCCTAAGGTCATCCATGTCAATTGCCATGAGAATGAGGTACAGGCCACACATATAGGCCAAACATGCATACACATATGGACAGCTATACATCTGTTAATGAAGAGAGATAGACAGCTATAGGTATATATGTGTATGTATGACTCACAAATAACCATATAGCAGTAATCGTACAGAGATAGATTAATATGTTCAGTGTATATATCTATATATATAATATATATATATATCTACATACAATCACATATATATATGGATACATATACATAGCTAGAGCTATAGCAATGTCCAGTTCTCTCCCTTTATATATGGGGAAGTAACATATGTACTTATGCAGATATATATATATATATATATATATATATATATATATATATATATATATATATATATGTGTGTGTGTGTGTGTGTGTGTATACAGATAGACATGTGTATATGATTTCCACATGGGAATGGACTCCTGGCCCACTCCGTACGACATAACTGACCATGAGCACAGTTAATGGGGGTGGTGGCACACATGGGTACACCTGGTAATTAATGCACTGTAAACCCCCCCCAGCCATAATGCATATGCTGTGCAAACCAATATCCAGAACATGCAGTACTTGACAGCAGGACCCACCACAACATAGCGACAATGCTCCAACAGTTATCCATGTCACCTGTACATGTCAGGCCAATATCTGTAACATACCAAGCAGATATGC
Organism: Protopterus annectens; assembly: GCF_019279795.1. Lineage (NCBI taxonomy): Eukaryota > Metazoa > Chordata > Ceratodontiformes > Protopteridae > Protopterus > Protopterus annectens. Next base: position 1,133,337,277 of record NC_056730.1, read on the forward strand.
CATTGTACCATAGGGAATGTACTATGTTGAATGGCTACACATTACAACAATACAGATATGCACACACATCTATACATTGATGATCATGTGCATATATATATATATATATATATATATATATATATATATATATATACGATCTATGGGATATATGGGTACATACACATATACACAGACAAAGGGTATTAGTAGCCAAACATGTGTAGCAGTAGTGTGGACGTACAGGGTGAAATCTATATCCCCAGCCACAAGCCCTGCAACCGGTACCTGTGACGTGTGGTGTGGCAACCAGCCCCACAAAGGGGATACTAATATTGCACATACACCCACTCACAGTTCAAAGGACATGACATGACACACAGGTATGTATGCACAGATAATCTTTATTTGTGTACCATACACTAATGTATGCCATTACTGACAGCACATGGATGTTGATGTGTACAACCAGTGATATATGCAAGGCCCACACATAACAGTCGATGCAGAGAGTGCGAATATATATTATACTATGGTGTCTAGGGTAAGCCCTTCAATTCGTACAGCATTTGACAATGGATTCTCCTGCACGATACGTACCAGTCAGCGATATAAGATGTTGTTCAGCAGCCTCCAATTACACCCTGTAGTCAAGGCCCAGGGGGACATTCATTATTTGTGGTAATGTCAATGTGTCCATCACAGGTATGGTCCCTGGCCAACAAATGTTGTGGGTGTCCATGCTATGACTGGGATGATAGTAGGAATGCTACCAGTGGTGAATGATAGGCCATTACCTAACAACCCATACCCGTATCACAGCAGGACAAGGGCTGCCATACATGTGGAGGACAAAGGCAGGAACGCAGGGCCATACCCGCAATATTGCAGTAACACACCCTGGAACATGCTGCTGTTACAGGATGTGTTGCAACATACCCCTATGCAGGAAAATGACATCAGGTACACAAATGGATATAGCCATGTACTGCTAGCATGCAACACACACACTGCCAGTGTAATATCCAACACAGGATCTGTGTGGTGGACAGACAACACATGATAGGCACACCTCTGTCCAGCTAGAGGATGGCCCACAGTAGTGAGCTATGCAGACAGACTGCAGTCCAAGGTAAACTAGTATGTACACACACACACACACACACACACACACACACACACACACACACACACACACACACACACACACACACACACTGTAACACCAGTACTGTGCATAGCATTACACCACTCTACTCACAGTCTGCCTGTATGCCCTGATCCTCCTACATATGTGTGGCTGCCCTGAGTGTGCAGGTATTCCTGTAAGAGGTATTGCTACCTGCTGTCTGTAACATTGATGCCCACACACAGGAGGGATGTCCATCACACAGAGAATGTACAGGGAATACACCTACATGATGTAGAGATTCATAGTGGGTGGTTGCCATGACAGTGGCAATTGGAAGTACTACACATGTGTAGTCATATATATATATATATATATATATATATATACATATGAATACATACATATATATATATAGCTATAGCTATCTGGATACATACATGTCCATATCGTCCCACCATATGTCCTGGACATAGAGTGTAGCCCTACCCCAGACCCTGCAGTTCCAATGTAGTAGTGCAGTGGGATGTCTGGTACGTATAGCTGGTATATTAGTAGACATTTGCTACTGTCATTGGGATTGTTGTCACAGACACGGTGTGTGTGGAAGGTGACATATGCTCATAACATGTGTGCCATTGGCTACTAACAGACATCCTAAGGTTATCATGGTACAGTACCTGCATATATAGCAGGCTCGACAGCCATGTCACAGCACAGGCTAGGCCACACCTGTGTGACAGTGCATAACCACAACCAATGTGAACACAGCCACAGCCACATATGGTATGCTAGCATACTAGTATGGTATATGGCCTATCTGTCCTACACCATCCTCATATGTGCCACTCACAGCATGACCCTACATATACTGGGCTGCTACACAGTCCAGTCTGATGACTGTCTGTGGTATGGGACATGTGTGTGTATGGACCTACACACATGTAAGGTAATACGGTACCATACAGTGGGGCAGCATGTAACAACAGATAGAAGGGGAGCTAGGACAATGACATCTACCACAGTCTATACACAGGCCACAGTATATATTAACAATACACACACTGCTGACATTCAGCATTACTACGCAGCCCTCAGTACTGTACAAAGATCCACAGGAGTTCCAGGGTATGGCATTAAGTGTAACCCCTATTGTACGTGACATGTGTAGCACCCAAATATATCACTGGAGTGTTATCACATATGTTGACACTGTTTACGGTGTACAGCACATATGCACCACTTCATGCATGACATATGTACAACAGTTGACAGAGGTGTGGCTGACAGCACATACACAAGGCCAGTATACACATGCTAAATAACAGAAATAATCCGAACAGGATGAAGGACGTCTTTATTAAATTCCGAAATAAAATTCCAAAATGGTGTAAAAACAGTTATAATAAGCGCTTTCATTTGGCTATGCCAAACTTCCTCAAACAAACTACCGTCATTTCCTGCCGGTTAAATAAAACACTAGTGGTACGATACATTGTAACAATCAATTCATTTCACCGTTCTTAAAGTGATCAACCCCAAAGAAAACAGACGATCATAGACTGTAGACAATTAAAATACATGCATAAACAAAAAATATGTATATGTACAATCATTATAATCACTAAAATAGTGAATAAAAACATCCATACCAATAAAAGAAAAATATATATGCTAAGCAAAACATGTACTACAACTCATTAAAAAATGTACCCATTTCATATGTAATAACCGAAACTCATCATGTTTAATAGACTAGAAAATCATGAATGAATAAAATATATATCAATTCTCATAGAATAAATGTACTGTGTAAATAAATATTAAATATATTAAATAATTTATATAAAAAACTATTTATTAATTCTAAATTTATTGTTAAAAAATATCTTAAAAGTAACAATTTGTATGTGTATTTTTTCCAAATTATTGTAGAAACAACCAGGAAAATAAATAAATGAATATGTGTCAGTAAACCCTAGCTATCTTTCTAAAGATTTTAATCTTAGAATGCTTCCGATAGAGAGTGCACTATTTAGTCCTGGCCAACTATGCGCGTTGAGCCTAATTTGCCATTGTAATTCCATTTTTCCAACAATGATTGCCATGCTCCTCCCCTCTTATCTGATTTTAAAGTTTCCAAAAAAAAAAGAAGGGTGAAATTAATTGATTGTGACAATGTATCGTACCGCTAGTGTTTTATTTAACCGGCAGAAAATGACGGTAGTTTGTTTGAGGAAGTTTGGCATAGCCAAATGAAAGCGCTTATTACAACTGCTTTTACACCATTTTGGAATTTAATAAAGGCATTCTTCAGCCTGTAAGGATTATTTCTGTTGTTTAGGTTTATCAGTGCTCTCATTGCCCCAGTATACACATGTTGCTGTGATACCCTCATTAATCTACCATTGTAACAGGGTTTCTTGCAAAATGTGTCCAGTGAGGGATATGTAGACAGTAACTGTCATGGCCTTCACCATCAATAGACTGCAATCCTCACAGTACCGTCTGCATTCCACGGATAGATGCATCGTGGCTAACACATGACATGACACCAAAGGCAGAACACTGCCCAGTCTGCAGATGAGCCTGCAGATGGGGATTCCTGATATACATGGAACTGACATGGCAGGTATTGAGACATGTACGACAGGCATATCCAGACAAACACTGTTAATCCAACCTTTCTCCACATGCAGTATAGCAGCACTTACAGTTTGTAGGCAGGTCAGACACATCCCCCTCCTGTTTGTTGCCCTCTTCCAACAGTGTATGTTGTTAGTAGTAAATCCCCAACCCATCTAATAAACTGTTTGCAAAATGACAGTTCTAGCTCCTGCTCACAGTGACAGACAAGGGCCAACACCACCACAATGTTCCCAGGTAGTGGAGTGCATTTCCATGCAGTTGGCTATGGGAATGTTACCACACCTGTTCCACATGCAATTGGATAGGGACGGCCTGCAAAAAGTGCAGAGACCATTAGCTGATCATGAGCATTATGTTAAATACACACGCTGCTGCCTAAGCAATGCAGGTGTGGGCCTCCACATCCACCAGAGAGGGTGTGGTGGAGGCAGACAGAGGTAAATACATGTCAGGGAGAGGTGGGAGGGTAAAACCGATGCATGTTTGTGTCACACACCTACCAGCACAGGGTATCATACACCCGACAGCTATGTACTGCTATCACAGTCCAATGCTGTTATTGGATGTGCCACATGTGTTGTCTGGTGGGGAGCACTCAGAACATATATGTGATGGTTAGTGCCATCTGCTACAGGGATACAGTAGATATGCAGTAGGTGATGTGCACGTGCCTGTCTGCATGAAAAGGTACCAGCATCAGCACAGGCACACTCACACAGGGATGCGCACACATTTACACACTTGACAGGGCCAGGAGTGTGACCCGTCACTAGTGGGATTGCCACAAGACATCAATGCGCAGGAAACACATGCGCCACACGGGTGATAAGGAGGTCATATAGGCAGTGAGTATGACGGAGTGTCAGACCTAAGGTGGCATGCTTCACTGTGCCCTGGGGTGGAGTAGTGCATGTGGATGTGGACATACGCACCATACAACACACACGTACACACAGGGTCCAGTTCGGACATGCATGGATGCATGGGTGCATGTCTGCATGGGTGTGTGGTGGCCACAAGTGCCAACAGGCTATACAAGGGTAGGCAATGGGTATACCTTGGCATCAGCCTATGTGACATTGGTCTACATTGTGGCACAGGCGTTTAGTGTCTGCATTTGCCCTCACAGGTGGGCACTGCATCCGTCTTCCAGGCACCTGGGCGACCATTGTGTGTGGCCAATGCTGTGCATCACTTGACATGTATGTGTTCCCTAGTCCATGACTTGGATGGTGTCTAGGATGTGCACACATCCCACATGCATGTACAGTGACATGTGGAACTGTACTTGGGGTGTCTGGCCCATACTGTTAACACAACTTATCATCAGATGTGCCAGTCTTACCCACGTGTGGCAGGGAGTGGTACTGGTCAGAAGATTTCCTCTGCACCCACATTGATAGCATGCTAACAGCATTTCCTGATTTCAGTGTCATCTGTCCATACAGGCCATGTTGTCAGGCATGGTATGTCCATTGTGAGTCACATGTGAAGGCACAGTGGGGTTGCTAACTTTTATTGGCAGGCCGTGATGTCACATGTATGGGTATGGCTTTGCACCCCAGCCTCTCAGCCATTTACATCTGTTATCCCTGTATTGTTGACATTGTGATATATAGTAGGGCCACCATAAATGTAATTAGCAATCCTTACACAATGCCCACAGGTGTCACAAACTCACAACCACCTCTACACAGGACACCAGTTACAAACACACACACACACTACAGCAATACACAGTTACAGGATGCACCACGGCAATTACTGGGCTGTCATGTTCCCAGAGGTGTACTTCTAAATGATTGACATCAGCAGCCTTGGCAAAGTAGTGTAATTGTATTGTATGGAGTGTGGGTAGCCTAAAACGCATTGCTCTCTACCCAGTCAGACACACACACCCACAGTTGCCACGGCTGGGGTTCGAACACCTACCTAACTAGTTTATCACACTACAGCAATACGTTGTTACAGGGCACGCCACGGTGATTACTGGACTATCATGTTCCCAGAGGTGTACTTCTAGATTAGTGACATCAGCAGCCTTGGCAAAGTAGTGTATTTCTATTGTATGGAGTGTGGGTAGTCTAAAAAGCATTGCTATCTACCCAGTCAGGCACACACACACAGACTCACACACAGTTGCCACAGCTGGGGTTCAAACACTTACCCAACTAGTTTATCACACTACAGCAATATGCAGTTACAGGATGCGCCACGGCGATTACTTGGCTATCATGTTCCCACAGGTGTATGTCTAGGTGAGTGACATCAGCAGCCTTGGCAAAGTTTACTTTATGTATTGCATGGAGTGTGAGTAGCCTAACAAGCATTTCACTATACACAGTCAGATGCAGACAGGCACACACACAAACACACACTCACACAATTGACAGGTTGGGGGTTAGTACTACTATCTAACTACTCTGTCACTACAGCAGTACGCAGTTATGGGACACGCCATGCACTTTACTTAGCTATAGCTTTCCCAAAGGTGTAATTCACATTGGTTGACCTCAGCAGGCTTGTCATACTATTGCTAAGGCGAGGGCAGTGTGTGCATGGGCCATACCTCATTCATGTGGGGGTTGACATGCTACATGCGGGAACACACGGGGTCATATGTCACAGGTGCGTGTATACAGCTACTAGATGGCTGCTTCCTTGTACAGTCTTGTTGCACAGCTGGCACATACACCACATAATCTGTAGGTACTGGTGGCTAGTATCTGCAGTGGGTTATATCCACACCTCATGTGTTGTGGGCCCTTAGGCTGTTTGCCATTTGGAACAGGCCCGCATGACTCCTTGTCACAGTCACCCTCTTCCTCACATCTATGCCTGTGTGCCTGTGGTTTATTATAGTGTGTTGTCCTTACATATTTGCCTGCATTCCTATCCACTGTGTGTGCAAGGCAGGAGTGGTGCATACTGACATGTGTTCACACTGAGAACTGCAGCTTCCAGATATGTCTGGTCCACTGTTGTTTGCAGACATAGCCTTCATGTGTTTAAGTGTGTGATCATGCCCAGTATGACCTCTCAGTATGTTGTTGAGTGACATTGCCTTCATTCCTCTAAAGGTGTGAGCATGCCCAGTATGGCCATCTGTGTTGCATGTGTGGACCATGTCCAGGTTGTTTGTACTGCGGTGATGACCTTTTGTTGTACACCAATGGGTATCATGCTGTGTCTGCAGGGTATCCATCTGTCATTTGCCATTGACTGTTGCTACATTTTTGCATAGCGGGGGGGGGCATCTGACTGTTTCTACTGTTCTACACAGGAGTGGGGGGTCTGTACTGGTAAGTCAGGTACTCCATTTCCATCTGTAGTCTTACCTATCCTGCTGGCTAGGGCTTACCAGTGTAGTACAGATCCAGGCTTTGTTTACCTACATATTAGTGCCTGACTTTCTAGCCTTCACAACTTACATCCAACTGCCTGGCCTGCTGCGGTCTGTCTGTGTAGGCCTGGGGGAGGTGATAACCATAGGGCACATTCGAAGGGCATAGTACAGCATTTGTTTGTGTTTGTCTTTACCTGTCCTGCTGGCTGAGACTGTTGCTGGGTATGTGATCCTTCCTGACTGTATGTGTAGCTCTTATGGACACCCCTGTCGCTCAGGCCGTTTCGTGCAGTGGGTTTTGTCACCTTGTGTAGTACTGGCTACTATGGTGACTCCAGTATGTGTTACAGATCTCATGCTGCCACTATGGGTGTCTACTCCCTGCTGCCTTGACATCCGGCCACCCAATTCCCTTGCATTTTCACACCCATACCATAGCTACAGGCAAACACACATTCTACTCCGTTTGACAATTGGTAGGTTGATTGACTTACCTTGAGGATGTGCCCGACTTGAGGATGGTGCTGGAGGGCTGCCTATGTCGGATGCACATAGTACACTCCCTATACATGGTTACGCACAGGTAGTGTCATGTTTGGCATCCCTGTTACTGTCTGTGTGAGTCAGAGAGAGGTTTCATTCCCTAGGGCCCTACTGTGTCAGTGCATATGCTATGTGTTGCCTCTTTGCCAAGGCCAGGGCATACTGGGTATGCCCCCTTCTGTCTACTGGAGCAGGCTCAGGTTGTTTCTCCTCCGAGTCACTCTGTACCTGTACAGGCCTTGGCATTGGTGGGGGGCTGTGTGGCCCTTCCCCGTGCTGTTCCTGCTGCAGCTGTTTCTGCAGGATCATATTGTGTAGCATAGCACATACCATTACTATTTGGGTACATGTAGCTGGTGAATACTGCAGGGCTCCACCGGATGTGTCCAGACACTGGAACCATGACCTGAGCATCCCAAACACACGCTCTATTACATGTCTGGCCTGTGCGTGTGCATCATTATGGCATTGTTGTTCAGGTGTGTGTGCATTTCTGATGGGTGTCATCAGCCACAGCTCAAGTGGGTACCCAGCATCCCCCACTAGGTGACCGTAGGGGATATCCACATCAGCAAATCTGTGGTACAGTTGCGTCATTTGCCATATGTGGGAATCATCATAGCTTCAATGGCAGCCAGCACACACATTCAGTATAATGCCCTGGGCATCACATATGACCTGGCAGTTGATGGAGGGGATGCCCCTGCGGTTGATATAGGCCCTACCCTGCTCACTGGGTGGAGTTCTGATGGATACATGCATGCAGTCTATAGCACCCACTACCCCAGGGTAGTTAGCTGTTTGGTGGAAGAGACGCATATTGTGGGTCAACACCTCACATGTGTTGAGGAAATATATGTGCTCACTGGCATGTGCTGACATGGCATCCAGGAATTGGTGGAATACTCTGGATGCTGATGCCTGTGAGATTCCCATGTTTTCCCCAGTTGTAGTTTGGGAGGTACCTGTGGCTAGTATACCTAGGCCTACACATTCCTTGGTATCCGCTGGGATGGGTTCCCCTCAGCCAATATGGTGTGTCAGGTGTGGCCTGCACAGCTCAAAGATTTGCTGTAGGAGGTCTCTGTCCACCCTATAGTGCTCCACTATCTCCAGCTCATGTAGCCCCTGGTAGGTTACCCTGGGTCTATACACTCTTCTCTGTCTCCTCACTGTGAGTTGTTCGGCAGCATTGACATCCTCACCACCCTCAGCCTCTTGCACATTTTGTTCTATGTTGCCTACTGCAGCCCTTCTCATTTTGTAGGTTTGGTTTTAAAATTTCCCCGCTTGTATACACCGGTGGTGTAGAGTGTGGAAAAACCAGGGGGTAGGTGTTTGCTTGGTTTATAGTGGTGTTCTGGGCTAGGCTGGTCTGCTTCATGTGATTAGCTGTTTCTGATACATTTCACCTGGCAGCTCAACTAGGTCTCTTTGATTACCTTCCTACTGTTGTTTCCCCTTCCCTGTTTAGACCCGTGTGCACGCCGTGTGAACGGAGTGCTCAAATGTGCACAGAGCTGCTTTTTCCTGGTTTATCTTCCTTTTTCTTCCTGTACAACCTGGTGCATGGCACGCACACACTCTTACACTTTGTAAACAGTACTAGGCAGGTTTAGACACACCCCTAGCTTAGCTGTGCTACGCTAGGAGCAATCCCGAGACACAAGTCTCCAATCCACTTACAGTATGCCTGGCACACCCTCCCATGATGTCACCTATATCCTAGTCTTGCACCCAGCTATTTATACACTTACACTCTTGGGACCTGCTTCACACCCTGGGAAAATCTGGGATTCACTAACCCTTCCCTCATTTGCATAGGATTGCCTGCTAATGCATAGTTACATGTCCCACACTGAGCCTCCCCCCTTAGCAACCATTACGCACTGGCCAGGTTGTCTTCTGACTGCCATTGACTTGCATGGCAGAATACTGATTTTAGTTAGAATGCTTATTTTAGGTTTATTTTATTTATTTCCCCCATCCCGTTTACGCGTCGCTACCCTATGCTTAACCAGGCGAGATCAGCGAAGTTAAAATTTAACGTTGTTTATTTTATTCTTTTACATTTTATAATGCCAATTGCCTTCTACTTGGACATTGGCATGCTTCCTCAATGATATGCAGCCATTATTTGGAGCTGTCATGGCTCCGTTTTGTAGATTGCTGAACTGTACTTGGTTACTAACTGAGTACATTTCTGCACACTGCACTCGTCCTGCAAGGACTGCTGCCATATTACCCTCATTTGCATGGTTTTCACCTGCAAATGAGCGTAATTTGCATACAGGAGCTCAGTCTGTGCAGGATTAGCCTAAGAGCTCACTTGCACTTCCCGGGAGCTTGTTCCTGGATCGCACGTTGGCAATATTGCCGAAAATAGCTCTTAAACTAATCCTGCACGCTATAAAGGGTTTCATAAATCCAGGGGAATGAGTTAAGCAGTGCTGTTAATAGTTAAAATTTGCAAGGAGATAATGAAGTGCACATAGAAAGTAAAACCTTTTGAACACATAGAGTGCAATTAAAAATTAACCACATGCAGTCTTTTTCCCCAAGCTAATTCTGAACTATAAGCATAATTGACTCTCAGGCTAAACTTATGTAAATTCCAGGTAGACAGATTCAGGTGTTAAGAATAAAACTCACGTCACAAGCTTCCTTTCAGCTCTTTTGACCTTCTCAACTGTTCTTCAGCTGTGTGTTTTACTTATTTTTCATACACAAGCCACATATGTAACTGACTATGTTTTCATATTTGCATATTAATGAGCATGTTTGCTTAACTGATATCAGCTACCTCTTTGAAGAATATTTTTATTGCATTTTATGACTAGATTTTTAGCTTGGGAAAAATCCCATGTTGTGTAACTGCATGGCAGATCAGTTACATTTTCGTATTTTATGTATAATTGCTGATGCTTCCCAGGGGGAAGTAGGGGGTTACACCTTGCAGCTTCAGTTACAAATTTCATATATTTTTTCCTTCATTTTCTTCTTTTTACAGTCATTGAAAAATGTCTGCATTTGCACATTTTTCCATGCCACTGAAAGCACACATTCTGTAGTTTAAATCATATATTTTTAGTTTATCTGCTGCAGCTCATACCCGATTTTAGTGCAGCCCGTATTTCCATTCCATTCTGCTTCAGGCAAAACTGAGGCGATTCATTTTCTCATTTTACTGTACCTTGTGGCACATGTAGACAACAAGTATCAAGTTAGTATGTCATTTCTAAAACTGTAAGGTACTGTACAGGGTGCTAGTTTTACCACAGTTTTGAATGATGTTGTTTGCAGTCCTGCTTCTCCTGGCTTCTCTGCTGCTGTCTCCTTCTCCTTTTCACAGTCTTGACTATCTGGCAGACATATTTTTGAGTCTGGTTTGAACTATTCCTCTATTAAAGTACATTTGACTCTTATCTCATCTTTCACTTTCATCAAAGGCAAGATTTTAATCCCTTCAATTCTTTGAAAGTGTATAAAACATTTCCCAAGGACAATATTTTGCTGAGGTCTCCATTAATAGACCTCATATTTCTATAAGAGTTGTACTTTGTTCTGGAAAAACTAGCAAATGTTCCTTATGAGCCTACTCTTAGTGAATAATTAAAATTTCTTATATGGAAAAACATTTTTTTCTTGGCAGCTTTTATATCATATGGAAGGATTTTCAAACATTATGTTCATTCTTCTAAACCTCCTTATCTGGTATATCACAAAGAAAGGTTTGTACTTAGAAATAATCCTATAACTATGCCTAAGGTTACAACGGAGTAAATTTTGAAGAAGTACCTATGTTTACCTGTTTTCTTTCCAGCTTGTGCTTTCCAGGGAATACCCAATGCAGTGCATGAAGTTCAGTGTCATCTCAAATACTACCCTGCTAGAACCAAGTCCATTTATAAAAATGCTCAGCTTTTTTCTTTCTCACCTAAATTTGTGGGTCATAAAGTTTGCAAACTTCCTCTTTATGGTGGCTTTCCTGTTGTATGCAGTTTGGTACTCTAATCATAACACGCCATTGTCACAAGTACTAAAACTCACTGTACTACAGCTATAACTACCTTAGCAGCCTTAAATTATATTTTTGCAATGGCTACATGGTTTTCTCTGAATCTCTCTGCTGGATCTTACTTCCAGATCCAGATCTGCTTTGGGGGCTGTCATTATCAAGGGTATGTATTCTTAGGGGTCTATAGAATAGGAAGAGCTTGGGACTCTGGTGATTTACAGAGAATCGACCAAATTTTATTAGATGCAAAAAATATCTAAGTATTTATTTTGCATAAGGATAAATCTGCAGGAGGAGGGCCACACTTTGTAATGACCCCATTTATCCTACCTCACCTTAACTGAGGGTGTTTTGTGTGTTGTTTTATTTATTTATATATATATATATATATATATATATATATATATATATATATATATGTGTGTGTGTGTGTGTATGTGTGTGTGTGTGTGTGTGTGTGTGTGTGTGTGTGTGTGTGTGTGCGTGTGTGTGTGTGTGTGTGTGTGTGTGTGTGTGTGTGTGTGTGTGTGTGTGTGTGTGTGTGTGTGTGTGTGCACATAGCTTCTTTAGTTTGGATAACCTCAGATTTGAAGATACATTTAGACAGTGAAAGAGTCAGAGACAGAAAGAGAGAGAAAATAGCATAGTGAGTTACAGGACATGGGAGGAGATACTTAGCAGACTGAGAAAATGTGTTTTGTTTTACTGTAGAGTTCTAATGCCTGCAACATTAGTCTCACGATTTACAGATAATGGACTCCGTGTTACAGATATATCATTATTATAATAAGCATTAAACTTAGCAGTACTATATTTACTATTTTGTCCAATACATTTTAGCAATCTATAATGAACTCACTGGGTAGGCCTGGGAGTTCCTAGGGATGTTCTTCATGTTTCACTGTTGCAGTCATCACATTTGGGTTATCCCTTCCAGGGGTAGCCCTCAGTCGGCCCGAATACCAGAGGCTTAGTATTTCTGCATCGGTTGCTGTTGCTTCAGGACTAACGTCATGTCATTAGTAGTATAAAGTAAGGCAGCTGATGCCATTACATCAGTCTTTCTTGCCGAGGAGCCCAAAGCAGAAGCAGTTTGCACGAGTGCTGGTCAGCCGCTACCTGAGTTTTCATTTTCTGAATTGAAGCTGAAGTAAGTACCCCGTTGGGGATCCTTTTTTCTTGCTCTACCTGATATCAGAAAAAGTTAATAATTGTCTTGCCTGTGGAAAGCAAATACCACACTGAGACTTTCATTCTTACTGCATCACTTACTTAGGCCCAGACCACGATGTCCCTTGCTGTAGCTTTTGTGCTTTGTTCAACGCCAGAACTATACGTCGTTTGGCCCTTATTGTAGCTAGATATTTTCGCTCTCAGTCTTCAAATTCTGATATGGCTTCAGTAAGCCATCCAACAGCAGATCTTCCAAAAAAATGTAAGGATAAAAACAGAGACAGACCGCACAAGTCCAAACCTACCGATGACGCTTCCGTTAAGCTAGTCGTCAGTTCTCCGGTCCTCAGGGAGGTGCTTTGGCAGCTCCCGATGCCTGCTTCTGTGGATTTGCAGGCCGCCACCAAGACAATTTTGGAGTCTGGTATGCCGCAAAACTCTTCATTGACTAAGGAACTTACCTTGGATGGCTCTGGAGCCACTGAGCAGGCACCGGCTTTCAAGGAAGCATTTCGCACTACCGTTTCTTGACACAGACTGATGACTTCTTTTATGTCTACCGTTCTTTGAAAACTACTGAGTTTCTAAGGCTCAGGGTATGATCCACACCCAAGAAACTGATGACCCAATCTCATGCACCTGCTTCCTTGCCTCAGTCTCAAATGCTTAAAATGGCAAAAGACGTTATAATGCTGATCAGGGGATGCCAAGCTACCCCTTCCAAAAGAAAAAGAGATTTGTTCCCAGTAGTTTTATTTGAACAGGAGTTCAATGATTCTGATGCATCTGAATATGAAGACATGCAACCCCTCTCTGCTTATGAGGATTCTGATGCAGAGGAATCCATTCTTTCAGCCTCTTCACCCGAAGACTTTTCCTTTGGGGAAACCCTACATACTTTAAGGGAGCATTTCCAATGGGAATGTCAGGACTACCCTCAGTCTAAAAAGAGACTCAGGGAATTCTTAGATCTTCCACAGCACAGACCCTTGTCCATTCCTCCTGTCCTGGATGTTATGGATGATGTTTTCATGGAATCTAGTTTGACTCCTGACACCCTCCCTCCTGCTCCCAGGAAACCTGACAGGTATTATAGATTCCCTGACTCACACAAATTTCTTTTCAAAAATCCTACTGCTGACCCTGAGGTTATATTTCAAGGGCCTAATGGAAGTAGAGAACTGGCTCACTGATCGCCGTCTACTATTAAACCCAAATAAAACCAAACTTTTACTCTTCACTCCCACTAGCAAGATCCCCTTACCACCTCTCAGCATAACATCTAACAATGGTACCATAATTTCCCCAGAACCTTGTACTAAACTACTGGGAGTAATAATTGACAACAACCTTAAGTTTGATGCTCACGTCAACAAAACTATCAAAACAGCTAATAAGAAACTAGGCTCTTTATACAAGATTAAACAATTCCTAACCCCATCTGCTAGGACTGTGATTGCCCGTACACATTTGCTATCAACCCTTCTTTATGGCTCACCCATTTTAGTAAACCTAAACAAATCAGACCTCAGTAACTTTTCTAGCTGCTACAATAATATTGCCAGATTTGCCACAGGATCAGCTTATAAAACCCATCACTGTCAAAACCTTAAATCGCTAGACCGGCTAGAACTACCCTACCAACTTCAGTATAACCAACTTATAGTTCACAAAATTCTCTACGGACCAGACAGTATACCCATACTGAAAAATATTATCACCCCCTACAGCAACCTAAAAGCTCTCCGCTCTTCCAACAGAATGCTAGTACAAACTGTTAAATCCAAAAATTCAGCTGGTGAATAATTATTCTCCAACTCTGCCGGTAAAACCTGGAACTTACTTCCTGCAGAACTTACTACAGTTCCCTCCTTAACCCAATTCAAAATATCTCTTAAGAAACACCTAAAAATGCATTGGCTTTGTCCCTGTACAAACCCTGACTAACCCCCACTCAAACATCAACTAAAAATGAAAACCTTACAAGAAAGAAACTCTGATTCTCTAACTGTTTAGAAAACTGAGTATATGTCTCTCACCTACTGGAAAGTATTAATGTAAAGATGATATCTTGTCTCAGCCATGTATGTTAACCACTATAAATGTATGTGATTTTCCTTATCAGTTGTAATCTCTAACTATTTCCTATTTGGTTAATAATTTCCAACAATTTCCTGTGTGTATTTTAGAAAATCTTGAACATGTGTGTATATATTGTTGAACAAATGTCCATTTTGTAATAATTTTCTGTATTTATACTTGTTATGTATGTCTGGAGCTTTTCTCCCCAGGCCTCCACTGAAAATAGACCTATATCTAGTTGCACTTTCCCAGTTAACAAATGTAAAATAAATAAATAAAATAAATAAATAAAGCAACTTCTGCCAAGAATCCCACCCCCTCACATAGGGATTCCCAAGCATTAGACAGATGGGGTAAAAACGTATACACCTCTGCTACTCTTGCTATTAGAGCACTAAATTGTCAGTTCCATATGCTAAAATTTCAGCAACATATCAAGGAACTCCAAAAGCAAAAAATATCATATTTTCCTGCTTGTGCAGAAAATAAAGAGTTACAAGAGTTAATGCATTCTGCAAGTCAAGTAACTAAGCACACCTTACACTGTGGTTTTGACGCCACAGAAGCATCTTGCAGGGCAGCAGTCACTGGTTCTGTCCTTAGAAGGCATGCTTGGCTTAAGAAACAGCCCTTGCCAGACCATGTCAAATCCAAATTATTGGATGCACCCTTACACAAAGACTACTTATTTGGCACTAAGGCAGAGGAGGTCTTAAAAAAGATGGGCGAAAAAGCTAAATCTATGCAGACAGTTAAGGATTTCCTGCAGGTCCAGCCACCCAGGTTCAGTAGGCATTGCCCCTCCAAGCACTGGTCCTTTCCTGCCCCCTCCAGGTCAGTTCAGCCCAGACCCCAGGGAAGCAGACCCCCCCCCACAAACAACAGCCACAGGGAATGCAGAGATCAAAGCAATGGAGTTCCTCCACCTCAAAACCAGGGAGTGCTAAGCCACCTCCTCATGGTAAGACCTCACACTGACTCTCCACTTCCAGCCCCTCCCTCTGCCCACCTGCACTTACCCCTAGGAGAAAACTCTCCTTCCACACAAGGGCCACCATTACCAATGACCGCTGGGTCCTCAACATAGTGTGGCAACGTCTGCTAAGAATCCCACCCCCTCAGATAGGGATTCCAAAGCATTAGACAGATGGGGTAAAAAAGTATACACCTCTGCTACTCTTGCTATTAGAGCACTAAATTGTCAGTTCCATATGCTAAAATTTCAGCAACATATCAAGGAACTCCTCAAGCAAAAAATATCATCTTTGCCCGCATGTGCAGAAAATAAAGAGTTACAAGAGTTAATGCATTCTGCAAGTCAAGTAACTAAGCACACCTTACACTGTGGTTTTGACGCCACAGAAGCATCTTGCAGGGCAGCAGTCACTGGTTCTGTCCTTAGAAGGCATGCTTGGCTTAAGAAACAGCCCTTGCCAGACCATGTCAAATCCAAATTATTGGATGCACCCTTGCACAAAGACTACTTATTTGGCACCAAGGCAGAGGAGGTCTTAAAAAAGATGGAAGAAAAAGCTAAATCTATGCAGACAGTTAAGGATTTCCTGCAGGTTCAGCCACCCAGGTTCAGTAGGCATTGCCCTTCCAAGTACTGGTCTTTTCCTGCCCCCTGCAGGTCAGTTCAGCCCAGACCCTGGGGAAGCAGACCCCTCCTCCAAACAACAGCCACAGGGAATGCAGAGATCAAAGCAATGGAGATCCTCCACCTCAAAACCAGGGAGTGCTAAGCCACCCCATCATGGTAAGACCTCACAATGACTCTCCACATCCACCCCCCACCTGCACTTGCCCCTAGGAGGAAAACTCTCCTTTCACGCAAGTAGCTGGGCCACCATTACCAACAACCGCTGGGTCCTCAACATAGTGTCCCAGGGATACAAATTTTTTTTCCACACTCTACCAATCCCAAAAAGGTTCCCAGATCCTCCTCCAAACTAGTGGGCAGAGGCCAAAAAGCAAGTCTTTCCCTGCTCTCTATGAGGGCAATAGAGCACGTTCCTGCAGAATAGATAGGCCAAGGTTTCTACTCCAGGCACTTCCTGGTACCCAGAAAAGAGGGCACCTGGTGCCCCATCCTCAATCTATCCATTCTAAACACTTTCCTGGTGATACCAAAATTCAAAATGCTCACCCTCCAGCAACTACTACCTATGCTGTCCAAGAATGCTTGGTTAGCCACCCTAGACCTAAAAGAGGCCTACCTCCACATCCCAATCAGGGAATCATGCAGGAGATATCTATGTTTCAGGGCAGGATCTGTGCACTTTCAGTTCTCTGTGCTTCCCTTTGGCTTATCTACTACTCCCAGAGTTTTCACAAAATGTCTGGCTCCTGCCATTGCTTTTTGGAGATAAATAACTATTCAAATTTACCCATACTTAGATGACTGCCTAATTCAGGCAGACAGTCAGGAAAAGCTACTCAAGCACCTGACCTTTGTAAAGACCCTACTGACCTTCCTAGGGTACACTATCAATGAAAAGAAATCCAAACTAGTACCCACCCAGAAGATTATATTCCTGGGAGCAAGCCTGGACACAGCATCCCAGATGGCATTCCTTACACCAGAAAAGCAAGCTTACCTGACAGCCTGTTTCTCTCAACTAGCCACCAGACCCCAGTTATCCACAAGGAAAATTCTGGAAGCTCTGGGGTTCATGGCATCTTGCATTCTACTCATTCCATATGAGGAAACTTCAATGGTAGCTAAAAAGCCTTTGGTGTCAACACTCTGAAGACTTGGATACTCTTATACCAATAATACCTTGCCTAAGGAAAGATTTTCTATGGTGGGCAGTAGCATGCTACCACAACAAGGGACTACCCTTCTCACCACTCCATGCCACCCAGACCCTCACCACAGATGCATCAGACTATGCCTGGGGTGCACACCTGGATGGCAGGTGCATACAGGGCCACTGGAGCCCACATCAAATACATCTGCACATCAACCAAAAAGAGATGTTAGCTGTTCAGCATGCATTGACAGCTTTCAGACCCCTTCTCTCCCCAGGGGCTCTACTGATAAAAACAGACACCACCACTGTGATGTGATATATCAACAAGCAGGGAGGGACTCACTCCTACCCTCTATGCAGGCTCGCCATGATCCTTTGACACACAGCCTCAGCCATGCAACTACACCTATGAGCACAATTCCTGCCAGGCTCTCTAAACTCTCTGGCAGACAACTTAAGCAGAAATCTTCTGGACCCACACAAGTGGCAGCTAGACCAAAGAACCTTCACCTTAATAACTCAGAAATGGGGCACCCCGAAAGTCAACCTCTTTGCTTCCCACTCCAACCATCAGCTCAGCAGGTTCTGCACCAGGGAGCCTCACTGCAGTGCCTGGAAGGTGGACGCCCTATCCTTCCAGTTGAACTACCTCTCATTACCAGGGTACTGCTCAAAATAAAGGAGGAAAACCGAGGACAATTTTATTTGCTCCAGACTGGCCTCACCAGCACTGGTACCCACTGCTGTGCAGCCTGTCCCCTCTGCCACCATGGCATCTCCCTCAGATCCCAACCCTCCTAACCCAGAGGGAAGGAGAATTCATACATCCCCAATTGCAGATGGTCAATTTGGCAGCCTGGCTTATTCCCTGACCACTGAACAAGCTGCCAATCTCAGTAAACAGGTCCTAGATGTTATATGTGAGGCCAGATGCCCTAGCACTAGAACGTCTTATGCTGACAAATGGAAAAGATTCTGCACCTGGATCCAGGGTAAGGGAGCCGATACAGCACAGCACTCCCTACCTCTCATCCTGGAATACCTAGCTGACCTGCTACACAGTGGTCTCCCCTTTTCCTCTATTAAAATTCATGCCTCTGCTATCTCTGCTCATTTCAACACTGAGCAACCACTTTTCTTATACCGTCTCATCAAACAGTTCCTAAGAGGGGCTAGCAACGTGAGGCCACCCAGAAGAGCACCTACCCCAGCTTGGGATCTAAACTTTGTGTTGGAAAAGCTCAATATAACCCCCCCCCCCCTTTGAACCAGCAGCTTCAGCAGAATTAAAGATTCTCTCCTGGAAGACAGCCTTGCTTCTGGCCATCACTTCAGCCAGAAGAGTATCGGAGCTACAAGCACTCATGGCTGTAGAGCCCTTCATCATCTTCCATGCTGACAGGGTGTCCCTCAGGACTAACCCATCCTTCATGCCAAAAGTGGTGTCCAGTGTGGCTCTCAACCAATCCATTCATTTGCCCACTTTTTCCCTAACCCACAAAACAAGGAAGAAAGGATACTTCACTCTCTAGATGTGCACAGATAGCTCAGATTCTATCTAGACAGGACTAAGTAATTCAGAAAGACTGATAAATTGTTAGTCAGCTTTGCTGCAGGAGCAGAGGGCAAAGCCATATCAAACAAACCATTTCCAAATGGATAGCACACTGCATCCATTTCTGCTACAAGCAACATGGGAAACCTCCCCCTAAGGGGGTCAGGACTCACTCTACCAGAGCAGCCTCCATCTCTGCAGTTTTCCTCAGAGGAGTCCCCACCAGGGACATCCTGGAGGCTGCAACATGGACATCTGTTCACACCTTCACCAAGCATTAACACCTGCCTATCTTCTCCAAATCCAGGGCAGGCTTTGCCACTGCAGTCTTGCAGGGCATCCTAGCCAGCCCCTAGTCTTCTTGACTGCCTCCACCCTTTCCTCAGCTTTGGTAATCAACATAAATGTGATTACTGCAACAGTGAAACACGAAGAACATAGTACAGTTGTGTACCTACCATAAATGTAGATGTTCGACTGTATTCACTGTTGCAGTCCTAGTTTCACTCCCTCCATCCCCCTTTCTCTCTCTCTCTCTCTCTCTCTCTCTCTTCTTACAAGGAACGTTTTGGCATTTACTGGTGAGGTTCTTCCACCATATACTGGGTTCCACTTGGGGGATCCTGACAGAGCAAGAAAAACTGATGTAATGGCGTTGGCTGCCTTACTTTATACTACTCATGACCTGATGTTAGTACTGAAGCGACAGCAACCGATGCAGAAATACTAAGCCTCTGGTATTCGGGTCAACTGAGGGCTACCCCTGGCAGGGATAACCCAAATGTGATGACTGCAACATTGAATACACTCGAACATCTACATTTATGGTAAGTGTACACAACTGTACTTTGGGCAGGATGCTGGAAGCCATGAAAAAAAAAGACATGTAAAGTAGATGTACGATGTAGCAAATAGAAAACCAGTGCAGGAATAGGTTACTATGAAAAAAAGTTCACTTACTTAAACACTGCAATCAGAAGATTAACCAGAAGGATGTTTGCGACCAACAGGTAACAGGCCATGATAGCTGGAATGATCCACGCTCCTGTTTTACAAGGGGGAAGCTGAATTTCTTTGCCATCATCTCCAGTTATATTTTGTCCACAAGGAGCTAAAAAGGTGAAAAAAAATTATTGCATAGTATGATTTTTACACCGTACCTTATTTATTATGTAATACTACCTCATTAAAAAATCTTAAGCTGTTTGCGTGAGATTTCTTGAGTCCCTTGTTCGGATAACTTGAGCATACTCTACAGTCAAAGCCTACCAGCTAAAATAAGCATATGAGTAATATTACTAGTTTGTGTTAATCCATGCCTTGTTAAATGTACAAATTTAGCAGATCAGAATACCTCTGAAATGGACATTTGCCACACCATAGGAAATAACCCGATCAAGTAAAAATTCATGTTGCTATACAGAGCAGAGACAGTAAAATTTCAGTACAGCTTCAGTACACTATCCCATGAAATTACAGACGGTTTCTATAAAACTACACCAATGAACAGGTACATAAAATAAACCTTGGAAAAACAGCAAGTCCTTCAAACATATTTTACATGTCACTAATGAAGTGCTTTCCATGCAGAATACAGGTATGAAACTCCAGGCTGGCTGTCTTAAATGAAAAGTTTATTTTCTAAAACTTTAAATACCCACCTCAGGAATCAGTACATGACCATCCTTAAATGAGCAAGGTTAGTGCTGAATGCATTTACTCAGACCTGATTTTTGATTGTGAGAAAACTCACCTTAAAACAATTTGCATGTTACATTATTCACTGTAGATCATATAGAAATCCATTGACAGACAACATTTGAATTGTGGACTCTAAAAAAAGTGCAGCCAGTGAAATTTGATAACTTAGTGTTTTAAAGGTGCCACATGGGTTACAGTACAGAACGGTAACATTTATAATATTAACCCCTCCTCTCCAAGACTTAAATGCCTGTCTCTTACTTAGAAAAGATGAAGAGTTGATGTTTTACCATTAACAGACTGCAACCTCAATTTTTCAACTCTCTGCAGCTATCTCACTGACACAGGGAGCATGTTTGTAATGTCAATATGTGTCGCTTATGTGGGTTGAGTCACAGCGTATCAGAGGAATTCTGGGTTTGATTACCTGAGCAATTAGTCTTTTCTCAGTTTGTTGTGTTTTCATGGAAAGTGTATATACAACTGGATGCCTTGACCTCTTGCATTCTTTCTTGTAGGTACTGTGGCACTGAAAATACCACAGGCAGCAAACAATGACAACACTTCCGTTAACAGCTGCCGGGGAACGCAATCTGAGAGGATGGAACACAACTCCCCTACTCTGCATTGTACCTGTGGCAGGCAACTAATCCACACTAACTGAACTGCTCATTTCCAAAGTCAAAAAACAGTAGTACCTCTTATTCAAGAAAAAAGGCAGAATCATCACCAGATGAGACAAAAACGGGTAGCACTTCAATGTAAATCACATGCTAACTTCTTTGTTCTGTTTCAAAAGCTTGCATGAAGGAAAGCAACACTGATAAATGCAAGCAATAGGGGCAGCCTCTGTGTCTGACATTTTTCCTTCAAGTAAGTCCATCTGAATCAGATAATTACATATAGCTCATAAGGTCAACAACCAACAAAACTGAATGAGGAATGAATGTGTTTCTAAGCACAAAGTCACTGTAAATATTATGTGAGTCAGTACGGGTACAGATCAATTCACATTCAGTACTTTATCTAGTTTAGAGAGGGTGGTACATGACAAAAGAAATAATAC
Source organism: Protopterus annectens (assembly GCF_019279795.1). Taxonomy (NCBI): domain Eukaryota; kingdom Metazoa; phylum Chordata; order Ceratodontiformes; family Protopteridae; genus Protopterus; species Protopterus annectens. The sequence continues at coordinate 1,133,359,274 of NC_056730.1, forward strand.
AAATTATGGAATGCACATATTTTGCAATAAATCTACCAAGAAAGAGAATATAAAATAAATGAAAAGATGCAAATGAGAAGTGAGATCATTTAGGAAGAGCTGTCTTTCCTTGAAAATACATCACAAGGAGAGAGGGTCTTTTTTATGTATATTAGAAAGATCACAGTGTGAAGTGTTATGATCTGTGTACCTGAATTGTGCAAAATCTCAAAGGGCATGTGGAGTTTAGCATAATGTGTATCATTCTGTAGGAGAAGTTTACACAAAATAAGGAGAAGAGCAAATCTATGCACATAAAAGTACAGAGACAAGCAAAGCTCATTTGAGGTATTGAAATTTTTGAGTTACACAGTAGTCAAAAAACAATATGTATTTATATCTTTATTTGTATTTTTTTAAGTGGAATTGTTGGACAGTCTAGGGACCTTTTTCACTCATGACACAGATCACAACATAACTTCAAACAAAAAATGTTGGCTTCATTGAGTAGGACACAATACCACCTTGATTCATAGCTCACAACTGTCCAGATTTTTGCAGAATTACCAGATTTTTACTTCATATGTTTGTCTGTTCCTTGTAAAACTTGTGGTTTTCTGGCAAATCACTGAATACTGAAGTCACTAAATAATGAGATACATATGAATTTCAGACTTTATAGCTTTCAAAAATGCATGCTAGCACAAATTATATTATTGTAGTAACTGTCTGAGTTTATAAGAGCAATATTTAAAGTATGTTCCTATTTTTGGGCCTTTGCCCCCCCCCTCATTATTTTAGGCATTTTCTCCAGATTTCTTGTGCTAAGTGTTTGAGAGGTCTGCCTTGATTTATATGGCGTATAAGGGCTCCTAGTAGGTTACTCAGTTATGCACAGTGTACAGTGTAGAGTTTTGTAAAACAAGTAAGAACTTAAAACATCACAAATTGAGGTAATACAGATCATGCGTATCCCAGCTGCATTTTGTCAGTTTTTACAGTGCAATTAACACAACCCATACAGTTCAATAATTAATCAGCTACTGCTACTACTATGCACAAAAAAGACAGATGCTATATAGGTACATTGTTTTTTTTATTCCCTATCTTGAAGGCATCTGCGTTTATAAAGTTCTTGCAGGTGGTTATTCAGCTGTACTCTGAATTCAGTATGCTGCAAGGCATATTGCTTCAGACATACCTCTCAGCTGTCTCTGATTTTGCAGTATGTCCCTGGATTTGCCATATGTTTTTGCCCTGGCTCTCATTAAATGTTAGATTTTCTGAAAATTTGCTGAGAGTTACAGTCAGTAATATCATGCACTAGAGTTTCATAGTTCTTAGTGTTCAGGAAATGCACTTTGATGCAAAACTGAAATATTTAAGAACTGTCACTGATGTGAAGCTTTTGTCTGCAGTGTTTAAGCACAGAAGTTGAGAAGTATGGTCCAGGTGGCTGAGGTGATAATACAGCTAGACATGCTTTGTTTTCTTAGTTTGGCAAGAACTGCTGGCCCAAACGTAGAGGCCATACTGTGTAAATGATGGAATTATCAGCTGTTCTGTGTGCAATTGGTAGTCAGCTGGTTTTGACCAGGATATAATGACAGACAAATACATCTTTATAATTCCCATACCTTGTTAACTGATATTAGAAGAGTTTTACTATTTTTAGATGATTCTGTTCATATAATAGGAAATGGTGAAATGAGAATGTTAACACCAATGTCATTTCTGTCTTTTTTTTGCTGAGGTCAGACAAGAAAGTTTTAACACTGGAAGGATCTAATTGTATATGAGATGCATATGGCAGGTGAAAAGTCTAGACTCTGGTCAAATCAGAGAGAAAAATACCTTTGTATGCTCATATATGGACTGTTTTCCATAAACTGTTTTTTATTGTTATATTATTGCCCTGTGGTACTTACTAGTTTGTGCCAGAACATTCCTGCAGATTTTTTGAGCAATTTATTACCTTTTTAACTATGCATCCTTATAGATAGCCTGGAAGTACTGCTGTAGAATTTTCTCTGGGTTGCTAATGAATTAAGATTAGGCCATCTGCATACACTGTGTAGTTTATATCAGGAAATGTCTTGGGGGACGTGAGTTACCGTACAGTGAAAAGACAAAAGGTCTAAACAGAAACTATTACAAAAAGTACCCATGGGTGAAGGATTCATTCAAAAGATTACTTAAAGTTGTGTGTGAAAAATAGTCCTAAATCATGGCACTATGCTGTCTATATCCTCATGCATTTGTAGACACACAAGCAACCACTCATGGTCTGTGTCCAGAAGTAACTTTCTCAGGTCTATAAACGGTCTGAGTAATTGCCTTTCTCAGTTGTTGAAGTAACTTTGGTGATGGAAAATATGTGGCTGTGATGGTGCTAAACACTTGGTAAAAGCCATGTTGTGTATCAGCAAGACTACTATAGTTGCATATGTTTACATGTAAATACTTGTAAATCATTTTTTTCAAGGATTGTCACTAAGAGGGCAACTGTTAGAGAGGGGATTATGTCTTGGCAGAGTACATGATGTTTCGACTTCTGCTACTGTAGAGATAAGATCATGCCTAAAGCATTTTGGGATGATACCAGTAGTGAGACAAAATTAACTATGTGTGTGGATGGCTTATATGCAGCTGGAGTTGCTAGTTTTAAGAGAGCTTGTGATGCAAGATGTGAGATTATAGGGTTTTGCTTTTTTTTGCGGTGTCTGTAGTTTGTAACAACTTTTTGCCTTATTTTTATTTGAGGGTACAGAGTGAAATGTTAGGACTGGGAGGGGGGTACTATTGAATTTAGATGTGGAAATACCCAATGTGATAGAGAAGATCATAAACAACTTCCACCAAAATGTGTTCAGGTATGGAGTTTAAATGTTAGCTTATGGCACCTTGGTCTCCTATTACTGACTTAAAGGAATTTCAGTCCTAAATTGTGATGTTTAATGAGTGCTAAGGTAGGATGATTTTGCTGCACTGATTACTATTCTGGCAGCTGTTTTAAACTTTTTGTGAGAGGTATATTTTATGTCACAAAAAACAAGTAATGAACACTAAATATAAATGAAACATAAAACGATGAAGTAGATGTACATCAGGTAGAATTTAATCCTGATACTTCGGCTTTTTGCCTTCAAGGGATATTTTCTTACAAAACCAACAGCATCTTAAATAGTATGCATAATTAACTAATTAAATTCAATAAACCAATAAATTAATTCATATAATTACCATATACATAATCACCACAAGCCCTTTGTCCAACACAAGTCAGCATTTAAAATGACAGTGCAACAATTAGATTAAATTCTACCTAGTGTACATCTACTTTATGTCTATGTATATTTTATGTCTTCTGCATGGTTGGTTTTCCACAATTTACATGCCTTTATTTATCTGCATCAGTAGCAATATGAGGTAGGGAAGCAAGCAATGAACGTCATTTTCCTAGTACTTTCATCTGACTAGGAGGAATTGACTTGCCTTGGACAGGGATTAGGCTAGTGAAAAATGAAGAAAGCATTGCTACAGGAGTGTTATTTCAGATTATGGAATCCGTTCTTTGCTTGTAATTTCATTATGAGTGTATATTCAGGGAGTCATATATGAGTCCACAGATATTAGAAGAAGTGAGTTATTTTCAGCTTTGAAAGGCCATTCTGTAAAAACTAGGGAATGGCTGGTGAAGGCATATGGGCAGGCATAATGTTAATGCACCTATAATTGATATTTATTGCTATGATATCAACTAAATTAATATTTAAAAGAAAAGGAGCAGCTAGATAGGCACTGAACAAATTGGGATAAACTGAAAATAGAAATTGATCCATCTAGTTTCTGTTTTCTGAGCCACATAAAACAAGTTGAGACCATCCAGATTTCCTGTAGGCATTTTTCCATTATTCTCCCTTGTACCACATTATTTATGTTTGCTAACACTAACCCTAACTTTACCGCTGCCCCTAACCCCAACCCTACACATATCACTAACCATGACGCACAGACACATAACATGCACAAACACAAACCACCCTCTTCCCTAACACCTACTCTAACCCAACCCCCTAGACAGACAGAGACACATACATAAACACACACACACACACACACACACACACACACACACACACACACACACACACACACACACACTAACCTATTGGAACTCACGTGCACACACACTAACCTATTGGAACTACTACTAAACACGCTACCAAATCCTTTTCTAGCTGGTGCAAAAACTTGTTTTGTGAAATTAAGAATTAGTTATTGCAGGGGACTCCTTCCTCCCTTTAGCCTTCCTGTTAGTGTTAAGTTTTCTAAAATTTTAGCCTTAGTTTTTCTTCAATCTGTGACCAACATTACAACGTGAAAATCTATTAATCTTACAGATTCAATATTCTTATGACCTCAGAGTGTATGGGGGTGAAGGAAGGGCTGCTAATACACAAAATAACTTGCTATAGGGACTTGGAACTTTTCCTAAATCAAAAGTTTAAAAACATGACTGTCATTGTTATGTTGAAGCCAGGGGGACAAATTCTTAAACAAAGTATTGTGAGATTTTATGCACCTCCAAAATCGTGTAAATGTAGGAAGCAGAACAACAAAGACATGCCACTGAAGAGGCAAAGCATAAAAATCATTCTTCAATTATATACGGCAGTGTAGAGATTTATTTTGTACTGTAGTATAGTAATTAAACTATAGTCATCATATCACAGATCAAATGCTAAATTCTAATAACATCCATTTTATAAATTCTAACTTTGATAAAGCCTTTAACCCTAATAAATCTCTTTGGTTGTGCCTTAAAATATACTGAATCCATGCAAACAGGATTGAAAAGATACAAAAGAAAGAACATCATAGAGTTTGGGAGAGCGTGACATAAGTTCAAAAAGAGATGACAAACAGTGACTACATACACAATTAGCCTGATAAGTATTAATGTGCACATCTGAGTTGCAAGTTGGAAACTGTGGGTGGATCTGGCATGATGATTAAGGTTTAGACACAAGGTACAAGGTTTAATTCTCAGCTCAGGTTATTGGTTAGGCTTAAAATGGTCCTTCAGGTCAGTTAGTATAGTATTCGCCTATGAACCTATATATCTAAAAGAACTGCATGCAGAATATGTGAATGCAGTTACTTCTTACCAGAAATACTACATTATCAATCTATCATTGAATGCCAATATCAGTGCAGGTGTGGACAAAAAGCAAATAGGTATGAATTACATTAAGAAGTGTGGGATGCAAGTATTGTTACAGAAGACACATTTTGACAGAAATTAATGTGTCAGTTTTTAACAGAACGGAATTATGAATGACTATTCAGCAGAGGATCAGGGGCAAATACAAAGGTGAGGGGATTGATAATAATAATTGTTAGAGAGGCTCCAACAGTGCTAGAAGAGGAAAGGAAATATAAAAATGCTAGGTTTATGGTAATTCAGGATTACTGGCAGGGAAGGAAGATTACACTGGTATGTATTTATATTCTACCAAAATCTACCATTACAGAGCTTAAGAAATTTTTGAGAGAAACAGTTAGCTTTCAGTAGGGAATATGGCTTATTTGTGGGGACTGTAACCTGATTTGCAATCATGAGGATGTATCAGGGAGACCTAGAAGGGAAAAATAACAACATAGGGTAGATTTCAGAAAAAAACATATGAAAATATTTGGAATGGAATATGTGAATTTACTAGTATGGGCTCAGGCAGAATTTCCATAGTTAAAAATGGGTTAGACTAGATAGAAGTTACATTTCACATGAACGGGGTATTTAACTGAAATCTTTGAAAAACCTCCATTACCTATTTCAGATCATACACTAATGAAGGCTAAGATAAAGTTGCAGACACATAAAGTAAGAGTAAGACACTGGCACTTTACTGTTTATTTGATAAAAACATAGGAATTTAAGGAACTGGTACTGAAAATTATTCTAGAGTTATTGAAGACGATAGACATTTCTTCAGAAGGAACAGCTGGAAGTGTATTAAAATAAAAATGTAATTTAAAAAATATTGTAGAAATAAGAATGAAAGTTATATGAGAAAGAAGTAGCATGAATCACTGGGGGGGTGGGGTGGGGGGTGGATAAGCCAAAAGTGTTTGCAGAAGAAGAAGAATTTCACACAAGAACAGCGGCAATTGCCTAGTGCTAAAGGGAAAATAAGGGACTATTTGTATTTTCTGATAACAACTCCAGAGCACAAGACTTATGCAGCAGAAAGCTGAAAGGGTTATTGCTAAACTTAAGGAACCTATGGCAAGAAAATGAACCAAAGATACAATAGCAATAGTATATACAGTTTGCAAATTCTATGGAAATTTGTACAAAAGAGAGGCATATGGAAGCTAAAAAAAGGCACACTTGGAAATATATATGGGTAAAATAATTATGCCAAGATTAGAAAAAGATGAAGCACAGAAATTTATAGCTACAAAATAAGATAACATTTAGCCAATAAAAATAAAACTTTCAGGAACAAATGGTATCTCTGCAAAGGTTTATAAGTTAGGAGGGGAGAAAGTAATAAAGTTTTACTTAAGAATATTTTAAAAGGAGGGACAGTACTAGCATCCTGGAACAAAGCTGTGGTAACTGTATTGCCCAAAGAGGGTAAGGACCCTTCAGACTCAGATTCATATAGACTTGTCTCAATTTCAAACCATCATTATAACGTATTTATATCTATACTAGCTATTGGAATGCAAAGGGGATGCCAAAGCCGATAGATATGGATTGATGTGGTTTTGTGGAGGGGAGGCAAAACTTTGACAACATTATTAGAACAACGATGATCCAGAGGGAGGAAGAAAATAGGAAAGCACTGCTGCAGTTGGTGTGTCTTGATGCTGCAAAGATATTTAATACAGTCAGCTGGGATTTTGTGAGTAGGACAGTTGTAGCATTTGCATTCACAATACAATAATGGAGTTAAGAAGATATATGAAGGGTCAGAGTCAAGAAGTAAGGTATCCTCTTTTCCCATCATTATTTGTTTTATACTTAGAGTAATTATCAGAGAAAAGGATATAGCTGCTATGGTGTAAAAGAAAAGTTATCTTTATTTGTAGATGATATTGTTTTGCACTTGATAAATCTAGAAAAGGACATTTTAGTGCTGTTTTGCACTTGATAAATCCAGAAAAGGACATTTTAGTGCTGTGGAGAATTTTGAGACATATTCAAGTTTTTTTTAGGGTATAGAACAAATGAAGATGAAACGAAGGCTATAGCAGTAAACTACCTACCCCTACTTGAATTAGTTCAGCAATACCCATATCTATGGGGATATGATAAAATAGCATATTTAGGAGTGTAGATTAAAAATATTCTATTATGGCAGCTAGTGATATGTGGGATTAGACTAAACAAACAATAATGCAAAAAAACTGAGAAGTTGGAATTTCTTGATTATGGATAAAGATATTAATATACCAGCAGTGAAAATGTTTCTAGTCCCATTAGTTTTATATACAAGTCAGGCATTTTCTATCAACCAATAAAGAGCTTATGACCTATAACTAATAAAGAGTTGAAGGAATTTTTTAGAAGGTGAAAAGAGTAAGAGTTAAACAGGATACGTTTTTTCTTCCCATAGACAAGGTGGCTTAGAATTACTTGATTTGAAGGGAAAGTTTCGAGCTATACAGTTGAGGCTCATATACATAACACTAGTAGAAGGTTACAAATGAAAATGGAAAGCTATGATGATGGTGACATGGGTGGTTCAAGAAATAAGGAGATATTCTCTTGAACATATGTATAACTTGGTGATAAGAGTTAAAGTGCAATGTAAAAGAAATAACATTACTACTATTATACATGAAGGAAGGAAGAACAAGAAAGTGTCAGATATAAGTGATATATTAGATGCTTTTAAATACCATTTTACAGAACATTATAAGATGGAAGGAACTCAAACAAAAAGCTTTAATTTAGATTTGAAACCCAATTTGATTAAAACAATCCCAGAAAATTTAAAATTAGAACTTCAAAAGCAAATTACTCTTAAAGAAATTTCAGAGAAAATCAAAGAAAGCAAAAATAATAAAGCTCCAGGAATGGATGGTATTATAGCTGAAATATACAAAATCTTTCCATCATCTATAATCTCAGTCTTCCAAAAAACCTTAATAGAAATACAAACATACACCATTCCACCATCTTGGAGATACTCATTAATTACTCCTATAATAAAAGAAAATAATGATGCATCAAAATGCAGTTCCTATAGACCAATTTCATTACTAAACAATGATTATAAAATCTTTATGGCTATTCTAGTCAATAGAATAAAAAAATCTATGATAAAAATTATAAATGACGATCAAACGGGGTTTATACATAATAGGCACACCTATGATAATATACAAAGAATACTAACTATTATTGACTATTTAAATAGAGAAAAACAAGACACCTTAATAGTTGCATTGGATATAGAGAAAGTTTTTGACTCCTTAAACTGGGATTTCTTGTTCAAAATATTAGAATATTATGAGTTTCCTAGCTCCTTTATTTCATTAATAAAGAACATATATAAAAACAATTGAGCATATGTAAAATTAGGACCTTTCACCTGTGAATCAATAATATTGACAAAAGGCACAAAACAAGGTTGTCCCATGTCCCCCATATTATTTGCATTAGCCATTGAAATATTTGCCATCTCAATACGAAACAATCCCAAAATAGAGAGTATAAATTTATATAATCAATATAATTCAAAAATAATATTATTTGCAGATGATATACTTCTTACCACATCTACTTCTAAAAATTCATTAAAAGAATTAGATATACAAGTTGTAAATTTTATTCAATTTCAGGATTACATTTTAACAAAACAAAATCAATTTTTATGATATTGAATAAAAAAATGATTTTCAAATAAATGCTAATCATATAATTGGTAAACAATCTTTCACTTTAAACTATATAGGTATAACATTAAGTACAACATTAGAAAAAATTCTAAATATAAATTACAGGGAAATCATAGACACAATAAAGTCAAATATAATACAATGGAACAAAATATATATAACATTTGAAGATAGATTGCAAGTAATAAAAATGATATTACTTCCAAAAATCTTATATATAGCACAAGCTATTCCAGTAATACCAGACAAACATTTTTTAAAAGAAATAAATACATTATTATTATTAAGATTTCTTTGGCATCCTAACAAAAACAGAATAGCTTATACACACCACATTAGACCATGGAAACTAGGTGGAATCAATTTCCCGGATATTTATACTTATATTAGAGCCTCCATTTTTAAAATGCTTATAAATTGGATAGATCCGTGCTATTCTTCAAACTGGAAATCTCTCCACACTGTTATTTATTCAAATGAAAATACCATTTTAAAGAATTTAATGATAGACAATCATATTAATAAACCATGGCATATCTTATGCACTAGCCTTCAATATAATTTAACAAAACCTACTAATCTAAAATACTTAAATGATATGTATAATTCATTTAGAAGATTTGTAACTTCTAATACAGAATAAAGTTATGGCTAGAACTTTTATATCCTTTCAATGTAACAAGAAATTTTCCAAACAAAATGCATAGGATGGTTTTCATTACTTGGGAAACAAAACAATTAATTTGCTGGCAACAATGCATTAATGAACATAAGGTTTTGGATAGTCAACTTATAATAAAAACTTATAATCTCTCTACATCAGACTGGGTATTATTACAAAGCATATTACAATACGCACAAGATCTATGCAGAATAATTAACAATTCTTCTTGTAGAGATAAACCTATACTTATAACTCATTTATATGAAATAGTATACAATAATCAAAACTGGGAAAATTTGACATCAAAATTATATAAAATTTTAATAAATTATAAAGTTAAAATCAATCAAAAATGTTGGAATCATATAACAAAAGGTCATTCAATAAATGTATCCCTGGAAAACAAAACCAAAATACTAAATTATGTTAAATTGACATCCAACATACAATTCTGGAGAATTTACACATGGAAATTTTTACACAGATCTTTTTTTTACGCCAAATAGATTAAAACATGTAATACTTCTAATAATGTTACATGTTGGAGATGCTTGCAGAGTTGTAAAGCAGATTGGATACATGTATTTCATGACTGTATTAAAGTTAAAAAATTTTGGGAAGATGTTAGCAATTTCATGCAAGCCATATTCTCAGATACATTTGTAGTAAGTAAATCTCTAATTTGGTTGAATGTTAATGAGAATTTAGATTTAAATAATAGCAATCTCTACCTACTATGGAACATTCTAGCAAATGCTAGAAAATGTATTACCAGAAAATGGAAATCAAATCTGGAACCGTCATTTAAAGAATTTCTGCTAATAGTGAAGGAAACTGCATTACTGGAAACCAGAGTAAAAGAACTAAGATTAGCACCAAGATGATGGAACAGGAATCCATGGGAAAAATACTATCACTTATTGAGACACTAAACTTGAATTCAAACTCCTAATGAGAGTAAAAGAAAAAGGAAAAAATGATCTCTCATTAATATGATGTTACTCTGACTAGACTGATCAATATAATAATTTAATTTCAGGCCACCTGTAAATATTGTATATAGTTAATCATACTATTTTACTTATCAGAAAATGTATTAAGATTATTATACAATGGAATTATTTGAATGATTAATAAAAAACACTTGGAGTAATAAATAAGGAGAGAGTAGAAGTTTAGATGTAGGCCCTTATTGGGAATAACAAGAACAATTACATAGAACATTATATATTTAAAAAATAGCAGAATGTAATCTAAGAAATAAAGCAATGTAGGAATGGAGAAAGGAGATTTTACCAAAAGAGATGACTGCAAGTATGGGTATACAAAATAGGTAAGAGGGAGCTGGAATGTATTGGAGAAAATTAGCAAAGAAACCAAGATCTTAGATATAAGTAAGTATGAAAGGGAAGATAACAGATTGGGCTACACAGAAGTTTGGACTGCAGGTTTGAGTCCGCCTTCCCAACCAGGGTCTGACAATAGACTATAGGCAATGAGCCAAACTCTGGCTGACTTTTTAGTTGACACTAGAAAAGAAGCTACTGTTAAAAAGAAAATTAGTAGAGCATAGAAAATACTGCATGATAACTATAAGAATCAATCAGAGGTTAGAAAATATTTAGAAGTGAGACAATGGAAAGGGAATTTTGAATGGAATAGTGGGGGGACAGTTGTGCAGCTCCCAAGTATGCAATAAAGTCAAGAAGGTTTAGGATTTTTTGCATAGAAGTATTTGCATAGATATTTTTATACCTCAAGCAGATGTCAGAGAATTTTTTTCTCAGGTAGATAGCAATTGCTAGTGGTATGATGGAAAAGAGAAGAGTAACTGGGAACATGTTTTGGCAAATTTTAAAAATTCCCTACAGAGTACTTTGTCAGAAATGATGTGTGAGCCAAAACTTATAACTAAGGAAATAATTCTTTAGAGATGTGATCTGAATTGCCTAAACATAGTAAGGCTTTACTAAGGCTGCCACAAAAAGCAATTACTACAAAATGTAAATCAAAATACATGCACGCATTAAAGAAAGTACTAAATATTGTAAAGGAGATAAAAGAATTGGAGGTAGGGTCTTTAGAAAAAGGAATCATTTAATTACATACAAATAAATGGAATCTAGGGGAATAATACATGCAGAATAATGTTCAAGATGAATAAAATTTAACGAAAGACAGGACTTGAGAAATTTATGTAATGTTCAAGAGAATGGTAATTGTTAAAAAAAAAAAATATATATATATATATATATATATATATATATATATATAAATGCATGAATTTAATGAAAAATGATTAAAATTGTTTAATTGTTCTATAACTACATATGTACCTATGAAATTGTTTAGTATGTGAAATTAACAATAACAGCTCAATGCCATTCAAAAAGGTGCACGCTGATTGGACACCCCAGCTAGTGTGCCTTTTATAAATTGTGGATATATCAAAAGAAAAAAGTCAGGTTGTTGAAGTACCAAGACTCTTCTACTGACATATGCTACAGAGGATAGAGAAAAATACAAGAAAAACACATGTATGTTCTGAAAAATCTACTAAAATCTCTGCAGACTCTCATATCTCTCAACTGTCCAGATTTTAGTAGAATGTACAGATTTTTGCCTAATAGTTATCATCTTTTCCTCATAAAAAATGCAGTTTCTTGGCAAGCCACCGGTGACTGATGTCATTAAATAATGACAGACGTTTGAGGTTTAGGCTTCATATACTTCAGAAAAAGCACTGCGGTGGTGGTGCTGCGGTAGCATTGTCACCTCACAGTAAGACATTGTCCTGTTCGATTTTCAGCTAGAGCATCTTCTGTGTGGAGACATGAGTGAATGGGCGTACCTTCGTTGAAGGTTGTGCATCAGAGCTGGCAACTCGGCACGTAAAAATCTACTGCCAATCATTAGCGGACCGGAGTTCCGCTGTGGTGACCCCTAACCAGGAAAAGCCGAAAGACACAACAACATACTTCAGAAAAAGCACATAACACAAAATCTCTCATTTTAGTAACTTTCTAAGTTTATAAGAGCAATAAAAACTGTCCCTATATTTGGACGTTTATCCCCCCAATTATGTTGAGCTTTGTTAAGGTCTCTTGCATTAACAGTGGCGGGAAAAAATAAAAAAAACAGCAATGGAAATTCTCTTTTCTGTGTCGCTTCTCCTGAACAACATTAATGTACAAGTGTGGGAATGCAAGTCCCATACGCAATTATACAATAAAGGCTCATTCCATTCAAAAAATGTACTATGATTGGATGGCTCAACTAGAGTTCCCACTGTAAATTGAGCATATACCAATAGAAAAAAGTCTGGCTGCTAAAGTATCATTGAGTGGCCAGATTTTTCTATTGGCACATGCTTAGAGGACAGAGCAGAACACAAAAAAAAAAATTCAGGTACATTTTGCAAAAAGTACAGTTGTGTAAAATCTTACCATAAGAATAGATGCCCTTCTCTTCACTCTTGCAGTATTCTACATAGAAGGGATGTCCTGCCCAGGGCAGTCCGATACTCGGCCAGTATTTAAAAGCCTAAAAAAAGAGCTTGTATGCACCACAAGTCACATTTATTCTCCCTATATACAACATAGGGCACAAAAGAGATGTACAAATGCAGCTACCTAGAACTGAATTGCCCCAGAGGAAAACGGTCACTACAGGACAAAGGAGTCCATGCACACCCAAAAGGAAAAAAATGCAGACCAAACAAGGGGAGGTTGGAGGGAGGGTGTGAATATTGCCAACATTGAAGAAAAGAACATTTACTGCTATGGTAGGATTTTATAAACTGTACCATGTCCTTCTAGTTCACTGTTGCAGTATTCTACACAGAAGGGAGAATAAAAATGATCAGGAAACAGAATGGGAGGTGGAAGGCTGAGAAGAGCCCTCAACAAAGCCACATAAAATGGTTTCAGCAAAGCCTGCTTTTGGCCTGGAAACCATATCCAACTTACAATGCTTAGTAAAGGTATGCACTGAAGATCAAGGAGCAGCTTCACGGATGGAATTGGTGTCTAACTCCTCGAAGAAGGCACCTGAAGAGGCAGCAGCCCTAGTGGAATGAGCTCTAACAGAAGCAGACAGAGACTTGTCATGAAAAGAATAACAAAAGGAAATGGCCTTAGACATCCAGGAGAAGATGGCTTGCTTAGAAACAGCCACACTCAAAGACTCTGCATAAAAGGAAACAAAAAGCTGATCAGACTTACAAATAGTCTTTGTTTTATCCAAATAGTATCTGAGCTTTATGTGCAAATCCAAGGTATACAGGACCCTCTCAGTAGCAGACTGAGGAGAAGGGAAAAAGGAAGGGAGGTGTACCGACTGATTCAAGGACAACTCATTTACTATTGTGGGCATAAAAGAAGGATTACTACAAAGGAACACCCTGTCCCTGTGGAAAAAAACAAAAACAAAAAGGGAAGAATGGCCATAAGGGCCTGGAGCTCAGAAATCTTCCCAGCAGAAGTAAGAGTAAGAGGAAGCAACGAAACAGTCTTCCAGGTACAATGTTGCAAAGAGGCAGAATCTGCAGGCTCAAAAGGAACCTGAGTCAAGTTTTCCAAAATATAATTAAGGTCCCAAAGGAGGAGGAGTAGGTTTTCTTGGAGGCCTAATATGCAGGAAGCCTTTAGGATATTGTTTGACCTTAAAACGAGAAGTCAAAGGAGGATTCAAGGGGAGAGAAGCAGAAATTGCTGAAAAATGGACCTTCACAGAAGAACAGGTCAAGGCAGACAGGAGCAACTCACACAAATAAGAGAGGACCAGAGGAACCCCCACCGAAAAAGGTTCCTGGTTATGAGCATGGAGCCAGACCAAAGTCTGTTCCATTTGGACATATACAATTTTCTGGTTGAGGCTTTCCTTGTCTCCTGTAAAGCCCTGAGCATGTCCTCAGAAAAGAGGTGTCTGAAAGGGATCAAACCCTATCACCCACAATGTCAGTTGCAGAGTGGACAAGTGGGGATGGATGACAGGTTCCTTGTTCTGTGTGAAGAGATCCAACCGATGAGATAACTTGTGATGACTGCCCTGGCCAGATGCATAAAGAGGGAGAACCAGTGTTGTCTCAGCCAAAAGGGAGTCACTAGCAACAATTTTGGAGAGTCTAGCTGAATCTTCTTCAGGACTCTTGGAAGTAGAGGAAAAGGAGGGAAAAGATAAAGAAACATCCCCTTCCAAGGAAAGGAAGGGGAGTCTGTCTTCCATGCCAGAAGGCATAGCATTCTGGAACAGAAGAGAGGAAGCTGCTTTTTCAGAGGGGATGTGAAAAGATTTACTTGAGGAATACCCTACCAATGATCAATGTCCAGAAACACATCTCTGTGAAGCATTCATTCATGAACCTGTGTTTTGGACCTGATCAGAGAGTTTGCCACCAGGTTGTGCTCTGAAAGAATGTATACTGCCTGAAGAGTTAACTGAAAACTGAGAGCTACTTCCCAAGCCTGAAGAACCATCTTGTACAGGAGGTAAGATTTCATGTCCCCCTGCTTGTTAGCATACCACATCACAGTAGTGCTGTCTGTGTATACCTTCAAGGGCCTGGAGAGAACATGGGGTGAAAAGTCTGAAGGGCCAGAATTGGAGCTCTTATCTCTTTGATGTTGATATGATCTGATTTCTGATAGGAAGGCCAAAGACTTTGGACTTTCAGGTGACCAAGAAAAGCTCCTACCCCATGTCTGAGGCATCAGTGAACAGCTTTTGAAAATGGTCTGGAGGCTGACAGGACTGGCCTGGGTTGAGAGTGAACTGCTGAATCCACCACTTGAATTCATTCTTGAAACAGGAAAGGAGAGGTGCACTGAAATTTAGAGGGTAACAATACTGTAGCTAAACTGATATGAGGTACCAATGAAACTTCTGCATATGCAGTCTGGTAGGAGGAAGCATTGGAATAGAAGAGGCCATAAATCCCAGGGCCTGAAAAAACTCCCTGGCTGCATGGCAGTCAGCAGAAGAAGAGACTGAAAGAAGGCTGTCAACAACATTACCTTTGGAGGCAGAAGAGAGGCCAACATTGGCAGCATCTAAATCCTGCATCCCAGACGCACATGATCCTGAGAGGGAGTCAGGATGGGTTTTTGGAAGTTGATAGTAAACCTCAGACTTTGAAGAAGAGAGATGGTGAACTGCAGATTCTATAACGATCAACTGGCAGAAGGTGCCTGAAGCAACAGGTCATCTAGATAAGGAAAAATCTGAATGACTTGAAGCCTGCAGAAGGCAGTTACAGGAGTTAGGCATTTTATGAATACCCTTGGGGCAGCAGAGAGGGCAAAGGGCAAAGCAGAGAACTGAAAATGAGGGGAAACAAAGAGAAACTTAAAAACTTCCTGAAAAGAAGGTGAATAGAGATATGAAGGTGAGCATCTTTCAGATCCAAGGACACTAGAAAAGCCTGGGGTAATAAACCAGGAAAATGAGTTTGA
The DNA here is from genome assembly GCF_019279795.1 of Protopterus annectens. Classification (NCBI taxonomy): domain Eukaryota; kingdom Metazoa; phylum Chordata; order Ceratodontiformes; family Protopteridae; genus Protopterus; species Protopterus annectens. Next base: position 1,133,375,288 of record NC_056730.1, read on the forward strand.
AGAGTAAGTATCCAAAAAGAAAGGACCTTGAGAAAGGCGTTGAGCCGGGAGAGATCCAAAATAGGTCTCCAACTGCCCTCCTTTCAAGAGACTAGGAACATCCTAGAATACAAATCTCTTCTCACTTGGGAAAGGGGACAAGTTGAATGGTTCCTTGCTTAAACAGGGATCCTAGAACCTCTGAGAAATTAGGAAGTTGCTCTAGATGAGATTGAGGAATTAAGGAATCCCCGAAAAAATAGGATGAGATTTCCATACCATGAAGTAATCCTGACAGATGATAGAAAGAACCCAAGAGTTTGAATTCATGCAACACCAATTTAGAAGACAAAGGAAGAGCCAAAGGGATAAGGAACCTGGTCTAAAAGAAGAGGGAGTGGTGAATTGTCAATAATAAGCAGGCTTATCAGATAACGGAGGCTTCTGGGCGAAATCTCAGAAGCTTCAGCAGAGGAGGCCCGCCTCCCACCCTTCCAGCACTTAGAGGCATGTCAGGGTTCCCTGCAAAGAAAAACATACCTAGAAGGATAATTCCTCTAGAACTTAGGGATAGGAGAGACAAAAATGTTTTTAAGGTCTTGCAAGGCTTTGCCTTTCTCTAGAAGAGGCTTAGACATGTCAGCAGCAGCAGTCTCAAAATGATGTGCATTATCCAAAGAAGCATTTAACAACTTGGCCTTAATGTCCTCAGATACAGGTTAGAAGCAAAGCCAAGATTAAAGCTTCATGATGAACCCAAAAGCCGCTGCCCTAGAAGAGGCATCAGCAGCATCATAGCTACAGTTAATACAGTATTGTGCCACTTAAGATGCAGACCCTAAAAAAGTTAAGGCAGAGGATTTGCCATCAGAATCAGAGAGAATAGAGATAACCTGACAAGCCTGAGCAAGAAAGGCCAGAGCATACCTGGCCATGTGGGTCTGGCAATTAACAGCCCTAAAGGCCAAAGTAGAAGCAATGCAATATTTCCTGCCAATCCTCCCAGTTGCCCTACTATCTTTATCAGAAGGCAAAAGTTTGGAAGAGGACAAAAGTTTAGAAGGTTTGTCAGAAGAGACTGATGCCAAATCAGGGTCAGCAGAAGGACACTTAAAAACTGACAATCCTCAAGAACCTGATAAAACCTATGATGTTTCTTAGGAGCAGGAGGCAGCAATGAAATTATATAACAAGGCAGCCAACAGGAGGAACTGCTAATAGTTTAGGAGTATCCAACTGAAGCAACTCATAATATCTTCTCTGAATATCAGTCACTTGAGAAAAATCTTACTTAAAGAATTGCATCATCCTAGCAATTGTGCCTCCAAAGGACAATTCCTCAAAAGGAGACTTAGGGCTTACAAACTCCTCTTCATCAGAACCATAAGCCAAAGGCAAATGCTTTTGTCAAGAATAGGACAAAGACCCCTTACCAGACAATGAATCCTCATCCAAGCAATCTGGTTCCCTAAGCCATTTAAAAGTGGTAGGGGTTCAAGGAGCAGAAGGTTCTGAAACCTGTGGAGGAGGCTTTAGGGCCATTAAGGCAGAAAACATGCCCTGAGTATACTCTTACCATTCCCTTTGAAGATCTATAGAATGGACCAAAACATACTTCAGTGTTTGTCTTTTCTTAGAAGGGACATCAACCCTAACAAACACTGGAGGTTCTTACCCTTGGCAAGATTTGATAAGAGAACCCAGAACTTCCACCAGGACCAATATCTGCAGAATCCCTCTAGGACCATCTGAGATAATTAACTGCAATTCCTACTTGACATCTGGAGCAGGTGCCTGCAAAACCTCTGAGGACGTGTGAAAAGAATGAGCCATGCTGGCCTCTAGGGGGGGGGTCATAGCAGACAAATCCAATGTAGATGCCGAACAACCTACAGAGCCATTACCTGTTTCTAGAGGGACATCCAGTGGAGGCTGGACAACTAAAGAATCCAGCCAAGACTTCTTGGCCTTCTTTTTACCTAGCAGGAGTATCTTGGGGTTAAAGGATTATGCCGTGGTACTCTGGGATAACTGTTTAAGCCATTAGTTTTCAAGATAAATGGCCAGGGAAGACAAATGGCTTCTTAGTGTCTTAGGTCCAAATGCCTTATAGATACAACAAGAGGTATGGTTGTGGCAAAAAAGACAATCGTTATGGGAAATCTACCTCCCACACTGACATTTTCCCTTCTTGGATGACATGAACACTAGGCAGAAAATAAAATACAAGGCAAAGAAAAGTAAGAAAAAAACAACTCCAATGGGGTACTTATCTGGTGTTGTTAAATACTCAGTACAGCAGCAAGGCATTCAGACTAACTGGCAAAAACAGCATTCAAACTGGGGCAAAGAAGTTCTATATATTTGCGTCCATAAGTCCCTTTTATGGACTATGTTCTGTGCGGGGAGCGTAAATGTGACATACGGCACACCCAAGATCATTCTCAGGCTTTTTCATACTGTCCAAGCATCAGGCTGCCATGGGCAGGACATCACTTCTATGTAGAATACTGCAACAGTGATACAAAGGGACATCTAAAGAATCACAAAATGTACAATGACTTTTCTTATATTTCTGCGACGTCCAACCTAAAGTCTTGGCAGATCCTCATACCTCTCAACTGTCCATTGACAGACATTTCAGGTTTACTGTTCATATCCTTCAGAAAAATGCATGCTAACACAAAACCTTCTTTAGAGTAACTTTCTAAGTTTATAAGAGCAATAAGGTCTATCCCAATTTATGGACCTTTGTTCCCCCCATTATGTTGGGCTTTGTCTAGGGTTTTGCATTAAGAGCTGATAGTGGCAGTAGGAGAAAAAAAAACAGCAAAAGAGAAAAGATGTTGCTTTCCTAAACAGCACTGATGTACTCTGTAGGCATGAAAATGTAACTCTCATATGTATGAGGAGTAAATCAGCAAACACGGGAGAACACAGAGCAGCATTATAGCACCATTATACAGGTAAGCAATTTCTTTCTTAAATAATGTCATTGTATAATTGTAATAATTCACTCCTGAGTGTACGTAATGTTAGATTTACCCATAGTTGGCTTTTTTAATTACTCGGGCTTCACTGTCATAATCAGACAACATCAACCATGGGTAAATCCAGCATTAACCACACCCAGTCGTGGGTTATTGCTAAATTAATAAATGTGTTTAAAAAAAGGAGTAACATCACACTCTGGAATAAACTGTAAATGGAAAGGCATTACCCTTATAACATTCAGATGTGGTAAGATGTTTTGTCTGAAGAACAAATAAATATAATTGTCTAGTTCATAAAAAAATAATATTTTAATTTAGCAATGTATTTCCAAATGTTCTGTTTTTTTTTTTTTTTTTTTTTTGTTAATAAAGCAACAGGTCAAATGCTGGTCACCAAATATGCTTTTGTTATGGAACAAAATGTGCAAAAACAAATTCTCATGGTTACTCAAGTTGCAGAAGACTTATGCAAATTTGAAATTTGAACCACAGAAGTTCTTTGCTGTGCTGACGTAGCTAGGAGATGCGAATAAAGAGTGATGAAATATATTTACTGCATCCATTCTATTTTTTTTTTCAGAAGAAGCCTACAGATGTGATCATGAAATCCCATACTCTCTGTTTCTTTTTACTCTTGAGTCCTAAAAAATGATGTATCCTCTTATTTCATTTCTTTTTTAATCCTATAACTTCAGAATGGAAACATTGACCCTAGCCTTGTGATTCTCCATATCTGCATTACAGGAGGAAAAGACTGTAACTTTCACAATTTTGTTTCAGAGTGTTGCTTTTTATATAACACAAATTAAGACATTTTGAAAGTAAGCATTGTAGAGTTATTCTAGCAAATAGCTCTGTGCCTTTAAGATTCCATCGCTGTCCAACTGCTTGAGAATATTACATTGCAATAGAGTGCACTCATCCTCACAGAGCTGAGAAAGTATGCCATTGTATCAGTAGAACCCAAGATACATGCTTCCCAAAGCATATCAGAATCAACCAATAAATACCAACAGACAGCTACAGTGGTCCCACTCCACAAAGGTGGTGCCACAACGGACCCCGGGAACTATCGCCCCATAAGCCTGACTAGTCTGGTCTGTAAAGCTATGGAGCATATTATCATGGAACTCATAAACACAGATATTGGGAGCCTCCAGACACTGGACCCTACCCAATTTGGCTTTGTTAAGGGCAGATCTTGCCTCTTAAACCTAGTTGATTTCTTTGAAACAGTTACCAAAGCCATAGATGAAGGCAAGGTAGTCCACACAGCCTACCTGGACTTTCAAAAGCCTTCAACACAATACCCCAGTTGGGCATCATAAATAAGCTTACCAGCTTAAATATCAACCCCTATATCACAAGATGGATTGCAAACTGGCTCAGGGATAGAACCCACATGGTCAGAATCGCAGTTACCATGTCCAAATCCAAACCAGTTACAAGTGGTGTCCCACAGGGTTCAGTTCTGGGACCTCTCTTGTTCGGTATATACTTCTCTGAGGTTCAGGCTAACACAGGGGGATTATGGTTGACAAAGTTCGCAGATGACTGCAAACTGGGGGCCATAATCGAATCTCCAGCTGACACAAGCATCCTCCAAAAGAGTCTCACAGAGATGGATGCTTGGTGCCAGAGCACCAAGCTAAATGCTAAAAAGTGCATATTCATCCCCTTTGGGAAAAACAAGGTGCCCACAAATTACCACATAGGTGGTAATCCATTAAGTACAGAAGAAGTAATTAGAGATTTGGGGACCAACGTAGATAGTAATCTCTCCTTTGATAATCACGTTGCCAAAGTGGTTAGAAAGACCTTCAATATAGCCCACCTTATCATGAAAGGGTTCGCATCTAGATCAAGAGAGGTCATTGTGCCCCTCTACTCATCACTCATCAGGCCCATAATTGAATACAATGCCCCTTTTGGGATGTACCTTACCCGACACCTGCAGCAACTGGAGAGACCCCAAAAGTACCTCACCAAGAGGATCATGGGCTACAAACAGATGTCCTATGCAGCTCGACTAAAGAAACTCCAGCTCTACTCAGTTGCTTACTGCCTATTCAGAGGCAATCTATGCCTGATGTAAAAAGCCATGTCAAACCCAGAATTAGTGGACATGCTCCACCTCAAAAAATCCAAGTCCCTTAGAGCTACACGGTCCACGGACTTAAACCTCAGCACAAAAATAAATAGGACATGCTGGAGGGACAGATTCATTTCCCAGAGGCTCCCCTCACTCTAGAATAGAATCCCAATTCATGTTAGACATAGCCCCTCGCTGACCCTCTTCAAGTGAAATCTGGACGCGTGGATGGGAAATCGCAAATTCACCCCTGGGATCTCTTCTGTGTCCCTGCTAGACAGAGGCACAGTAAACTAATCTTAAAGGGTACCTTCTGTGACCTACTCTACAGAGGCACAGTAGGCTAATCTAATAGGGAGGCGGAAGCCAAATACACTCTGGCTAGGCTTATAAATGCCCTAGGGCAGATAGCCTAGTATCTACCTATGAACCTATGAACCTATGAACCATAACAGTACACACTTTTGGAACTCAGTCATTCACTCAATATTGAGAGAGAAAAATTAAACCTGTATTAAGACTGCCTGAGACATTTGCTCTAAATTCTTGGATTTCCTCAAGACATTTCTCACTTGGATGTATCTTCAAATCAAGGGACCAAAAATTCTGCAGCATCATTTTAGTAGTCTCTTTACTCTGACTTTTGAGCTGGAGCACAGAAATGACAAAAATGCTATAGTAAAGATGTAAAGATAATGCTACACATTTAGTTATCTAGTACATGAAAACCGAAAACAGCTTACTATGCTGTCATCATCTGAGGAAATAGTGTAGATAATGTTTATGTCTAAAACTGTGAGAATACATCTGCTATGCTAAAGGTAAAATATTCAGTTTTAAACTGCATTAAATATTTTTAATATGTCTCAAAAATATTTAAAATCAATATTGCAAGGTAGGAACAGAGTACTGATTTTTTTGTTTTGTTGGCTACCTGCTGTTAACAGGTAGTCATTTTTTTCTAACTATACCAATTTCCATTTATTCATACTAAATCTTTAATGCTGATAATATGGCTGAGTCATTATTTCCCAGTTTCAAACAAAAACATTTTTCATAATATACACCTAGGTGCATCTTACAGGGTAGCTTGTCTTTACTTGTGTTTTGCATTTTGCTTGTTCCCAAATGAATTGCGGTTGCCCAGAGTAATGTATTACAGTTATGTCAAGACAAGCCTAGTTAGCAGAATCTCTGAGGAACTTCAATGCTGCTAATTTAATAGTCTGCTTGAGTGAACTATCTTTAAGGCATTTCCATTTTATAAGTCTTGTTTAACACCCTATGTGGCTTAAAGAGGCTGTTTTTTCCTATAAATTTTGCTACATTACTGGAACCCAAAACAGCCTAACAGTATCACACTGGACGTTTAAATCTTTCAACTTCCCTGGTTCAACAACAGAAAGACAAAACTTAACACTTTATGCTATGTTTTATATACTGATTCACTAATGATTATGCACTTAAAAAGTAGAAGCACTGACACAGTAGTTGTACATGCTTTTCCATTTATAATCACCGCATACATGTCCTGTTCCTTATCTGATAATACATGCAATTGCATTTAGAACACATAAAAATGGAACCAAGTATTAACGGGACATTTGCGGGCAGAATCTAAGTGTTACAACCCTTACATTTAGCCTTCCCCACTTAATGAATCAAAATGAAGATGCCCCTATGTCATATCTTGTTATGTTGCATATAAGTGAAACTAAGGAAAATGTCAGGCATTTTGCCATTGGCCTTTGCTGAGCAGGAATAGAAGGATGGAAGTTGCTGAAAGAATTAATTTTACAGTTAAGTATCTTAAATAAGCTTAATTAAACCAAAGTGAATTTAACAGGCCGTGGTGGTGCAGCGGTTAGTGTTGTCGCCTCACAGCAAGAGGTTCTCCTGTTCGATTCTCGGCTGGAGTGCCTTCTGTGTGGAGTCTGCATGTCCTCTCTGTGGTCGAGTGATGTTAAAGACATGCAGGTAGGTGCAAGCGTGAATGGGTGTGCCTTCTTTGAAGGTTGGGCATTGGGCTGGCAACTCAGCACTGTAAAAATCCACTGCCACTCATGAGTGGACTGGAGTTCTGCTGTGGCAACCCCTAACCAGGAAAAGCCAAAAGTCAATAGAATAGTGGTACAGCAATTTCAAGAATGGCAAAGAAAGCAAGAAAAGTGAAAATGCTAATTTGCATTCCATCTCTTCTCTATGCCACTGTAAAATCTATGGCGTAGATGTGCCAGACCTCTGCACAGAGGTGTTGTGGTACTGCATACTTGTTATGATAATACTACAATGTCAGTGAGTCAACAGAGAGAGAATGCTCATCTCTGATGCCAGGAAGATTTGAAGGCTGTGGTTTGTATCCTCACACAAGATTGCCTTGTGGCAGTACTGGCACTAAAGTGCAACATGATAGTAGTGCTGTATTTCTGAGCTGACATCCTTTAAATAAGATGTTAAACTGTGGTTCTGTTTGCCTGACTCTGTCGTAGTTTATGTGGACTTTAAAGAACCCATGGCTCTTGGCAAGACAAGTGTAGAACTATTTAACTGTGTTCTAGTCAAATACCCTCTAGCCTCAATAAATGTCACCTTAGTTCTACTCTCACAGCAGGGCATAGGTTTTGTAAGATTTACATAGTCACCAAAACAAAACAAAATAAAATAAAATTGAATTAATATGCATACTTGTGTAGGTTGTTTGGATATTTGACTTGGGACTGAAAAAAGAGAAAGAAATATTCTAATGAGATTTCCAGCCAGCTGACTGGGTCTAACCTTCGGAGCCACTCACAATCAACTAAAAGTATTTGGCTCATACCTTTCAACTCTCTGGTATTTGCCAAAAGGTACTAAATTTGGCCTTAAAACAACAGGGTGCCATGACATCCTGAGTGGCCCCTTTAAATCCTGTTTTGTTTACAGCGCTATCCCTTCAACAGCCATCTCATCATCAGCCTGAGTTTGTGGCCTTGTGACATCACTGACATCTGATGTGTCAGAATCACGAGAGCTATGACTGCAATTGATATCTTATTGTGAAGCAGGTGAGAGATGTTCTTCAATACCCTTGCTGGCTTTATTCTAAATTGAGGGTTGGGATGAATAGGACAATGGCACAAATGGGATGGTATTTGGTATACTTGTGGGGTGTTCCTCAGCACCATCTCAGGCTTGCAGAATAAGTTAAACAGATCTCCATCATGCCTTCTGGTCCCATTAGACTCATATCCTCTGAGGACTGCCACAGGGGATATAACAGTAGGTTGTAATGGTCACGGTGCGTGTGTTATGCTCTGAGTCATGTGAATGGAACAAGTGCTGTTCACTATGGTGCACTTGCCTTGCTGACCATCCTGTGAAATGAAGCAATTCTTTTGAGTTACATCATTGGTCTAAGGGGTAATTGTAACTGTCTGAAGTGCTGGTGCTGTTCAAGTTACTGAATTAAAACATGGTGTGTGGTGCTGCTTTACTGCTTCACATAAATTTCCAGCCATTTACCTGTACTGACAAGATGCCTGTGGTGGTAACGAGGAGTCATGATCTAGGTATATTGCAAATAGGTCCTATTATTTTCTAATAGATTGATAAGCATCTGAGTCATGTCATTTCAGGCTGCAGGGGTATAAGGATTAAATCTGCATAAAGTAGAATTGCACTATTACCATCAGACCTCTAGCAAGTTAGTTGGTGCCCTGGGCAGTCAGCAGACTGGTGGCCTCCCACAACATAAAGCCAATGAAAAAAAGGGAAATCAGCTCTTTAGAATGTAGCAAAGAAACTTATCAAGGTTCTTAGCTACAGACTAAGCTAGTACTGCTGTGGACATTAATTTGGCACTGCTCAATAACTGCCAGGCTTAAGTGCAGTCTTGTTGATGCATAAATGAATTGCAGTGCTGTACCTGTGCCCAATCGGTAGCTACTAAGCACAGTTGACTACAGGTTGCATAAAGCTAATGATGGATGTTTAGCATTACAAACATGGCTGTGACTGGACTAAAGCATTCTGTCTTTGCTTCCAGCTACAAAAAGAATGACAGAAGAATAATGAAGTGTTAACAGACAGGCTCAATGAACGGAGTAAATGTATGTGCGCTTTCATACCTTTCAACCTCTTGCTGCAATAAATGTGGACAAAGCCTGACAAAATGGGGGAACAAAGGCCCAAAAACAGGGACACATTTTAAATATTACTCTTATAAACTTAGAACGTTGCTAGAATAACATAATTTTTGCTACCATGCATTTTCTGAAGGATATGAAGTCAAAGTCAAAGTAAACTTTATTTTCATTCAGAAATCACACAAGCGCAAAAACTGAACAAAATTCTGTGTCTCCGGACTCAAAGTGCAGACAACATTTTCACAGACATTTACACATAAAACACCTCGCTATTACATCATGGACATGCAGGTAGACAGTCAAAATATTTTACATAATTAGAAACACATTTTAACACTTTTCGAAGTGAACACATAATTGCATGAGACTTTAGACTGAAACTCAAATGATTGTCATTATTTATTGACTTTAATCCTTAAATTATCTCATTCAAAAAAACACAATTTGTCAAAAAAACACAATTTTTATGAGGAACAGACTAAAATTATGAGACAAAAATATGTACATTCTGCGAAAATCTGTACAGTTGAGAAGTATGTCTATGTGCTACTAGACATACAGTAAGGAATGAATAAAATCTGGTGGCACGTTGATGCAGTTAGCACTGTCACCGTTCAGAAAATATTTTTCTCCAGGTCCCCTGGTTTCCTGCCACATTCCAAAGACATGCAATACGTTGACTGGACACTGAATTGGGCATAGGAGTAAATGCCTGTATGTAAATATGGAAGAACTGCAACAGAGCTAGCTATCTGGCAGTGTTAACACTGGCTTTACATGATGGTCACTGTTGATGTGACACCCCATCCCCATGTACAAAAGGGGAATAAGGGGGTTATGGATGGCTAGATGGACTAGACATTCAGTAAAGGTAAGCACAGGAGAATACTGAGTACACGTCTAAGCAAAACATTGAGCGTGTTTTGTTGTTTGAATACAAAATAGGAAAGCAGTAAAGTTCAGTTTGTCATGAAATTGAAGAGTGGTCAAGATAAGCACTGTAGGCTAATTAATAAAAATGCAATTATTGCTATTTGGTCCATTTTCTCCACCATCTTAACTGTCTATTTATTTGCACTGTAGTGTTATTGTGCTTCCAAGTCTTTCATCTACTCATTTAACTATGTTTACATTTTGTGCATATCACATTTCTTTTACTTTTTGATGTCTTAATAAACAGTTCTACTGATTTCCAAGCCATGCTTCCCAAAGGTGATAATCAAATCCTGTACTACGTGTCTGGAAAGTAAACATCTTAACCATTATATCGACCTCATCAACACGAGGTTATCTGTTTGTAATGTTAAATTCTTTTATAATTCATCCTTTGTCTAATGTTCTTTAGTCATTGTCTAAGAAATTCTAAAGTTTAAGTTGGAGTATTTATTCTGTGATGTGGTATTCAGAGAACATGATAGGCAAAGCTTGATCTGAATAAAGTACAAGTATTCTGGTTATGCTTTGCATTATTTTGTCACTTCTGTTTCTAAAAATGTTATACTTGTTTTTCTAAGGGATGGTATCTCATAATACTTTAGATCTGGAAGAAGTTATGGTATTATATATGGAAATGCCATGCTTAATTAGTTTCTCTACTATCTGTCCAGATTTTTGGTCTCTGCAGGTTGGGAGGTGTGGTTGACTTCATTCCTAAAGTAAACAGTGACCATAATCTCATTACCATTTAAAGTCTTGTGACTCACATTGCTGAGTTCTGAGATATGAAAAAACGAATACTTGCAAATCTGGATTTATACACGCTGAACCTTCCCTTTTTTCTGGGGAATGGCAGTCTCAGAGTTGGTGTATATAAACTTGGCACGTGTATGGGCAAGGGACTGCCCCCTCCAAAAAAAAAAAAGAAGAGCAATGTTCCATATTTGCTCTTCTGTATTTTATCTCCTGATATCTCAGGACTTGCTAATTTTGAGTCTCAAAATTTCAGAAAGGAGTCCCATATTCTTGCAATGTGTATGTGGAAGATCATATCTCAAAGCTGTCTTTCAAACCATCATAGAAAGAGATCGCGGAAACATTATGGCAGTTAAGGACCATTTTGTATCTGCTCTCTGCCCTTGGCTCTATCCAGTGCTAAGACATAGATGCTTATTAACTAACATTTTTCCTCATCCCATCATTAGATTTGTCTTGTGCCTACTCATTGCAATGCTGAGCTTCCACCACTATTTATGGCCTTTTTACCTCATTAGGTAGTTGTTGTTAACCCCTCTCTGTGTGTTTTTGCTACTTCCTCGTGTTATTTCTGAGCTATTCACAATATCTATATCTATATCTGTATCTATATCTATATCAATATCTATATCTCTAGCTGCATCTATATCTGTATCTATATAACAAGATTAGGTGTAATGTTCTGATACATTCTTTTTAAGACTTGAGTCAGTTTGAGCTTCTTAATAGCTTTGAGCATATCCTTTTGAGCTTTATTTTCTAAGACTATACATATTAACCTTTTGTAGCCTAATTTTATATGGCTTCTGGTTTAGACTATAGCATATTATTATTGCCATGCTCAAAGTTGCCTATGTCCTGTGAATGCCCCTGCAGAAAGAAAACTTCAGGAGTGGGTGCATTACTTTAGATTATGTTTTAACTACTGTGTGAAAAGAGGAATAATAATAGTTTGGGTTACACCTGTAATACCACTTTCTGTGTATCTCAGCATTCCAGCAGCCTTCTGTATTTCCTTATTCTTTTTTTAAATGTACTCAATTATTTTTAGGTCATCTGATATGATGAAACTCAAGTCTTCTACACTTTTGTTGCTGTCATTATAATTGCTTCTATTTGGCAATAATTCTTCAACATTGTTACTAAGTGATTTTTTAAGAATATAGTGACTTGTAAGAGGATAGGTTGGGTTTTACTACTGACTTCTGAGCTTATCCTTGACTTTTTTCATCAACATTTTCATAAATATTAATCATTTAATACAGACATGGAGGCTTAGCAGTAAGATCTGTGCCTCAAAACTCAACTCCAGTCAATGTCTGTATGGAGTTTTTCATTTTCTCTTGTATCTGTGCAGGTTTTTTCACATCTCCCAAAAGCATGTTGGTCAACTGGTTCTACTAAATTTCCCTTATATATGTTGAATTTATCCCTGCCCCTGTGGCTAGTTCATGGTTGAAAAGGGTCCAAGGAGGACACATTTGGAAACAGCCAATGAGAATCTGTAGTTGATCCTTGTATGCCTGTTTAAATATGCCTCACCTCTTCCCTCTTCTAATGTCTTCCTTCTCCACAAACTCTATCCCCAGGATTCAGCAAGCTCTGCACGGTGTACAGGAAAAGTGCAGGAGCTGCTGGAGGCAATATGGCCGCCGAGAGAGCCGGGAACAAGCTCCCGGGACATGCACGAGCGCTCCTGCACTATTCCTGCATGGACACAGCTCCTGTATGCTAATTAAGCCCATTTGCAGGTGAAAACCATGCAAATGAGGTGAATTAGTGATCCAGTAAGCTGGCAGCCATGCAGGACTAGTGTAACCTGCAGAAATGTACTCGGTTGGTAACCAAGTACATTTCTGCAAACTACAAAATGGAGCCATGACAGCTCCAAATAAAGGGTGTATATAATGTGTAAAGCATGCCAATGGCCATATATATGGCCATTGGCATGGAAAACAGTTACAAAAAATAAAAAAATAACTTTTTTTTTTTGGCCGATTTCAGCCATTTAAGTGTAGGGCAGTAGAGTGCAAACGGGATTGGCCGGAAAATAAAAGAAAAATCCTGAAAAAAGCTTTCTCTGCAAAATCACAATTTTGCCATTATAGTCAATTTCAGGCAGAAGACAACAAGGCCAGTGAATAGTGGTCGCTAAGGGGGAAGTCTCAGTGTGGGACTTGTAACTAGGCATTAGCAGACAATCCTATGCAAATGAGAGGAATGATACTGAATCAAAGATTTCCCCTCATGGCTACCCTGCACCCAACCGTGTAGATGCAGGAAGACCACAGTGCAAGCCCAAGAGCTAGCTGACATCATAGAGGGGTGTGTCAGGCATAATGTAAACTTTTTGGAGCCCTGTGGCTCGGGTTTGCCCTTAGTTTAGCAGAGCTAAAGAAGGGGGTGTTTCTGAAGCTGCCAAGCACAGTTTACATTGCCTAAACTGGTGTGCGTGCTTTGCACTGGATTTTAAACAAACAAAAAAAAAAGTAAACCAGGAAATAGCATCTCCGTGCACATCTGAGCACTGAGTTTGAGTGGCACACCTTGGGGCTTAAACAGGAAGGCAGTGGAAAGGGAAAACAGCAGTAGGAAGGTAATCAAGAAGAACTAGCATAGCTGGCAGGTGAAATGTATCAGAATCAGCGAAATACACAGGCAGCAGCCCAGTCCAGCCCAGCACACTACTATAAACTATGCAAACACCTTTCCCTCTGTTTTTTCCCACAAACTCTACACCACTTCACTTCCTCTCATAAATCAACATGTGGAAGCGGCTGAGGGTGGTAAGGATGAGAATGCTAATGACCAACCCACAGTGAGGAGAAGGAGAAGAGTGTACAGACCCAGAGTAACCTACCAGGGGCTACATTAGCTGGAGATTGTGGAGGGCTATAGGGTGGACAGGGACCTCCTACAGAAAATTTTTGAGCTCTGCTGGCCACGCCTCACACACAGAACCAACAGAGGAGAGCCCATCCCAGTGGATACCAAGGTATTTGTAGGCCTAAGAATACTAGCCACAGGTACCTTCCAATGGTCAGCTGGGAATATCATGGGGATCTCACAGGCATCAGCATCCAGGGTACTCCACCAGTTCCTGGATGCCATGTCAGTACATGCCATTGAGCACATATATTTCCTCAACAACTGTGAGGCGTTGACCAGCAATATGCGTCTCTTCTACCAAATAGCAGAATACCCTGAGGTAGTGAGTGCTATAGACTGCACACACATACACATCAAAGCACCACCCAGCGAGTGGGGTAGAGTCTACATAAACCGCAAGGGCTACCCCTCCATCAACTTCCAGGTCATGTGCGATGCCCAGGGCATTATAACGAATGTGTGTGCTGGCAGCCCTGAAAGCTATCACGACTCCCACATCTGCCATATGATGCAGCTGTACCAGAGATTTACCAATGGAGACATCCCATACGGCCACCTAGTGGGGGGATGCTGGTTACACACTGGAGCCGTGGCTGATGACACCCATCAGGAATGCACACACACCAAACAAGAACTCCATAATGAGGCACATGCACAGACCAGAATCATAATAGAGCATGTGTTTGAGATGCTCAAGTCACAGTTCCGGTGCCTGGACATATATGGTGGAGCCTTGCAGTACTCACCAGCTGCATGTACCCAAATTGTCATTGTATGTGCCATGCTACACAATATGATCCTGTGGAAACAGCTGCAGCAGGAACAGCACGGGACAGGGCCACACAGCCCCCCACTATTGCCAAGGCCTGCATAGGCACAGAGTGATTTGGAGGAGGAACAACCTGAGCCTGCCCCAGTAGGCAGAAGGAGGTGTGTCCATTAAGCCCAGGCCTGGGCAAAGAGGCTACACATAGCATATACACTGATACTGTATGAACCCAAGGAATGGCATCTCTCTCTGACTCGCACATACAGTAAAAGGGATGCCAAACATGACACTACCTGTGCTTAACCATGTATACAGTGTGTACTATGTGCATCTGACATAGTCAGCCCTCCAGCACCATCCTCAATACTGGCACAGCCACAAGGTAAGTCACTCTCCCTATCAATTGCTGAATGGAGTAGTATGTTCTGTTACTTGTATCTATGGTATGGATGTAAGCATGCAAGGGAAATGGGTGGCTGGATGGGATGCCAGCAGATAGTAGACACCTATATTGGCAGCATGAAATCTGTAAAAAATACTGGTGTCACTAGTGTAGCTAGTACTAGACAAGGTGACAAAACGCACTGCAGGAAATGTGGTGGACCAAATGTGTGTTCATAGGACACACACATGCAAGTCAGTAGGCTCACATACCCAACAACAGTCTCAGCCAGCAGGACAGGCATAGACAAACACAAGGAAAGGCTGTGCTAAGGCCTCTGATTGCTGGCTATGGAGGACAGCCCACCTCCAGACCTACACAGACAGACTACAACAGTTCAGGCAGTGGGATGTTAATTCTGAAGGGTAAGAAGTCTGAAACTGAAATGTAGGTCAGTAAAACCTAAGAACTGTAGTACACTGATATGCCTCTAGTCTGCATGATAGGTCAGAATACAGAATGAAATGGAGTACCTGAAATACCAGTACAGTCATAGCAAATGTGTACAGTTGTCAGGTGTGCCCCCCCCCAATCCTATGTAGAAATGTAGTAAAATGTATGTGTAGGTATAACAACAGTGGAGCACAGATTACCTGAGCCAGCCAAAGTAGCAGGATAGATTGTAGCATGTATACAATATTTAGAGCTGTGTGTGTTAGGTTGGTGTGTGTTGTATATTGTGTGAGAGTGGTCAGCATATAGGCATGGTGGGTTGTGTCCTGGTGGCCATTGGCCAGTACTGCCGATGACAGGGCCAAGTTCTCACAACTGCAGTGCCAAACACAATGCATCCCAGCAAGACACATTCCAGCAGTAAGCCATAGTAATTGTTCGGATGTAATATCTGTCACCATATGAAAGATGGACATGGCATGAATGTGGGCCCAGACATACAAACAGTACACAGATGGAAGTAAAGTACCCTAGACAGAGAGTGTATAAAATGTTACTGTCAAATGGACACACCTTTGGAATTGTACATACAGATTAGCAGCACATTAGTTGGGTTTGTTGTATAGAATACTGATGTCGTCTGGCCAAACACTGGCAGACCACAAAAGTCACAGGTATGAAGTACTGAGAAACTGCTGATGTCCCTGCACAAGCCAGCATAAGTGGAATGCCCTGCGTGTATCTGTGAGTCAGCTGCAAGTAGCTTCCATAGCACACATGCACCCAGCTCACCCCAGCATCAGCCACAGGAACCTCACAGGTCTTATCCCTGCTTTTGGGAATGAGTACAATATGACCCCCACCTCTGTATGGAAATAGCCACAGAATGCAGCATGCTGAAGAGGTGTCCCATGCAGGTGTGTCTCTAGCTATAAGCAACACCCTGCCAGCATCCACACTACTGGATCAATAATGACAGAAACTATTGACATTAATACCTTGCACACCTACTCTGTCACCCCGGGGGAATATAATGGCTTGCAGCCTGGGACTATAGGAGTGACACAATGCAACAGCCTGCTTACAGATGGCTTGCATCACTACCAAATGCTCTACAGTCCCCTGCCAAAGGCCTGTGTCTCACCCATACTGCCAATGTATGTTATCTCATGGACTCCCAAATAGCAACATACAGTCCAGAGAACCCAAATGCACGGCCATGTCGACAAATCCCAGTAGCATGTCCACCACGTCCTATTGCATGAACTGCTGGGATGAAGTGATAACAATAGGGAACTTATCAGATAATGTTTGCATAATGTTCAGAAGAGGATAGAATAATGGGGGGGGGGTAGGAGCATGGACACCATGGAGTGTGTGAAGTCTGAAACTCAGCCGTGTGCACATACTATCCCTGCCTGCAAACACAGGAATGGGTGGCTACAAACCTGCTTGTAAACTACAATGTGAAGGGGTAATGACCAGAAATATGAGCCCTGCCTCTGGGTAACCTGTGTGAATCTGTACAGCTGTGAGGTATGGCCACAGCAGGATATGGCCATACTGTCATGTGGATGGATGTACAAACATGGGATCCTCAGCCACCACTGTACCAAGGTGCTGAAACATTTACACAGACCCATCAGCAAGTGTCTGCAGCTTCCCCTCCAGAATGGCATGATTGTGCAAGAATATGTAGGCTGCAGACCACAATATCGGACACAGCTTCACTCACCTGGTGATTCCCAGGAAATTACTGCAAGCAAATATATATACCTGACAGTAGTTGATGACATAAAACATCACAGTGTAAAACAGTACATATGTCTGAATATCTCTGATAACACCAAAACCATATAGCAGAAGCAGCACAGACACAATTACCTACAGTCACCCACTATCCTTTGCCCATTTTGACCCCATATTGTCAACCGATCTACAGATATCCCACAGAAACAGGTTACTAGCTGTAAGTGTAGAACACAAAAGCTTGCAGTGGAGTACAACCTACATGGAATGGATTCTCACATTCAATACAGAAGGACATACTGGGCATGCTCCCACACTTAGAAAAAATGAAGCCCATGTCTGACAACAAAATAATGAAAGGTCATACTGGGCATGCTCCCACACTTACAGAAATGAAGCCCATATCAGGCAACAACAGTGGACTATACATATCTGACAGTCGCAGATGTCTGTGCACACACTTCACATTGCACACCAGTCATGCTTTGCACACACATTGAATAGGAATACATACATATATCCAAGGACAACACACTATAATAGGCCAAACTTACACATACATAGATGTGTGGAAGAGAGTGACAAACAGTGATAAAGAGTCTCCCATCATGAG
The DNA here is from genome assembly GCF_019279795.1 of Protopterus annectens. Lineage (NCBI taxonomy): Eukaryota > Metazoa > Chordata > Ceratodontiformes > Protopteridae > Protopterus > Protopterus annectens. The sequence goes on from NC_056730.1 coordinate 1,133,393,023, forward strand.
GTCTGTCCCACCCAGCACACATCCAATTGGCTAAAACCACATGATGTGCATATGTCAATCACTGTAGACATTTGCCTCTGGTATCCCTCAGCAGTATAGTGCCTGTGGTGCTTGTGATAACTGTGTAACATGACTGTACAAGTCATTATTCATCAAGCAGTTGTATACATGTACCTGTTAAATTAAAACCTGTGCGTGACTGAGTGTTGTGTGTCTGATTCCAGACGAATGGTTTATGGCCCATGTACACACACTGCACTCTCCATTGCCCTACTTTGGCAAGGTTGCTGTTGTAATTCACCTTGAAATACACCTTTGGTGAAGGGGTTGTCCTGAAAGCTCTGTGGTGCATGCTATAACTGTGTAATGCTGTAGTGTGTGATATACTAGTTAGGTAGGAGCTCTAATCCCAGACATGGCAACTATGAGAGTGTGTGTGTGTGTGTGTGTGTGTGGGGGGGGTCCATGGCAACTATGAGAGTGTGTGTGTGTGCGGGGGGGGGTCAATGCTTTTGAGGCCATTCACAGTCACTACAATTTCCATTGCCCTGCTTTGGCAGGCCTGCTGATGTCATTCACTTTGAAATACACCTTTGGGGAAAGAGTAACCCAGTAAGCTCCATGGCATGTGCTATAACTGTGTAATGCTGTAGTGTGATGTACTAGTTAGGTAGGAGTTCTACTCCCAGACATGGCAACTGAGGCCATTCACAGTCACTACAATTTCCATTGCCCTACTTTGGCAGGCCTGCTGATGTCATTCACTTTGAAATACACCTTTGTGGAAATGCTATATTGTGATGTACTAGTTAAGTAAGAATTCTAATCCCAAACATGGTAACTGTGAGACTCTGTGTGTATATGTTTGTCATTAGTATCCTGTATGGAGGTGTGTAATAAAATGACTCATTTTGCAGCAGGTTTTGCAAATTACTTATATGGTGGGCCTATTATATGTCTCAATGTCCACCTTACAAGGACAACAGATGTCAAACAGCAGAGAGGCTGGTGTAGACAATCCATACCTCTACATGTGACATGGATTGGGGAACAATATAGGTAACCCTTGTATTACCCAGAGAACACTTTCCACCCATGTCTCATATACAAACTCACTTGGCTAGGCAACTACCCCTATGTTGGTAGTTCCCTGTATATTGCCCACAGATAGTAACCATAGTGTGATTGCAATGGACTACAGAGGACATGGTACCCTGTACCCTCCCTACAATAGGCAAATCATTGCATACAGTGGTCCTTTGCTATGTTCGCCACTGGACACCTGCAAATATAAACCACAAAGGAAATACTATCCCTTATACATATCCCCTGTATGGACAGATGCCACTAACACCAGTGAATATCTGTATTATGCTGTCAATGTAGGTGCAGGGTCAACCTGGTTTCCATTGCCAGTTCTCACCACAAGAGGCCAGGAGTGGCACATCAGATGATATAAATATGTCCACACAACATGCCCAAGACACCCCAGGTACACTTCCACATGTTACAGAACATGCATGTGGGATGTATGCACATCCCAGACACGTTCCATGTTATGGAATATGGAACACATACATGGGAAGCATTGCACAGCACTGGCCACCCACAATAGTAATCCAGATGAGTGGATGGTGAATACAATACCCACCTCTGTGGGCCAATCCAGAGACTGCACCCCTGATCCACACTGCAGACCATTGTCAAGTGGTCTGATGCCAAGTTATACCCTTTGCCTAGCCTTGTACAGTCTTCTGGCACAGTCATCCACTACACACCTGTGAAGCAATGCACCCATGCATGTCAGTACTGGCAAACCTGTATCTGTGTGTGTGTGTGTGTGTGTGTGTGTGTGTGAAGTATAATGATTTGGATGCCATTCACACTCACAACCTTTCCCATTGGCCTACTGAAGCATGCCTTTTGTCACATACCTTGACATACCCTTTTCCCATATATCAGCCTGATAACCTCTGTGGTGCAAGTGATACCTGCATAATACTGTAGCGTAACAAACTAGTTAGCTACACTACAGTTTAGCAAACTAGTTAGTTAGAAATTCCAATCCTGACCCTGTCAACTGTGGTAATGTGTGTGAGTCCCTGAGAGAGTGTGGCTGTGTCATACTTGACACCTGTTCTTGTGGACAGGCACATGTACTACACCTACCTTAGCCCTCCTTTATCACTGTTGCTGATGTCACTCACCATCAAATATACCTTTGGACAGCTCTCCAACATGTAAGCACCGTGGCACATGCAATAACTGCATAGAAATGTAATAGTAATACATAGTCAGGCAGGGGTTTGAAACCCTGTACTGGTAAGTGTGTGACACAAACATGCTTAGCTTTTGCTCTCCTACTCCCTCCCTGTCTTACGTTGTCTCTGTCTGTCTCTCTCACTCCTTCTCTGGTGGATGTGGGGAAGTACACCTGCATTGCTTAGGCAGCAGCTTGTGTTTTGTAAGTGATGCACATGATCAGCTGATGGCCTGTGCACGAATTGCAGTCCCCACTAGCTGACTGCATGTGGAATGGCTGTGGTAACATTCCCATAGCCAATTGCATGGAAACAAACTCCTATAACTAGGAACATCATGTGGGTATTGGCCCTTTTCATTCACTGTGAGCAGGACTTCATGTTGGTGTTTTTTAAACAGCATCACAGATGGTAGTGGGATATACCTCTAACAACATACACTGTGGAGACAGGCCAACAAACAGGAGGGGGTGTTCCAGACATGGCTAAAGAATGTAAGTCTTGCTCTTCTGCATTTGAAGTAATGTTGGTTTAACAGGGCTTGTGTGGATATGGCTGGTCTACATAATTTAATACCTGCCATGACAGTGTTATGTGGCTGAGGAAACTCCCACCTGTAGGGCTATCTACAGACTGGCCAGTGTTTGGAGTCTTATGTGTGTTGTGTTACTCACAGATTACCTGTCTTTAGAACTGCAGAAGCATAGTCTGAGGATTGCAGTCAGTACATGGTGACAGCCATGAGAGTTACTGACTTCATATCCCTCATAGGACATATGTCACAACAAACCCTGTTACAACAGTAAATGCATGAGGATATCACAGCAACATGTCAATATTGGCCCTGTGTTTGTGCCTCCAGCCACAACTACATCAACCTTTGTACATATGTCATGCAGTAAGAGGTGCATATGTTCAGTACACCATTATTTATTGACATCATACCTGATAACAAGCCAGTGAGATATCAGACTACTAGACATGTTATGTATAGTAGAGGTTATATTTGAGGTCAGAACCTGGACATTCTGTCATAGTGTGTACAGTAGTGAGGTCTGTGTACTTATGGTGATTGTTGACAGTGTGTGTTTTGCACATATGTACCTTGGCATGTGTACAAACTGTGGTAGATGTCATTGTTCTTGGTCCTGTTCTGTCTGATGTTGCATGCTGCTCCAGTGTATGGTACCCTATCGGCGTAAAATGTTTGTAGGGCCAAACCCACACATGTCCCATACCACTGTCAGGCATCAGAATACACTTTGTATTGGCCCAGTATATATAGGATTAGTGTGTGAGTGGCACATAAAAAGGGTGATGTTGATCAGACAGTCCATATACTTTAATATTAAGCATGCTTACCATATGTGGCTGTGGTTGTGTTCACACTGGTTGTGGGTATGTGCTTTCAAACAGGTGTCTGTTACTCTGTGATGTGACATGCCTGTAGAGCCTGGTATATTTGCAGGTACATGTGTATTCCCCCATAAGAAATGTAGGCCAGTGTTGTGGCAGTCTGCCTGTAGTTTTCACAGTGCTTTGTGACACGCCTAGTAGCTCAGTGTACTTACCCAGTGTGATGTTATGTCCAGATATTTGTCAGATGTACTGCTGCCGGGCCACCATAACTGTTGTGTACTTCTGACAATGCAGTGGGATGCTGTACAGATGTATGTCACTAACTAGTAGGTAGTATGTGGGCATGTGACCTCTGCTCCACCAGTTATTATGTGTCAGGACAGACAGGAGTGTGTGAATGCATAAACTGAGTGAGCATATGTATTCCAGTATTTATGTGATATACCCATTTACATGGCTGTTAACATCCACATTGTCAGGCTTGGTCCACACATCTTGCACTAAGGGGTTCTGTGTATACCTCTGGACTGAGCAGAGTGTGTCAGACTGTCCACATTTATTGGTAATATCTCTGCTGTATTCCACAGGACCATTACTGTGATATCTGTGGTACTGTACTATGATGACCTTAGGATGTCTGTCAGTAACTGATGGCATACATGTCAATAGCAGATGTGACCTCCCACACACAACATTTCTTTTAAGACAACCCCTGTTACAGTAGCAACAGTCTACATTTATACCTGCAATATTTACATAACATCCACTTGCACTAAGAGGTTGCGACTACTGGTGCTGAGGTATGACTCCACTCCATGTTGTGGACATATGTTAAACATATATATATATATATATATATATATATATATATATATACATACATATATGTACATATATATACATACATATACATATACACACACACACACACACACACACACACACACACACACACACACACACACACACACAGGGTCTACTTCAGTAGACCGAAATACCACAACAACTAAACCGAAAACACAGAGAACAAATACATGAACCCTCAGAAATCCGAACATTCACTATCACGTCAGCTAAAACACTGAAATTCAAAACACCGACACTAGAGAAGCCAAGTCCACACCGAGAGATAAATATAACACCAGGAAATATCTGTGAAATTCGTGAGTTCTACACTTTCAACAATCACCAAAATAGCAAGTGTACACTCATATATATGACTGAAGCATCACAATAGTTCAAATATTGCATCGTTTTGCGCAGACAGCACATAGCCATAACAAATTCCAAACATTATATTACGTACGTGTTTTGTAAAAATCCATTGGCAAATCCGCCTACAGTTAGTAGGTCATAGAAAAGACTGACAGAACTCCATACTATCAGCTGCTGTAGGTCACCATAGACAGTGTCATGACGTGAAATACTGTATCCCAGAACACAACTTAGTACCCATGTGATAAAACCAACATTAAAGAGACAGTATTTACATTTTTAGTAGCCTCGCAATAGCTGAGACGAACTCAGTTGCAGAATAAGCATCCCTATTGGCCAGAACATTTTGAAACTGTTGATGTCTTAACATCAGCCTTCTTTTTTTAGGCCGGGGAGGATATCCTGTTTTCATTCTGACACGTAGTTCATCGACACGATTTTGCTCACGCACTAGTGCGGCTACTAGGTTGGATAGGTTTGTACCCCTTGAATCTATGAGGCATTTGAGTCTGCGATGCCATGCCTCGACAGAATTCTGTGTCTGTGGCAGAAATAGATCATTGAGTTCACTGATGTTCCAGAATGAAATTGGGAACAAAGGTGGAAACCTTACACTGGAACAAGTGCACGTAGTAAACTTCTGTTGTTTCCCTAGAACATACCATTCAGTAAAATACTTCACAATGTCTTTCCCTTCCACAGAGAATGTTTCCTTCAGTACATTGAAAGTACTATACACTTCAATCTCCTTTAAAAAAGCTAAGACAACCAAGCTCTTTATAGCCAGTTGGAAGGACTGCGTACTGTTATATACTGATGACAACCCCAATGACTGTACCTTTCTCCACAGAATTTGGACAAAATGGAATAAGCAGCCTTTTGACCAGGCTCCTGATACATTCAACCTCATGCTCTTTAATGTGGCAATCTCAAAATCGCACAATACAAAACAAACTTCAGACTGAAAGCCATTTTCACTTTTTCACTTAACAGATGGAAAATCCAGTGCCACAAATAATTATATGATTTTAGGGACTTCTTAGACATGAGGGAATGCAACAAAGGTACAGCCTTACTGTAGAAACCGTATTTCACCAAGCTGTGCACACTGTGCAACTGCCTTATAGTACCACCAATGCTGAAAAATGTACCGTCCATTAGCCAAATTGATGCATGACTTAAGTCATATAGACTGTTTACTGTTGAGAATACCAGTACAGTGGTATCAGTTGAGGGATCGGACATCAACTTACTTATGAACATTCCACTCTTAAGTGGAAAGTCAGCAAAATCAATGTTGTGCAATGTTAACTGAGCATTGCTACCCATTAAACCTGTTTTCCTTCTTACACAACCTATTTGTTGTAGTAGCGCTTTCCTCTGGGGTATACTATGAATACTGTCAAGGGAAGTGGACACGAGGGCATCTTCTACCAGTAAACAAGGAGTATCCCTACTATATGTGACTCTCACCTTTAAATCATTGCACACTACGTACCTTTCCACTTCACCTGGATCACCTGGATGGTGATGTCTGACAGATTTCTCTAACCTATCCCCATCGGACATCATGGTTGTTACCGGTCTACCTTTACAACTCTGCGATATTTAGTACTTACATCCCCAATAACGTTTACTACCTCTACTTTTCTCCAGGTGGTACAGGTAGCCTTCTATAACTAACAGTTATTTCCCCTTTTGGGAAGCTACAGTATGGTATAAATTGCCAATTACGCCAGGAGCCATCATATGTACTTCTGCCATGGTTTCCTCGGTGTGGGGCACAACTTCTTACAGTGCAGTATGTGCTTTTATCACATCCTCTCATGTGTTACCCATTACAATATCTGCTTAAAGTGCTCTTAATGCTTTAGTGGCACAAACTCATAATTGCACATTTCACAGCTGAACAAAGCTATGTTATGTGTCTGTGAAGTACCTTATTTTGTCAGTGTTGGTGTTAGGTTGTTTCGTGATAGTGAACATTCGGGTTTCTGAGGGTTTATGTATTTGGTCTCAGTGTTTTTGGTTTTGTTATTGTGGTTTTTCAGTCTACTGAAGTAGACCTCACACACACACACACACACACACATATATATATATATATATATATATATATATATATATATAAATATATATACATACACACACACACACACACACACACACACACACACACACACACATATACATGTCTACACATATACAGATATATATATCTATATCTATATATATATATATATATATATATATATATATATAGATATATATACACATATAGTTATAGATATCTACATATATTTTTATATATATATATATATATATATATATATATATATATATATGTGTGTGTGTGAGTATACAGAGATCTATTTATGGCCATATATATAATGCAATATACAGATATATATAAATACATATACATGAATATATATGTATGTACATGTACACATATATCTACATATGTATGTATGTATGTATATATATATATATATATATATATATATATATATATACATATATATGTATATATATATATATATATATATATATATATATATATATATATATATATATATATATATATATATATATATATATATATATACATATATACATATATATATATATATATATATATATATATATATATATATATATATATATATCCATATACTTGTTATGTGTAAACATTACTATTGTGTATACCTTCCCAGATGTATCACACCATATTTATCTGATATGTGTATATTTAGATATAACAGAATACGTGATTCAGCAGTATTATCGCTAACAAGTACTAGGCCAATGTAGAAGTCATAGCATTTGTTAAATACTATTCAGTATGTGTACTGACAGATATATTAGAAATACAGCAACTCTCTTCACAGCTGTGATGGCTTACTGGTTAACTGCTTTGACTATAGTGTACAGGGTCCTGGGCTGAAGACCTGCAAGGGCTGTTTATTTTGCTGCTGGGCAGAACAAGGCCTGTTGGATACAGAGTGGTAAATGCAGTTTTGAGCAGCTTTAAGTGGGTTTGTGTGGGTTTGCATGACGGAAAGTGGTGCTAATGTATGGTTAAACCTACAGGCGCTTACACTGTTCAGGCTTCACTTACCAGTGCGCAAATGTGCTTAGCAGTTATACTGCAGCAATGCTGAAACCTGCTAAGCATGGCTCAGCCCTGGTAACCATTGCTCACATTCTGGTCTGATGAAATAGCCGAGTAATGACATCTTTAATAAGTGTATTGAATGCCATGTACATAACATGCACCTATGTGCTGTCAGTACAGTAGTAAGGGGTGCGAGTCTACTGTCTGGGACACTTGAGTATATATGGCTTGTACAACACTCTTTTCCATTTGAATGTGTTACTAGGGGAGATAATATACTAGACCTGATCATCACAAACATGGGGACAAAATGCTCCACACCGGAAGTATACCCCTCACTAGTGAGATCTGACCACAAACTAATCACCCTGGATATACATATCCCACCTCCACCCCCAGCACAAAAGACCACAGTGAAAAACTTCTCAAAAGCAGACCACTCTTCTTAAGACTGAGATGGTATCCTTTAAGCCCACTGTGCCAGTGGATACCACATTCCACAATGCTGAATCCTTCACAAATGCTTTCTATGGACATCTCCAAGAATGCATGGTCATGCAATCCCAAACAAATCCAAGTCCCTCTCCACCAAAGGTAAGCGTCCTGTCTGGTGGACCTCAGCCATAAACAAATTGTATAACAAAAGAAGGAAGCTACTGCACGTCAGAGCAAAATCCCATGAAGGGAAGACATCGCTGATCAACATTAGCAGAAAACTACATTCTCTCATAAAAACATCCAAGGCCAACTTTGAGAGAAAAATCGCTAAGGACACTAAAGATAACCACAAAGCCTTCTTCAGCTATGTTAGAAACCTGGGTGGAAACCCTCAGATATGCTCAGAGTTGGTTCACAACAACATAAAATACACTGAACCCACAGATATTGCCAACATTCTGGCTGACAGGTTCAGTGCAAATTTCTCCCTCCTTCACCCCAAAGAAGAAATACTTATCCCAGCTGAATGTAATCTCCTGTCATCTCAGATGTCCAAGTGAGAACTGCCTAAACAAAGCAAAAACACAGCATCAATGGGACCTGACGGTATCCGGGTTGCGTGTTACGTGAACTCAAGAGGAGCTAAACCCACACATAAAAATGCGATTTAACCTTAGCCTTACTTGGGATATGTACCTGAACACTGGCGTACAGCAACAGTGGTCCCACTCCACAAGGGGGGTGCCTCTACAGACCCTGGAAACTACCGACCCATAAGCTTAACCAGCCTGGTCTGCAAAGCTATGGTAAGAATCATTATGGAACTCATAAACAGAGACATAGGGGACCTACAGACACTTGACCCCACCCAGTTCGGCTTTGTAAAGGGCAGATCCTGCCTTTTAAACCTGGTTGACTTTTTTGAAACAGTCATAGAGCCATTGATGAGGGCAAAGCAGTCCATACAGCATACCTGGACTTGGCTAAGGCCTTCGACACAATACCCCACTCAGGCATCATAGATAAGCTCAACAGCTTAAAAGTAAACCCTTATGTCACTAGATGGGTTGCAAACTGGCTAAAGGACAGAACCCATAAAGTTAAAATTGCTGGAGCAATGTCAGACTCAAAGCCAGTCACAAGTGGTGTCCCACAGGGATCTGTCCTGGGACCCCTCTTGTTCGGCATTTATTTCTCAGATGTTAAAGCAAACATGGGAGGGCTGTGGCTGACAAAGTTCGCAGATGACTGCAAACTAGGCGCCATAGTTGATACACCAGCAGACACACACATCCTACAAAAAGGCCTCACAGAAATGGACAACTGGTGCCGGAGTCACGGCCTTAAACTAAATGCCAAAAAATATATAGTCATCCCCTTTGGGAAAAACAAAGTACCCACAAATTATCACATAGACAGCAACCCACTGAGTATGGAAAAAGTAATCAGAGACCTAGGGATCCAAGTTGACAGCGATCTCTCATTTGACACCCATGTTGCCAAAGTGGTTAGAAAAACATTCTACCTTGCACACCTCATCATGAAGGGATTCACATCCAGATCCAAGGATGTCATTGTACCCCTATATTCCTCCCTCATCAGACCCATGATTGAGTACAATGCCCCATTTGGTATGTACCTCACCCGGCATTTGCAACAGCTGGAGAGACCACAAAAGTACCTCACCAAAAGGATCAAGGGTCTCCAACATATGTCTTATTCTGCCAGACTAAAGAAACTTCAGCTCTATTCAGTAGCATACCGCCTGCTCAGAGGTGATCTCTGCCTGACGTACAAGGCCATGTCCAATCAGGATCTGATGGACATGCTCCACCTCAAAAAATCCAAATCCACCAGGACCACGAGAACTAAAGACCTAAACCTCGGCACAAGTATGAATAGGACATGCTGGAGGGATAGATTCATAACCCAGAGGCTTCCCATTCTTTGGAACAAGATCCCAGTTCGTATTAGGCAGAGCCCCTCACTGACTCTTTTCAAGAGAAATCTTGATGAGTGGATGGGAGATTGTAAGTTTACCTCGGGGGTCACATCTGTGTCACTGCTAGACAGGGGCACAGTAAACTAATTCTATTATATAAGGGGACCTTCATTGTGTCACTACTAGACAGAGGCACAGTATTCTAAATTTATTCTGTACATTTTTTGTACCACTTCATGGGGTGGCAAAAGCCACATCACTATGGCTAGGCTTACAAATGCCCCAGGGCAGATAGCCTAGTACTATACTATGAAACTATGAAACTATACATGAGTAGTATCCCAGGTTATATGCAGTCACACTGGCATGTAGTGTATCAGTACATTACTACTGTTGACAGTGCTTTCCCAAGTAAGAGTAGAGTGCAGATTTTAGTATTGGAACCAAACACCCCTGCATGCAAAGATGGACTCTGAGTCCTCACTGTCGTGTTCCTGGTGTGTGAACTGAGTCACATTAACTATTTCCTACTGGATAATGATCTGACATGTGGAAAATAACTGTTGACTACTGTGTGCATAGCACATGTCAGTGAGGGCTTCCGTAATGTAGTAATGGCATACCTATTATTGTCAGATGTCTATCTGTCAACACATTCATCCAAATGCATAGCTAGTTGGCTAGCTGATGACTGTCTGTCCTCTGTACAGATATGCAGATGGCAGGTATCCATCTTGGCTACTTACAGGCAATCTATACTTGACTGACACTGACATGTCTGCCAAGCTGTGTTATGAATGCCACAGCTAGGAATCTACACCCTGTATGCACCACATGCCGGATACCTCAACTACACTACCACAGTCAGCAGAGCATGCTTGGGTACAGGTCTCTAAGACAGACACTGACCATGTTATGTAATACATGTTGCATACATGTCAACTGGAGCACCTCACTGGCCTTCTGCAAGAGGCACCTGGATGATTGGCTGATGCATGTCACTCTCACCCTGTGGATCACCCCTGTTTTATTTGTTGGTAGGTTGCCTGCTGGCACATGGCAGGTGGCATGATACACTGTACACACATCCCCTACACTTCCCATATCTCCATAGCCTGGTGCACACCTATGAACACCTGCACCAATGCACCCCAGTACTGACAAATGTGTATGTGTGCATTACTGAGAATATCACAGTCTGTGTGTTTGTAGACATGTAGTTGAGAATACCCTGAGGCCTTTTACACCCACCGGACCCCCGCCCCCCCATTGCCATAGTTAAATGTGGCTGCTGCTGTACCACTCATTACATGTACCTTGTTAAGCTCTTTTCCCTAAGGGCTACCTGGGCCTTGCAGTACCAGCACAACACGGTTGTACAAATGGGTTGATAGGCATGGGATACCCACTGAGTTCTGGCAAGTGTGTGCATGTGTGTATATATGTAGGGTACAGCATTCTGAGGCCACATTCTCCTATTACAATATGCATTTCCACACAGTATTAGGGATAGTTTTATTGCTGACAGTAGGAGAGGCATGACAATGCATCACCCTACTATGCCTGTGGCATGTGCATTAGATGCATATCCCTGTAGTAGCACTCTTGGGATGGACAAGGGGTTGTATTGCAGTCCTGGTCAATGTGTGATGGTGGGTATGTCAGAGTGTTATCATGGGTTTCAGTGCATACAATATCCACTGTGAGGTGTGGGTGCTGGGTATACTGTCTTTACACCATGTTCCACTGTATGGGGACCACTGTCACCGTCAACCATACAGGTAACTGATAACACTATCCAGCCCAGTTATACATGTGCTATGTGCAACTTATCTGTAACACAATGGATGCACTGACAAGGTAGTTAGCACTGATAAGCCCAGGTCTCTCAGATCTGTGTCTGACTGTTATGTGTTTGTCAATGTGTATATGACGGTATGTCACACTATGTAGTGTCCATAAACAACCAGTACATCCCCCATTACCATACTGCACAGGCCTGGGGATGTTCTTCATGTAACATGTAACCTGGAACACACCTCATCCTACAAGCTACGTGGTGTATGCAATTAAAGCCACACACATCAGTAGCACTACATACCTAGGTAGGGGTCTAGTCCCAGTGTTGCCAAGTAAGAGTGTGTGTATGTGAGGAAATCTACTTCTGTTTGCAGAATATACATGTCCCAGGAGGTTATCTGTCCGAGAACTGCCTGGCATTTGCTAACATTTCACAGGTATCATCCTGTGGACATACATTTCATCACAACTGGTGGTAGATGTGTAAATGCCCTCTTCCCCAATTTATAAGTGTGCAGCGATACTGGGGTTGGTATATATAGCTGGGTGTGGCTCTTGTGGACACAGCCACCATCATTGCAGTTACTGTTGAGTGTATCCCCCGCTTAGCTGGCCGTAATACTGTACAGTTCATGTTAACAGGTTAGGTAGTTGTGTAGCACACTATCTGAGGTTCTACAGCACCTCTCACCCTTCAAAGGGTAAGGCTGTGCCACCTACACCAGCACACCTATATTTACCGAGTTGAGGATTGCACTACATTGGGGAAGGGGATATATACCCTGCCAGTACCATCGTCAATGACATTAAACTAGCAGGCTGCTTATTCCCATGTGTGTTGTTGTGCCTATTCTGGCTTGGTGGCATTACATAAGCTACAATGTGTTCCTTGCACAGGTACATAAATCCATGTGTACAGTATTCTCTGTGTATTGCATCAACACCAAAACCTGTGTGTGTGTTATACACAAACATGTGGTGTGTACCACCCAGTACACTTACCATTGTCCACTGTAGAAGGGCTGCTAACAGCAGCCACCATGCACTCACCTGTATACACCACCCAAAGACCTATCAGCCATGTGGCACATGCAGTAACTGTTATACAGCCTTGTGACATGTGTTCACCTGTACCCAGGATATGGCACAGCCAAGGTGTCACCACAGTGCTATACCCCTTGTAGGATACGACAGCAGATCATCCTCCTGCTGACACATGGACACCTACAACACAAATGGATTACATTATGGAGACCACAATCACTCTGTGTTAATAACAGCTATAATGCATCATGGCTGGACAGCTACACTTCCTGACATGTAAGCATTAAACTTTACTGCTGGCAACATGTTACACAGTAGTACACTGGTACACCATAGTACAGTCACCTTGTGCATCAGAACCATATCAGCCTGTCCCTGCATCGATGTTATGGATGACAGGGATGTGGCACAGGTATCATCATATGCACAGGGTGTGTTGTTGGTTTGTCAGAGACCATGGCTGAGCCATACATTTGACACCATGTGTGTGAGTGAAGGGGTTTAATTATTGATATGGCTGTGGTGATGTGGTGTATGAAGGTATGGGGTTGCCCTAGGTATGTTTGTATTGTGTGTGAGTATGCATGCACACAGTTCTGCCATGTAGCTGCCTATACAGGTGTTTGTTGGACAGCTGCAGACCATATCTGGCAAGGTGTGCAGTTCACCGCCTCCGGCTACGGACATGAGAACTGTGCCTGCCAGGGGTTACATGGGCACATCCAGGTACAAGCCACGATATGGTACTCTCCCCTGATGATGGCATATGTCCGCTGGAACCAGGTCCCTCCTGGGACTGACCAGAGCCATGTGCACATGGCCTGCTGTAGTGTGGTGTAGACTGCACCCCCCTGCAGTACTGGGGTTGGTACTGCCACTACAGGAGCAGCTTGGTGTCCTTGTAAATCCATGTTGACCTCCAGCTTTTGGGGTTGCTGGCCTACGTCAGTGTGGCCATCACACCACTCCCACCACATGCTTGAACACGGACAATCCGCAGTCGAGGAGTCCCACCATCTCACCCCACCATCTATCCATGACCTCTGTATAATAATGGAGGGCACCTGCAAGATCATGGATGTTGTCAGTAACAGCTGAATGAGTATCCCTCTGCAGCCACAGAGCCTGTCTGGTGTACCATTCCATATGTGCCTACGCCTCCATGACAGACTGAAACATGCATCTGGTGGTACCAGATGTGGCACTTCTACCAGGGGCACAATGACCAGCAGCCCTCCAATGAGCACCCCTGTACATCTGCCTATGTGGTACCCTGTCAGACATCCGGCTATGGCTGCTGTGTCCACACACAAATGCCATAGATACCACGCTGTCCTGTTCCATACCACCAACCGCCAACTGTCCCTTTGCTATGGCCACTGGTGATGGGATATGTATAGGCATTGTGACTGTGTGCAGGGATGGGGTGGATAACAGAGGGATGTCAAACGATGGCACAGCTTTGGCCTCTGACAACCCCATCTGTGCCTCAACACACCTATCATCCTTTTCAGTGTCTGTATGGACACCAACATCAGATTGCCTGCAGGAGGGACACGGCCCCACCTCGCCACCTGTGAGGGGAAAATAAGAAAGACCTGTATGTCATTGCTTAACAGTACACACACACACACACACACACACACACACACACACACACACACACACACACACACACACACACACACACACACACACACACACACACACACACACACACACACACACACAAACAAACACACACACACACACACACACACACACACACACACACACACACACACACACACACACACACCCTGACATTCCACCATAATACTTACCTGTCCCTGAGTTTACAGAGTGTCCCTAGTTTATTCTAAGTTCCCCATCCTGCATTAGTCTTGGGTAATTACAGTCAATAATACCAATCATTAATGTGTCATTCTTCTAATTGCCTAGAAAAGTGATCACAGAACATGACCTGTTACTCCATTACCTCTTTGACTTGATCGGAGCCATTTTGTCAAAGACTCCCTGATGTCATCCAGTGTTCACCCTGGGTTTGTCCAGACATCTTGAGCATGGTCCCCATATGTTAGGGGCTACTACAGTCACTCAATAATATCACACACTGGAGTGTCATACGTAACTATTCTTTAGTAGATGCAAGATCTATTAACTTTTTATGTGGACTACAGTAATATTTGGAAACAACCTCTGGTGTTGTCTAGTAATCCCCCAATGCATCTGTAGTGCTGCATATGTGGGTATTCTTTCACCTTTCTGCTGACTGCAATTATAACAGTATCCCTGGTGTCTAGTTCCCTCCCAATGCATGTTCCATACTACAGACCTTATTATACTATCAGCTGTCCTGAGATTACATGTCAGAAACGTATTGCTGGTGTCTTATGTGTCTTTCCATGTCCATGTACTGCACAATTTAAAAGGGAAGTTGAGAGGTATGAACAACCTTACACTCACACATGTGCATACATGGACACACACACAAACACACACACACATACACACACACACACACACACACACATCCTACATACAGCAATCCCCCTCCACTCCACCAGATTGCACTTACAGACAAAATAACCCCCCTCCACACACACACACACACACACACACACACACACACACACACACACACACACACACTTACAGGTGAGGTTGCACAAAGATATTACACACAGACCTCCCATTACCCATCTGTCAACATGCATGACATATGGCACTCAACAGCATTCAGTGCAGCTATAGTCAATCCCTGCTAGCAACATTATACATCTATGTGATGCATGGGTTGTGTTAGTAGGTGATGCCCATTCCCCTGGAACACACTTCACCCATGTACACAGTATTGCTGTGCACCTGTTTGGCACCCTGGCATGTACTGTGCACCATTCCTCACAGGTGTACACACCATTTCTGAATGTGTATTATTGTGTCAGTTATGTTTGCTCTGCTGCTCACAGCCCCTATGTGTTTGTCTGACACATACCTGGGATGATATATGGACAGATATAATTTGTGAATGCCTGATGTCTGATTTACAGATCTCATCATTAGCGGTACATGTATGGCCAATACGATACAATTACACTGACAACCTTCAAACCTTACCACCATGGCTATGGGGAGTGTACTCACCCTTATTGATATGACACCCTCTTCCTTGATATGCCATGGGACCACATTACTGCATATGTTAACATTACACGAACCTGATATGTGACACATGACCTGTGCAATCAAATGCAGTGTCAAACAAATGTGTTAGTTGTGCAGATGCTGATTGAGATGCATACACTTTGTGGGTGCATATGTGTGCACGCCCTTATCATGATGGTTTGTTGCACCTACTGTTATGTGTACTACAGCAGTCACTATTCCTGGCAGGGGTATACTAGCATGGATCAGCTGCATTTGCCAGTATTTGGTCAGTCTGCCCCACAAATGCTCCCCAACTCTGCATGATTGCAAGGTCAACTCATGTGCACATCCCTTGGAGATCACCCAGTGCCATCACTATTGCTGTTGAGTCAGGGTTATGTCTGCCACAGTTCCTGACCTTGATGTTGTGCAGATACAGCCATTTGTAGTGTTCTTTGGATCTCTGCTTCAGTGCACGGTTGTGTCATGATGACACCCCCTCTCCACCCTCAGCCTTTTTGCAGATGCTTGACAACTATGGCCTGCACATGTGTGTCATTTTGCAGTATCCTAAACACTGAACACCATGTGTACCAGCCTAGTCCCAACTAATGAATGGCAAACATACAGGTGTACACTGGCAAGGTACAGATGGGGATGGTGGGGCTGAGGTGGGGTGAGGTGTTGGTTGTGCAGAACATGTATCTTACTTGATACTGTCTATAGGTTTCCAATGTGGTCTTGGTACACCAGTACACATTGCACCGCATGCCTTTGGGGAACCTTTTCTGTTATGCATATGCTACCTGTAGAGAGGCCTGGCTAATGTTTCCTGTTGTACAGCTGTCTCATCTGATTACCCTAACCCATGGGACACTTATGCAGAGTCCTGGCAATGTCTGACATGGGTACTGCACAGCTAGTACTTGCTAGACATTCCTGCAACTCCCTCCGTGTTGTGGCATGTTACTAGGCAGCCTGAATGACCAGTTTGCAACATCTGACATCATCTGTCTTGGATGGCCATCTGTTTATTTTCTACATTAATCCTGTCCCATACATCCTTGCCACATACATGACTGTCTGCACAGTTTGCCATGGTATATGCAATGGTGAGGTATGTATACATGTCCAATTTATGGGTGCTACCTGTTGGGTATAGGATCCATGCCATGGCATATAAGATGCGTGCAAGCCATGGCTGTCTCTGTTGCAGGTAAGTGGGCACATTTGACGGCCAAAAGTCTTGGACAGCATACCATTTATTGGTGTGACATTGGGGAACTGTACTTGCTGGAAGGTCCATACTCATGAAGAATGCATGCTGTCAGTACCTCAACAGCTGCTTCCACTATATGTTATCTGGAGTGTATGCACACATATGCTTCCAGTGTTTGTGAAGGTATGCATTCCCCATATTTTCTGTCCTAACATAGGATTCCATATTACACATTCATTGCTCATGTTAGGACAACATTGCAGGTTGTAAGGGTTATGGACTGCAGTATTGTGCTATGCCATAGTGTAGATCTGTAACAGTTGCCATTGTAATAGTGGTATATATACTGTTGTAACACTGTATAAGGGTGATGTTTCAGACATGTCCCTACTGTAGGCCATTTGTCCCACCATTATGTTTATCTCTGTGCACACATTTTGCAATGACAGGATGTTAGTTATATTGCAGGAGTCTAACATACCCTTCAGATACACCATCATGGTGAGCACTGTGATGCAGTGCAGTTAACAGCAACAATACGTGAACATGTACAGCATGCATTATGGGTAGGTGTGTTAAATGTGTGGATGGAATATACCATTGCCATAACATGACCAGTGTATTGGCAAACCTAAACAAACACCATATTCTCCAGCTACAGGCTGCTGCCCTGGAGGTATACCAAGTGGACCTACATAATTGTGTGAGAGATGTGATGTCAGTAGCCACACTTGTGGCATTGGTACAGGGTGGGTGCAGCATTACAGTACATCAACAGTACAAGCCCACAATACTACAGATTATGCACATCTGTGTATTACTACAATGCAGTAACAGACTATATATATTTCATCTCACATATGCATGATCTAACGCTACAGATGCAGATGGATATGCAACAGTGGTTTGTTGATGTGCCCTGTGGCCTTACCTGCATGCTCCTCTGCCATTGTGTGGGTAGCACTCACCTCCACTATGCTCTCTGCCAGGTGCTGTGATTGAGGGCTGGCAGGTGCCCCAAGGCTGGCAAGGAGCTCCTCAACATGTGTCAGGCGGGTCTGCATGGCATGGCCCCCATTGCAAGCTGGACCCCCTGTCCACAGCAGCACACCAATGGGCATGGCATGGCAGATCAGTGCATTGATGTCGGACCTGCTTATAACTGTGGTTATGCAGGCTGACATCGTTTACCCTGTGGACAAGATCGTTCCATAGGGTGGTCCTTTCCTGCAGATCATGGGCTGTATGGCCAAACAATGTGTTGTAGTGCTGCACTAGGTATGAGATGATGACATCATTCTCTTCCGCTGTGTACATTGGCAAGCATTTCCTCGACATATTGCCTGAAAGACATAAAGAGGGAAACAGGTCTGAGGACCTCATACTGCAAGGTTATCATAGTTGTTAATACACATCTCTATGTCCCCCCCACCATATCTGCAACAACATTCTGATCACACAACTCAACGGGTATGTCTACAGAAGACCTACCATTTGGACATATATTGTATTGTACAACAATTTGTGCTATGTGTTTGTAGTCATGTTCCATGTTGCAACACTATCATTGGTGGCCTGTTACGGACAATGTCACCTGCATGCCATTGTAAGGGCCACTATGGTTCCATATATGCATGCGTTCTGTTTGCTATGTGACTGCTGCACATCTGTTATTTTGTGTTAATGGGGATATCTATGCATGTTGTTAGACATAATCTGGGAATGTGTGGAATATTACTACCCACATATGTTCTATAACAGTGACACAATAGCATGTTTTGGGAACAGTTGCCAGCAGAACCACCTCTCCCACCTCATCTGGCCATGTTACCAGGCCACATCACATGTGGGACCCACCCTGGGACCTCCTCATCTACTGGTCCTGCATTACCTTCAGGTAGAACCAACTCAGGGGATGGTGTTCACCCCCCCCTGGGAGCACACACAGGCAAGATCCTATCACCTGAAGTCAGGTCCAGGGTCTGGTGCATAGGGAGCTCCACAGAGAATTGGGGGATGTGCTACAGCACCTTGAGGCCCTCAGTACACACTCACAAGGTCTGCATGATCCTCCTGCTCAGCCTGTAGCCCAGGCACCTTCAGGGCCGTGAAGCTGATGTTGTGACTGCCAATGGGGGGGACCTTAATCCTATTGTTTCCATATGGGGGTTCAAGGGCTTCCACATCTCAGATACTCCCCATCCAGGGTGTTTACCCACCACATGTGTCATATACCACCCCTATATGCTGTCTTCTCTGTCTTCCAACCCACAAATATACCTACTATCCTTCCCCAAATTACCAATCCCACCTTTACAAACAAGGGCAATGTGTTCACAACATGGGGTTCACACCTGACATAACCATCCATTTTGCACCCACTTACTGCTGTATATATATATATATATATATATATATATATATATATATATGTGTGTGTGTATTGATATGTGTGATGTTCTTTCACACATATCGTGCAGCACTGTCATTCAACACTAGAGAACATGTATTTATATAAATATATGTGTGTGTGTTTGTATATATGTAGACATACACGTATATATATATATATATATATATATATATATATATGTGTGTGTGTGTGTGTGTGTGTGTGTGTGTGTGTGTGTGTGTGTGTGTATATATGTGTGTGTGTATATATATATATATATATATATATATATATTATGAGTTTTGTGTGTGTATATATATATATATATATATATATATATATATATATATATATATATTATACATGTTAACATGACTGTCCTGCAAGTGGTGGACTCTGAAACTCACTTGTCCATCATAACAGCATTACTTCCACCACCAGCTATTGGCCACACTAATATACATGTCTTGCGGTACACAACAGACACTATGATGGATTACATCTTGTCAGTCAGTACTGATCTGCACAGTTGGCAGGTATGGCCCACTGCTCACAGAGACAGACACTATTGTCTATAGCAGTTGTTCAGTTGGACATAATTACAACACCTGATGGCACATATAAAACATTCCACATCATCTATCCCATTATTATGGACCAAGTACTACATTCAATTACATGCATATATGCTTCACATACCTGTTGTGGGAATATTGTCTCTTCTGGATAGTTTGCTGTGTGGATGGATGGATGGATGGATGGATGGATGGATGGATGTGTGTTTGTGTTTCTCTCTCTCTCTCTCTCTCTCTCTATCTATCTTGGTCTCCAGTCACTAAATGGATTGAGCTGCTTTGAATAGATTGCAGCATGGATTTTGTAGGTGATGCACATGATCAAGTGATGGCCTCTGTGTCCACCACTTGCTACCTGCATGCAGCCTGCTGTGTAGTATTTCCAATTACCACTGTCATGGCACCCTACAACAATACATTCCTAAATCATGTGGGCATGGTCCCTTTACCTTTCCTGTATGGAGGAAATCCTTCCTGTGTGTGACCAGCAGTGTTACAGACAGCAGGTAGCAATACCTCTTACAGGAGGACTTGCAGACTCAGGCCAGCTACATATTTGTATAAGGTTCCAGACCTACAGACAGCGTGAGTAGTGTTGTTATATGCATTGTATACCACTAGTGTTACAGGGTTTGTGTGTACGTACTAATTTAGCATGGAATGCAGTCTGTCTGCATAGCTCTCAACTGTGGGCCTATCCACATGATGGCCAGAGGATTGCCTGTTATGTTTTGTCTGTCCACCACACAGGTCTTGTCTCAGATATATCACTGGCATTCTGTCTGTTGAGTGCTATCAGTACATGGCTACATCCATTTGTGTTTCTGACTTCACCTTCCTGAATAAGGGTATGTTGCAAACAATCCTGTAACAACAGCAACTTTCTCAGTGTATAACAATGATATTGCAAATATGGCCCTGTGTTCCGGCCTCTGTCCTCCATCTATATACCAGGCTTTGTCCATATGACATGCAGTAAGAGGTTGTCATGTAGTGGCCTGTGATTATGTCATGCTGCCATTCCTGCCATCATTCCAGTGATGTTGTGGTCCCCACACATATTGTGGGGTAGGTTCCATATATATGTGGGCTATAGCTGGACAAAACATGTGCCCTTCTGCAGTCCAGAGGTCATTCTATATAACACTGTTATATGCCCCTGTAAGTCAGTCTATGGGGGAGGGGTATGCACCATATATCACCTAGGCTGTTACATGTGAGGGATATCAGTAGTAAGACACCTTAAGGTATATGGCTGTACATTTTCATATATTTCACCTTGGGAACATTGGTGGCCTAGTGCTTACTGTCATAAAGACTGTTCTGTTTGTCAGTGTGATAGTGATGTTTTAAGTTAAGCATTGTTATGTAACCGATACATCCTCATTGTGACAACTTCATTCTTTTCCCCCTAGGCGTTGAGTACAGAGTGTAATTGGAGGCTGCTGAACTACATCTGCATAACTTACTGTTGATTGATTTTTATCTTCTAGGCCAGTGTTTCTTTACTGTTGTACTTACAACTTGAAAGACTTGGCCAGGACAGCAACATATGTTATGCTTTTGGGTTACTGTATAAAATGATCTGCTTGAGAGATGCATTACTCAGTTAGTATGTATTTCAAACACCTAACAGCTATATGACATGGCATATACAACTGTAATAGTACACAAATACACATTTCTTATGTATGCAAACATGTGTGTGGTGTCATATCCTTTGACGTCTCTGTTGTTATATGTTTCATGCAATAATTGTCTTTTGTATGAGAGAATCATATGCTGTCCATTTTAAAAGGTGGCAACTGTAGGAATACTGGCTGTTCAATATGCTGTGCATCCTCTAAATATGTATTTTCCTATACATATCTAGAAGTAGTAATATATGTATATGTGTGTGCATGTGTGTATATATATATATATATATATATATATATATATATACATACATATATATATATATATATATATATATATATATATATATATATATATATATATATATATATATATATATATATATATATATATATATATATGTATTTGCATACATGCACATATGTATATATATATATATATATATATATATATATATATATATATATATATATATATATATATAGATATATATGTGTGCATGTGTGTGTATGTGTGTGTGTGCGTGTGTATTTAATATTGGAATGTTTATTGCTTCCACATTGTACATTCCATATGGTAGCCAGAGTGTTCTGCATGATATGTTATTGATACCATCCTAACATCATACAGGTGGGATGGATTACTGTTAACATCTTGTGGCTATGCTGTGTAGGGTCCTGGGTATGGGACTTGCAAATGCTGGTATTGGGTTGGAAGACAGATCTTTTTGGCTGTGGGGGAGGGGATGATATCAATAATTACAAGAGGTACTTAGTTTGGGCCCCCTCACCCCCATTAACGGTGCCTTTGATATATATCTATGTATATATATATATATATATATATATATATGTTTACATATTGGTATATATATATATATATATATATATATATATATATATAGAGAGAGAGAGAGAGAGACATATATATATATATGTAGACATATATATCTATAGATGTATACATATAAATATATATATATATATATATATATATATATATATATATATATATATATATGGTTAGGGTTTGCCACAGTGGAGCTCCAGTCTGCTAATGATAGGCAGTGGATTTTTGTAGTACCGAGTTGCCAGCCTGATGCCCAGCCTTCAAAGAAGACACACTCATTCATGCACACACCTTCCTGCATGTCTTTAAACATCAACTTAACCATGGAGATGATATGCAGACTCCACACAGAAGGTGCTCCAGCCGAGAATCGAACGGGAGAACTTCTTGCTGTGAGGTGACAATGGTAACCGCTGCACCACCATGGCCCTCTATATAGATAGATAGATAGATAGATATATATATATCTATATATATATATATATATATATATATATATATATATATATATATACACCTACACACACACACACACACACACACACACACACACACACACACACACACACACACACACACACACACACACACACACACACCCACACATCTACATGTATAAATACATTTTCTGCACTGTTGAATGACTGTGCTGGATGATATGTTTGTTAAAACATCAGGGTTATGTATATCTGACATGGCTTTGTGGTAAATCACTTTGGCTATGGTGTGCAGGGTCCTGGGTTCGAGACATGCAAAGGCTGATTATTCTGTTGCTGAGCAGAACAAGGGCCATTGGATACAGAGTGATTATGGCACTTGTAAGCAGTTGTAAGCAGGTTTGCATGGGTTTGCATGATGGCAAGCAATGCTAATTTCCGGTTAAATATGTTTACAGTCAGTTAACCTCTAAATATCTTATCCTGTGTAGGCATTGCTTACGCCCGCGCAAACAGGATTAAACCTGCTTACTGCTACTTAAAAGTGCTTACTCCCACTTACCCCCATGCTAATTTCTTTAAAAGGACAGAAAAAGGGTTGATAGGAAAGTGGTGAAAAAGGTGCACAAAGACAGTAGGGAAAATAGCTAGGGATGTGCAGGACGGGTGTAGGGAAGGTCCACAGCTGCCCATTTCTTCTACAGCAACAGGTGTGCATATACACTGATTTAGAGGTAGATTTGGACACTCATACCCCTGAGAAAGGGGTGAGGACAACAATAATATCTTGTGAAGCCAATTAGACCAGATTACATGTGTCCAGTGGACAAGTGTTTGAAATGGACAGCTATGTATGGAGCAAGATTTTTTTGGGAACAGATTGCCCTTTTTTTAAGGTGAGAGTGGGATTTTGGGGAGGGATAGTAGGTATATTTGGGGAGGTAGGTTGGGTAGGATGACAGACAAGACAGACAAGACAGCATTCAGGGGTGATATATGACACATGTGGGGGGTAAACACTTAAATGGGGAGGGGTGTTTGGAAGTTGGAAGCCCATGAGCCCCCTAATGGAAACAGTGGGACTGAGGTCCCCACCCATGGGCAGTCACCATTGCACTTTCACGGCCCCAAAGGCGGCTGTGCTGGGGGCTGGGTAGGAAGGGCAGGCTGACCCTCTAGATGCACCACACGGCCCTCAAGCTGGCGTAGCAGATCTTCAAACTCCCTGCGGAGCTTGCTACGCACCAGACCCTGGACCTGACGATGGGTGACAGTATCCTGTCTGTTCCCACTCCTGGGGGGCGAGCCCCATCCCCTGAGGCAGTTCCACCCAAAAGTGGTGCAGGAACAGCAGATGAGGAGGTCCTGGGGCAGGCCCCAGATGTGCTGGTGCTCGGTGCCACGGCCAGATGAGGTGGGTCTGCTGGGACCGGCCTTCCCAAATGTGCTATGGTGTTTCAGTTTTAGAACATATGTGGGTTAGTAATAGTTAACACATTCCAGGATTAGGTATAACAGCATGCATAGATATTCCCATTAACCCAAAACACCAGATACTGAACAGTTGCATAACAAACAGAACACATGCATATATGGAACCACAGTGTCTTTTACAACAGCATGCAGGTACATTGATGGCAGCAGGCCACCAATGTGGGAGTATTTCAACATGGCACATGCATAGAAACAAATTTAAATATTTATCAAACAATAGGCCATACGTCCCAACAGTAGATTTAATTGTACACATACCCATTGAGTTGTGTATTTAGATTATTGTTGCATATATGGTGGAGGGGCGATGTCAATTAACAATTTGCATATCCCTGTAGTTCTCATTACTTTCTAAGTCAGTGCTGTAATTTGTACCTTACAGGTATTATTACACTACCCTATGGCCTTAGTTTGGACAGTAGTATGGTTGTAGACAACTATATTCATGAACTGTGTTTTACCTGCAGTATATACCTCTTACCCAGTATACCTGTGGAGGTATTGTTTGTTGACACTACCTGACTGCTTCTATGCATATTCACAGATTCCAGGTTGATGTTATGCACATACCTGTCCATCTCTTATTGCACACACTCTGGGCATGTCTTGACAACATGCAGGTGACACTGGGACATATATTGACTATTGCCCTCATAAACCTTTGGTGGATTGCTACAATGACAGGTTTGTTTTCATATACATTTTCCGAATATTTACGGGTCTGACAGTCAGTTATATGACATTAAATGCTGCCTAAATGTCAGAGATCATCACACTGATATGTCAGGGGGACAGGGTAAAAGACAGCAGATATGGGCCAATTATCTCGACATTCTGGACAAATCTGTACAGTTGAGGGTATGATTCTGCATACAGCTTACTACCACTACCAGGATTTGAACCATGGCTGTGTCTGCTAAAATTAAAACAGTGTACATCACAAATGAGTGTGCTATATAGATATTGCTGTGTATCTCTTCTCTGATTTCATTCTATAAGTCTCCATGGTTTTACAATCTGACCTTGTAATTACAACACTCTTATACAGGGTTTCCTAGACAATTTTATTATGTAGCACTGTGTGGATGACAGCAAAGAGTAATACCTTATTATTCAGAGAAACTGCAACACTAACACTGCCATACAGTACCAGACTAAACAGTACCAGTGCAGGATTTCAATCTTTTATTTCTAGGCACAAATTTTGTATCTGACAGACCTGTCGGGGGAGTGTTTGTTAACATTACCTAAATGTTGCCACACATATTACCAGATTCCACATTATTAGTATTATGCACATATGTCTCACTCTGTTACTGCACACACTCTGGTCATAGCTTCACAACGTGGGGGTGGAGATGGGGCATACTTTGCTTATTACTCTCATAACAATTTGGTGAGTTGCTAGAGTGACAGGTTTGTTCTTATAGATATATTTCTGATAGTTATGATGTCTGACAATCAGTCACATGTCATTATTTGCTGCCTAAACATCTGGGATCATCCCAGTGATTTGCCAGGGGGACAAGCAGGGGTTTTACGCCAATTATCTGGACTTTCTGACAATATCTGTACAGTTGTGGGGCATGATTCTGCATACAACGTACTACCACTCCCAGGATTCGAACCATGGCTGCGTGTGCTAAAAATACAACACTTCACGTCTCAGTTGAGTGTGCTATTTGGATTTTGTTGTCTAGTTTTTCACTGTTTTCTGTCTAATTCTCTCTCAGTTGTGCAATATGACCTTGTGATTACAACAGTTGTATACAGACATTCCTACACATTTTATTTATGTAGCACAGTGTGGGTAACAGTGCTTAATACCACAGTACTATTAAGAGACTGCAACACTACATTACCATATGATACCAGAGTAAACACAAGCAGTCCAGGAGTTAGACCTTTATTGCCAGGCTGTTACCCTTATATTTACATACAACCTATATGAGACTCTTCCTGCCACATTGTCTGGTTTATTCAGTACATGCCATACACAATACAGGTTTTATACTGGCAATTAACTTTCTACTACTTTTAGATTTATTTCTTATGACAGTACATGCAAGATTATTACTAACCTGTCTTGCGAATCACCCTCTGCAGCCTACAGGCATGGGCTTCCTGATGCCTGACTTGCTCACCAGTTTGACGGATGCCAGTGGCACTGGTGAAGTCATGGGCGAGTTGGTCTCAGGCTTCCAGTTTATACTGCGAACCATGGTACTGGCCCTGCAGCAGTCTCTGTTCATGGTCTTTAATGAGGAGTCCTGCCATGACTTTGGACTCCTGGATGCCCCAGTGCTGCACCCAGAAGCGCAATGCTTCTCCCACACCAGCCATAGTGCCTACAGAAGGAAGCTGCAAGCAGTTATGAAATGTATTCCTGCTTGTGGGGTTTAATTAGGGCCAGTTTCCCACACTTTGCCGTGATTGGATGGTTTTAAAAATGCTAAGCTATGGGCAAACCTGCTTACCTAAGGTTGGCGTTGCTTAAAGGGGTATACCAATGGGCAGATTGATTTAACTGGCCTACACATTGCTTACACCTAGTAAGCAGGGGTGTGCAATGCTTAGCATTGCTTATTTCTAAATTTGCACACTTTTTGCTGTTTGCCATTGATTTAGCATTCATTACATGTTATATATTTGTTTAGTATCCATGATTCATGTATACATACACTGCATGGGATCCTTGTGTTTACTGGGGGATTTTACCATCTCATTACAATGACACCTCACATCTGGACTTAATGCAGTACTCCAGTTCACATATTTGTGTTATGTAGTAGGCTATACAACATAAAACTGTATATATATTCCTTTCACATGTAAATTGTGATTTTGCTATAGTGCGGATCTGTTTGGGGATACCTGAATTTTATGTACTGCTGTGATGGCTTACTGGTTAACTGCTGTGACTATAGTGTACAGGGTCCTCAGTTCAAGACCTGCAAGGGCTGTTTATTTTGTTGCTGGGCAGAACAGCGGCTGTTAGATACCGAGTGAGTAAGGCACTTTTAAGCAGTTGTAAGTGGGTTTGCATGGGTTTGCATGACGGTAAGCAATGCTAACGTCTGGTTAAATATGCTTACAGAGAGTTAGCTTCAAAGTTGCTTAACCTGTGTGCACATTGCTTACCCCCGTGCAAATGGGCTTAAACCCACTTAGTACTTCTTAAAACTGCTTATTCCCACTTACCTCTGCACTAATTTAGACAGAAATGAAACATGGGTCTTGGGGAAGTGGTAGATTTGGACACTCTATGGATTTGTCATTCATTACACATTATACCTTAATTTAGTATCCTTGATTCATGTGTACGTATACTGTATGGGGCACTTGTGTTTATCTGTGGATTTTACCACATTATTACAATGACACCTCACATCTGCACTTAATGCAGTTCTCCATTTCACAAATATATGTTATACAGCAAAAAAAAAATGTTCATCAAGTGATTTCACATGGAAAATGGATTTCACTACAGTGAAAATCAAACCGGGAATGACTACTCACAAAGCGTTCGCTCTGACCACTACACTATTGCAGTACTGCTTCAATCGAATGTATCTTACTATTTATCTTCTTGTGCTATTTAAGCAACAGTATGCGTAGCTAAGCAATGGGAAAACCCACGCACCTATGGTTAAATTTAATCTGTTTGATAAAAAAAATTCTCTACTGCTATTTTCTCTAGAAAGGGACAGGTTTCACTTATTGCTGTGCACATTTGGCAGCCATCCAAGCACCCCCCACACACCTCTCAACCTCTTCATGCACATTATCTGTACAAAGCTTGACACCGGACATATTTTAATTATTGCTCTTATAAACTTGGGAAAGTTGCTAGTGTAATAGGTTATTTTAATATACGTTTTCTGGTGGATCTGAAGTCTCACACTGAAATGTATGCCATTATTTACCGACTTTAATCCCGGGATCATCCCAGTGATTTGCCAGGCCAAATGGGGTGCTGTATGGGTGACAAATCTGGACATTCTGCAATGATTTGTACAGTTAGGAGGTATGCAGCCTCCTATGAACGTTCTCGCTCATTGTAATTGCCGAGCAGCACTTCCTGAGTGCAGGGGCGTGTGTATTGTGAGAGCTCTGCTCTCAGACACTCCCCTGCACTTGTCCACGCTCCATGTCTGTTTAGGAGCAGAGGCAGTGCACCTTCATTACTATGCATGGCGTGCTGCCGTGCTGTCCTTAAACAGTCATTTCCATGCAGGAATAACTTATTCCTGCACGGAAGATTAGTGAATCCGAATCCCGGGGCATATCTTTTAGATGAATAAGTGTAGCTACAATCTAATAGATTTTGGTGGCCTGTTCTATGATCTCTAACCTCTTATCTTAAACGACCCCATTGTATTTGCCAGTCGTGCTCCATTCTGCTTTTCCGCTCAATGACTTATCACTGCAATCTGATCGCATGTATTACTAACCAATACTGTATGTGCAAATTCAGTTCCCCTATCCTCAAAATTAAGAAATGTTTTCCTTTTGCAATATTTCTTCATATCTATATCCCTTCATTTTATTTGCTGTTGTAGTGAATTTACTCTAGACCCTATCAATCAGCATAATGTCCTTCACTTCCTAATCCTCCAAAACTGTATATTATGCTTCAGTTATGCTCAAACCTTAAATCTGTTAAAAGGCAACATGTCAACAAGTGCCTTAAATCAAAGCTTTGTATGTAACCTGTGCTCTAACTTGCTTTACTCACCTGAAAGCTGTAATGATCAGGTGAGATGGTATAGAACTGATTATTAAGCTATCACCCCCATGTAAATAGACATGCTACTCTAAGCGGATTGAACAAAGTTTAAGTAACAAAATGCAACAAGTCTATTCTGAAGGGCTTTGCTTGACCCTGTAAGAGTAATCAGTGATTGTCCAGATTACTCTTCACTGAATTTTCACCTATTTTGAAAATTTTCCCCATTCTCTTGCTAAGAATTGTGCTTTGTATCACTACAGGCAAATGACTGCAAACTTGATAGTAAAGTCACGTCTTATGTAGGTCTGGAATGCCTACAAAAATGGTTAGATGAACTACATACCCGGTGTAAAAATACTATCTTATCTTTCAACAACATGAAGTGTGGCATTGACAGATTTGTAAAAAATAATGATTTTGCCAACAGACTAGGTAGCAGTATAGACATTTAGGTTACAGGCTTAGGAGCAATAGTGGATGATAAAATTAACTTTGATCAAACTGTGTTCACATTAAATCTTTAAAATATAAGAAATTGTCCAAATGATCCACTAGGGTGACCATTTAAAATGTCAGGACCCCCTAGAGCAAGTCCCAAAATACAGACACTGAATGGCTGAAACATCAGACTTACATATACTATCTCTGGTTGCTAAAGCCTGGAACACACTACCCACTACAATTATATCTACCTCAACCCTAACCAATTTAAACAACTACTCAAAGTCCATCTAACCAAATCATGGCAGTGCTCTTGTAGCTAATGAGACCCTCTACCAGGTCTCCCATTTCTCTCTATAAAATTAGCTCATAAACCTAATTTCCCAAAATCTTTGTCACCCAACTAATCCCAGTCAACCTGCTTCTCTTGCTTAGTACCTATGCATCCTAGAATACTCTCATGAACATAAATGTCCAGAAATATTTCTTGCAGGACCATATAGATAGATTCAACCAGTATAATTTGACCTTTCATCTATCCTCCAAAGTTCATAATATGTTATGAATCTATCTCTGTATGACATCAGATGCCTACTCCTCATTTTTAGGATCTGAATGTATTAGCGTGAGCATGTGTAACTTCTTGTAACTTGACCATTGATAAATGTAAATGTATGAGCGTGATTATGTGTAACTTCTTGTAACTTGACCATTGATACGTGTAAAAATGTGCAAGTTTTATAAATCTGACTTCAGATGTATTGTTCAATTAAATTCAGTGAATTTCTTTCTCTCTCTTTGTGGAGCTGTTCTTCTCAGGCCTCTTCTGAAAATGGGCTAACACCCAGTTGGACTTTCCGGTAATCAAATGTAAAATAAAATAAAACAAATAATAAATACATACATTTCTTGGAGTATTCCCTTTTCTCCAAGGTATGTTAATTTCAGAGTTGGTATATATAAGTCTGGGGGGGAGCTTGCTTCCTACATGAGGTTACAGGGGGCTTGACCCCTGCAGAAAAACGTTTAAAGACAAAGAGCGATTTTCAAAATGTATTCTTTTTTGAGTTTTCAGTCTTTTATTTTGGCCAAGTGCCAACATTTCAATAGGGAGCTGATTCCTAGCCATGCCTAGTTGAAACAGGGAGGTTATACTTTTTATCTACACCTTATTAACATGCCCTATCAGTGATTATAATGCCTCCTTATTCAGTTCCAAAACCATACATAACTCAATAAGAAAACATTCAAAGATTCCTAATACTGAAAATCCATGGATCATAAAACAAGTCCTGCACAGACAGACTAGAATAACTCAATAAAAATGGTTTTGGTGGCATATGGACTCATTAAGTCTGAGCTTCGTCTTGTCTTCAGTGCATTACATAACTTGGTCCTGTTTGAAAAAATAGAATTTTGAAGTATATGGCACACAGTATAAACAGCAGTACATCTCTTACTAAACATCAGCCTTAAGTATACTGCAAGAAGGGAGATATGCACTATACAATGACTTCCCAGATATTGAAATAAACTTTTTAATAGCATTAAAGAAAATAGATCATTGCCAAATTTCAAAACAGTCTTGACATATATAGGGGTACTAAGAAATTTACACGTGAAAATGGAAATCAAGCTCCTTAAAAGTAATTGACTTGAAGGCTTTTATATCTTCTGTAACATTCCCCCTCTGTAACTGGTAATCGCAATACCATTGCAGTAACTCAGGGTGTTCTGTCAAATGCATCAGCCTAAACAATAAAACTACAGCTGTCTAATGTGACAATCAACATACTAAAGCCCTCCTCAACCTTATGCACTGCAATAACCTATCAAGTCTGAAGCTATGAACTGCGGTTTAGGAGACATATGCAGCAAATAGTTTTAATGGAGTGTTTAATAACTGATTATTTCAGATTCTTGACAATCAGACTTTTTACATATTCATCTGTACACTGATAGGTAGTTGAAGTCTTTGCAAACCATATGAGTTTCAGACAGGAAGTGCTGGTATCTGTAATGGATGTAGGTTAATACAAAGCAGAACATCAGGATAAAGCAGCTAATGAAAGAACATGTCAACATAACAATGAAGTTACAAAATAATAATATTAATAATGCAGAACTTATGAGCAAGACTATCTTAGTTTATCCATTTATGATGAATAATGTGCAATGTTTTAATAACTTTTTTTCATCTGCACTGTTTGCCTTTTATCCCACAGTACTATCTGGATGACAGGAAATGACAAAAAGTAGTAAAAAATATAAAATAGATATGAAATTCCGACTAACAGAAACTGATACTTTGTCAGTTAAATGATATGCACACTGACTCCTTTTCTTTCTTTCTTTCTGCATCTGGAAATGACATTAGTTTGTGCACACTGTCCGCTTGCCTTCTTTATGCTTGCTTTTTTCCAGTGCTGTGATTTGTCCCATATTCTAAAAACATGACATTTGCTGTAGGTGAATTGGTGTTCTTCCAAAATACGCAGTGGTGCCTGTGCAAAGAATGTGGCTCCTACAATGGACTGGGATTAAGCTCACTGTACTAGGCCACTGAGTACTGGGACACGTTTCAGTTCTAGGTTGATCCCAATCAAGATATAATGGTTATGAACAAATGCAGTTTGTTAATTCAGACTCATTAAAATAAATAGCTAGTTAGCTAGACTGATTGATAGATAAATACATACAATTGTCATTCTGTCTTGCCCTTTGTAAAGACCTTTAGAAGGCCAGTGCTATAATCTTCCACGTTCAGTGCTGAGTTGTATGTTGTTCTTATATGATACTCAGTACTATTTCACATTATTTAGGAAAGA
This sequence comes from Protopterus annectens, assembly GCF_019279795.1. NCBI lineage: Eukaryota > Metazoa > Chordata > Ceratodontiformes > Protopteridae > Protopterus > Protopterus annectens. The sequence continues at coordinate 1,133,425,952 of NC_056730.1, forward strand.
ATAATGGCACATTTACCTGCCCGATAAAAAAACGGCAAAGTATTGTGCTTAGGACTGTGTCTTTCAAGGCTCAATATTGTGTTCTGTAAAAGTAGGCAGTCAGGTGAAATGTTAAACTGCAGGAGAATGTGTATAACTAGGAGCTGTAGGGTAGTTTATATTCATATGCATCTAATTCAGAGAACCACACTGGAAGAGAAAAAACATAGCCACGTTTTGTAGCTGCTGTACTAAACTAATTATTTTATAAGACAAAGCTGTCTACAGCTTAGGAAGAAGCAGGACTCTTTGCTGTACATAGTTAAGTACAAGACAGGATAACTATTTTCAATGTGGAATGCAGTGTGAGCTGTATAGATACCTGTATACCATCAGTGGTCAATCTGCAAAGAGTCCTACAGTTGCCCACTGGCTCTCAAATGTGGGAATAGTTAATATCTTGGCCCTTGGATGTATTAACAGACCAAACCAATGCTTGGAAGAAACTAAGGACAGAAGATGTGTCACTTACTCGCACTGGATGATGTCGTAAGAAGAATGAAAGTCAGAGTTGATGAGCACACAAGTGCAAATGTTTATGTTCTCATAGCTAAGGCAGCCACCTTATCAAAATCCCCACAATCCAAGTTATGTATTTCTTGCTGCATGATTTTTTTGGGGGAAGGGGAATCACAGCAGTTATTAGTGTTATTTAGTTTTGTAACATTCATTAAAGTATCACTATAATTGGAGTTCTGATGTTTGAAGGCTTGTGAGTAGGCACTGTTAGTGCCAATAATTCCAGGGCTGCCACTAATGTACCCACTAAGAACTCTCAGATACAGCAGCATACCTCTCCAACTGTTCTGACATTTCTATAGCTATGAAACTACTATATGCAGAATAATGCTGGCAAATTGAAACAGCTGCTGGCAGAGCAGTTGTGAGTCTGGTTTGATACTTGTTATAGTCCTTGGTTAGACAGTTGCAGGTATATTTCCTATCTCCATACAAGCTGTCATTTTCATTTTTGATGCTCTACCTTACCTGCCATGCTTCTGATTGTAAGCATATTAGTATCTGCATGTGTAAAACTGGAAAAAAGAAAAAAAGTCTCTAATTTACATGTATATAACTCCACTTTAATGGTGAAAAATGTTAACAGCTTTAAAATGAGCATGGCTTATGGTTAGGTTGGCCATAGTAGGATGGACACAACAGCCAAATAATGCTGTATTTCTGGAAGATGCTTGCTGTAGTAAAGGGGGTGGGAAAGGTCACACTTGATTACCCCTGGAGACATCAGGGTCCCATTCTGCACATCTTAAATGTAAACTGAAGACTGCTGCTGCAGGATAGCTTTTCAGTGGAATATAAACAGTTATTCATGTGAAACTGAGACAGGGCTCAAGGCAGACCCTACCTTGTATAACTTCCCCAATTTCAGTTAACTGCATTCAGTTGCTAAATGCAGTACCATCTTACTTTGAAGTCACTACCCCTATCAGCCTTTAAATTCCTTATTCTTTCCACTAGAAAGTTTCCCTCTCCTAACATCTTGTCTGTAGTTTCTGTCTACGTTCTTAAGGGAACAAGGGACCAAACATTAATGCATCCCTGGCTCCAGTGTTTTGCACCGAATCTTGTGTTCCTGCACGTCCCTGCACTAGCCTACCTGAATGTGCCCTGCTGGATGTCTAAGAATATAGTGTAGAATACAGAAAAAACCTACCTGCTCCCCGAGACTCATTCCCTGAAAGGCAAAGAGTGAAACTTGTGTTGTGCTGCTACTACCATTTGTAACAATTACATTTAGTATAAAACTACTGCTAGGTTCAGCAAGCTTCCCTGCCAGGTTAGCCAGCAGCCAACTCCCCCCTCTAGCATTTAAATAACCCTTACTTTCCCATTATACCCTCCTTATTGCAAACTAGGATATCTCCCTTCTCTCCCTTAGCCTGGTATCCCCCTTTAGGGGACTTCTTTTGCTGCAATAAAGTGACTGGTTAGCTTTCTGTCTTGTAATCCTTTACCTATTCTTTACCAAATCTCCCTAACACAGTTCCTAGTCATTTCTTATTACTGCTTCACTCTCTCATTATTGTACCAGTATAACTTATCCACATATCACTCCTCTAACATCCCAAGTCTATCCTTGCAAGCCTCTTACCTTCTTCTACATCTCTACAAACTTACCTTCAGACTTTCACACTTCACTGATTGTTCTACTCGACATTCATCTCTCTCTGGCTCTTATCCTGCTGTCATATCTCTCCACACTCCTCCTACTCTTTCTAGTACTGAACTCACTGATCCCTAGCTCCTCCTACTTTTTCTTTTAGTACTGAACTCACTGATCCCTAGCTCCTCCTACTCTTTCTTTTAGTACTGAACTCACTGATCCCTAGCTCCTCCTACTCTTTCTTTTAGTAGTGAACTCACTGATCCCTAGCTCCTCCTACTCTTTCTTTTAGTACTGAACTCACTGATCCCTAGCTACTCCTACTCTTTCTTTTAGTACTGAACTCACTGATCCCTAGCTTCCCCTACTCTTTCTTTTAGTACTGAACTCACTGATCCCTAGCTCCTCCTACTCTTTCTTTTAGTACTGAACTCACTGATCCCTAGCTACTCCTACTCTTTCTTTTAGTACTGAACTCACTGATCCCTAGCTTCTCCTACTCTTTCTTTTAGTACTGAACTCACTGATCCCTAGCTCCTCCTACTCTTTCTTTTAGTACTGAACTCACTGATCCCTAGCTTCCCCTACTCTTTCTTTTAGTACTGAACTCACTGATCCCTAGCTCCTCCTACTCTTTCTTTTAGTACTGAACTCACTGATCCCTAGCTCCTCCTACTCTTTCTTTTAGTACTGAACTCACTGATCCCTAGCTACTCTTTCTTTTAGTACTGAACGCACTGATCCCTAGCTCCTCCTACTCTTTCTTTTAGTACTGAACTCACTGATCCCTAGCTCCTCCTACTCTTTCTTTTAGTACTGAACTCACTGATCCCTAGCTCCTCCTACTCTTTCTTTTAGTACTGAACTCACTGATCCCTAGCTCCTCCTACTCTTTCTTTTAGTACTGAACTCACTGATCCCTAGCTTCTCCTACTCTTTTCTTTCTTTTTTTTTTCTTCCTGATGATATTAGCGACCACTGCATAATCAGACAAAAAACCTTTATTCCCAGCCAAACTATCTTTAAAACTACACATAACAAAAAAGATTTTAATCCTGCAAGCTTCCAAGCTAAGCTTCAAGCCTGAGACTGGTCACCCTTTTTATTTATTTTATTTATTTATTTGCAGTTGGTTTACCAGGATAGTCCATTGGGCCAAGATGAACCCATTTTCAATGGAGTCCTGGGGAGAAAAGCTCCAGTAACAAGTTACACTAGGTTATACATTCAAAATTACAAAGTTTACAGTAAACAAGTTACACTAGGTTATACATATATATAGATTACAAAGTTTACAAGTGAACAACAAGTAAGTATAGTTCTAGAAACCAGGTTAAAATAGGCTTTTGGTTAAGATATAAAAATTTACAAGTGATACAATTTAGTGTGAGACAAGAGTTCTAGTATATAAAGGTACAATTTAGAGAGGGTGCAAAGTTAGTACAAGCTGAGAGAGATTGTGGTAGGAGAGGTAGGATGGATGTAACCAGAGAGGTGGACAATGTTTAGTTGTGGAGATTATGTTGGGAAAAAATCCCAACAAGACTCCCAGAGTTGGGAGAAGAGACCCTTAAAACAACTCTCCCATGAGGAAGCAGTATCCTATTTTAACTCTAAATTCCTACAAATCCTGGAATACCATGTCCCTACTTGCTGTATAAGAACAAGAAGTAAAGCTGCTCCATGGCTCACTAATGAGACTAGGCATAAAATCTTATTAAGAAATAAAATTTGGTCTAAAGGGAGAAACACTACAAACCCAACTGATCATGAAAACTTTAAACAGATGAGAAATGCCACTAAAAAAATCAGGTCTATATTATAAAGTCGACCGTTTACTTCATCGAATACCTAAACGTTGACCCATCGTCATAGAACTGCATAAACACCGAACACTCTAAACCACAAAATTGAAAAAGTCGAACTCTTAGGGAGGTTGGTGTAATGGTTAAGGTGCTTACCTTAGAAACACAAGGTTCAGGGTTTCATTCTCACATGGGGTAATTGGCTAGGCTTAAAATGGCCACCGAGGACAGTTAGCCTAGTACTAATCTATGAATCTATGAATCTCATACTTGTCCCACCCTACCACCCGCTACATACTACCTACACAAACAAACTAAATAAACCACATACATACATACACTAACCAAAACCCTACTTCCAACCCTAAACTAAACCCTACTTCTAACCCTACACTAAATCTTACATATAACACCATGTATGCACTTAACTAAACCTGCACCCTAACCCTAAGGTCCGTAACTATTGCACACTTACCTTAAAAAGCTAAACCCAAACAAACTACATAATCCACACACATACACTTAACAAAACCCTACACTAAATCTAACATACATTACCATCTATGCACTTACCTTAACCTGCACCCTAACCCTAAGGTCCGTAACTATCGTACACTTACCTTACGGAGCTATACCGCAGAAGGCCAACCATGATGATTTGACATTTCCGCTTTCACTCCTCTGGACGATTGATGTTTTCACGGTTCGATGAAGATGGGTCGATGTTTAGGCCTTCGGGTAAGTAAGCGGTCGACTTTCTAATATAGACCCAAAAAATCAATACTTCTTGACAAAAAAAAAATTTACTTTAAACTCCAGCACAAGCATCAACAAAACTCACAAACTTTCTGGTCAGGCACAAATAGACTTCTACACCCACGCCACTCCAAGACACCAACCCCATCAGGTCTCTCCCTATACACTCCCAATGAGATTGCTGATGCTTTCAATACCTTCTTTACTGAAACCGTCCAATCTCTAGCAAACTGTTTACCATCTGTTAGCTCAACCCTCCCATTCTCCCTGGCTAGCACACCCCCTACCTTTCATTTAAACCAGTTCCTACATCCCTCATCTATACTCTACTTCACAGACTTAAACCATGTACCCTGTCAGCTGATCTCTTACAAGCTGAATACCTGCAAACTGCAGCGGAAGAACTTGCCTGCCCCATTTCCATCCTAATTAATAGAACCATTACTGAAGGCCCCATCCCATCTCTCTGGAAAATCTCTCACATTATCCCACTTTACAAGGGTGGTAACTCAACTGAACTCTCTAACTTTCGCCCCATAGCCCTACTCTCTCCTCTTGCCAAAATTATGGAAAAATGCATACACCAGCAACTACTTGATCACCTTCTCCAAAATAACCTACTCGCAGACTGTCAGCATGGTTTTAGGCCTTTCCATAGTACTACCACTGCTCTTTTATCCTTCTCTGACTGCATTAACAAACATTGTAACAATAATAAGCTTTCCACTGCACTCTTTATTGACCTCTCTAAAGCCTAGGATATGGTTAACCATCAGATAATTCTAAACATACTCAAATCACTCTCACTCAACACACAGGCACTACAATGGTTCAAGTCCTACTTAGAAAATAGAAAGCAAGCTGCCCTTTGGGACAATAACCTATCCACTCACCTTCCTATTACTCTTGCTGTTCCTCAAGGCTCTATCCTGGGACCTTTCCTTTTCTCTATATTCATTAATGATCTACATATAAATATTCCTCAAGCCACCTGCATGCAATATGCAGATGACACCACATTAATTTGTACTGCAACTTCTTCAGCCGAGCTCCAATCCATCACCCAAACAGTATTTAACTCAGTTGAAAAATAGTTCCTACAATGTTGCCTCCTCCTAAATGCCAAAAAAAAAAAAAAAATTATTGCTATATGCCTCCCCCATTTATACAAATCTTTCCAAAAGTAACCTTAATAAACTGGCAACCTCCTATAATAACATTGCCAGATTTACTAACGGCTCCCCATTTAGAACCCACCATTGTCTAAATCTCAAACAGCTAGGATGGCTAGAACTGCATAACCAGCTACAATTTGAACAACTTACTATCACCCATAAGATTCTGTATCATCCCAGCAAGACTCCTATTCTCAGTAGCCTAATCTCCCCCTACAGAAATTGTACTACCCTTCGCTCAACAAATACATTATTAGTAACCATCCAGAAGCCCTATAACAAACCAGGAGACTCTCTTTTCTCTAATTATGTGGGGAAAACCTTGAATTACCACTTTTCAAAAAGCAACTAAAATGACTCCTTAAAACACAATACCTATGCCCGTGTATTAACCCAGACTAACACTCCCTGTACAGTATTACTGTATTTCCCCCCTCCCAAAACCCCTAAGTGGGATTAGTAAGCTTCCTTTACTCTGATTTCTAGTCGTCTCTTTTTTGGGAATTACCCCTGAGTATATACTTTGGAACATTCATCCTCCTCTGAGCATATGTATTCAGCTTTGTATGTATGCCAACTTTTTTACTTGACTGTATAATTTTGAACAATGTTAATAATTAGTTTGAACCTTTCCTTTTTTCTAGTCCTCTACATGTCAAATGTCAAACCCTATACTATGTATATATATATATATATATATATATATATATATATATATATATATATATATATATATATATTTTTTTATATATATGCTTCTAGTACTACTGTATTGCTAAACCTTGTAGACATGTTTCTTTGATGTTAAATTCTTTGATGTTAATGTTCAGCAACAATGTATTTAATGTTTTATTTTTTTACTTTTTTTTCTGGATTCATTAGCTTAATTGGAGCTTATCTCCCCAGGCCTCTACTGAAAATTGACATGTATCCAGTTGGACTAGCCCGGACAACAAATGTAAAATAAAATAATAAATAAATAAATAAATACTAGCATTCTTTCCCCTCCAAATGTCTAGTGGAATCAAGGCTGGCTTTGAACTATTCCTTATAATGCGACAATAAAATAAAAATGCATCATCATCTTAAGTCACAAGCAATCCCGTAACTAGTTAACACATAGTTAACAACCATTTGTTTCTTTCCTCTTTATATAGTGATTCTTCTACCACCCCCTTCATCCTCAGGAACATAAACATATCATCCTTTATTATCCCCTCACTACTAGACAACCAAGTAGGTTCCACTCACTTTTCATCAGTTATTCCTGGTGATACACTACAGTGGAAGCAGAATACATTTTACCTTAATTCCTAGGACTCTCATTCATGTGTCTCATCCATACCCTCTTGTACATTAGAAATTAATCTGAATTTGTTCTTCTGGAAACATTCCAAGACAAAATTAGTCAAGATTTCTGAAAAAAAAAAAAAACCTAAAAAACATTTCTATGCCATATATAAACTTAGCCATAGCAACATCCATTTTAATGTTTTCTCAAATTGAGTATGGTACATTCTGACCCGGTCAGCTAAGTACCTATTTTATTTTGCTGGTAAACCCAATCTGTGCAAATACAGACTTACTCTGTCAGTTGATCCATGAGGGGTTCTCAGTTAATGAGGCCTTAAAAGGGTTTAACTTATCAACTAATCATCATTCATCAAAATTTTGTTTGATACTATATTTTGGTACGTTTGCACTTTCATATCAGTGCCTATGGTGAATAAGTGCACTGGCTGCAAAAGCACCAGAGCCTAGCATTTGCAAAGTTCATATCATTATCCTTGATATCAACAATAAAGCCTTGAATTTGTAGATTTATACACCACAACAGTAAGCACCGATATGATCATGAAATTACCAGCCATGTCCTACACAATCACTGCCTTTGTTGTTCAACTACAGTTTCAAGAATGAGCATAACATACAGTAACTGCTAAAGCTGCTAGCAATTTAATCCTGCAACTCAAAGATGAAAAAGGATAATTATTTGAACCTACTTTACACCTAAATATGGCAACCATCAAAAGCTATTTGCTCATATAATGGCGAGTTTTTTATGGAGTCTCAGGCATGAGCTACAGCATCACCACGAGGACAAGTACAAAAAAAGCAGGTTGAGACGTAATCCTTCTAAACACAAAGTCACATGTTCAACTGGCACCCTGGTTCCTGAAAGTTCGATCTTTTACCCATCTCCATTTTGGTAGGTGTTGAGGGGAACACAGTAGATGCGTGTCCCTAGCTCCTACCTTGTGGAATGCATCCCTGGCTTCAGGTGCTAGTCATCCTATCACCTGATTGGCTGAAGCATCTGGGTGATCAGTGTGATCTGGGGGAGTGATTTCTTGAGTAACAGATCAAACACTGACAGTACTCAGGACAGAGGACTCCCCACCTGGGGCAGCTCTCCAGGCCCATGTTGGCCACAAGGTTCCTGTTGATGATTGTCTGTTTGATCATACTGCATCAGGGTCATATCTTGGGGATTAGACTTCAATCATGTCTAGCTTCTGGTGAGCACTTGAGTTATCTCTGTGGGGCCACATCCTTAGGGATATAGTCTGACGCCTGTACCAGACTTAGTGCAGCACTCTCAGTGCATGTCATCTGTACTTGGAATTCTATTCTACAACGATCCAAAGGAAGCCAACATCCAGTACATACCTTTACCCTTGATTGCTTTCTCTAGATACCACATGTAAGCTTGCTCTTGCAGGTTCCTGGAGGTGGAAATCCTTGCACCATGGCTCCAATGAAGAATTAAAAGATCTCAAAGCTGTTGTGTCAGAGATGGACAAAGATAATGAGTTCAACCTTGCCTCTCCTCCAAATGGACCTTTCCTTGAGAACCGCCATTAGTCTTATCATGGGCAACTTAGACTGGTCTCAAGTTCCAAATTACTCCTCCCTCAGAAACATGTTGTGAGGGTTCATAGGATGAAACCTGAGAAGCTGTGGGTAATCCTCCTTATGAAGTCAGTTATTAAGGATATAAGTTAAACAGCATGGACACATCCTGACTCTGCCTTTTGGCCCCTTAACAGGAGGATGTCCTCAATAACTTTGCACATAGGTGCTACAGCAATTGTGCAAGCACCCAAATGCTGACTTCAAGGTGACCTATTTAATCCAGGACGGTCCCACAGATCACACTTTACCACTACAGATCTTAAAGATCACATTTCACAATGTAGCCATCTGACAAGTAGTTAAATTCTTTGGACAGATGAAGCAAAATATTTTACTTTTCTGCTATGTTGAAGAACAGGACCCCCAACTCTCTGTTTTACATTTCCAAATTATACAGACACCTGATTATCAAGGCCACTCATAAGCTGGAGGATCCCCTAAAGTCAAGAATCTAGCTAGACCTCAGTAGGCCTCTGTCTAAGCTATCTACAGTGAGCTACCAGGTATCATGCTACAGATCAGACTGTGCAGACACTCTGCCTAGGAAAGGCTCTGCTGTGCACCTGCACAGAATGCTGTGGCTGATAATGTCCTCTATTAAGGAAGAACTCAGAAGGAAGATCTAGGATACCCATTTCTTGGAGGATGAGTACATGAAATGCTGCAGCCAATGGGATTAAATAATTAGTTGGTCATGACAAAGTTGTCATGGAACTTTTTTTTAAAGCGATTCTTAGTATGCAAAACTTGACTGGCATGGTAAATGATATGGTTGAAGCCTTTAGAACTTTGTGAAGGTGTGAAGTTATGGTGACCGATTGTATTGCTTTTTAAAAGAAAACCATGGTGAGTTTTTTTGGTATGCTACTTATGGAAAAAGTCTAAGCTGCATCCTAGCACATCCGTAACAAGTAGTGTCGACTTGTTTTCACACACACACACACACACACACACACACATGTGTATATATATATATATATATATATATATATATATATATATATGGATAGATATATATGTGTGTGTGTGTATATATATATATATATATATATATATAGACAGATATATGTGTATTTTATATATATATATATATATATATATATATATATATATATAGATATATGTGTATTTTATATATATATATATATATATATATATATATGTGTGTGTGTGTGTGTGTGTGTCTGTGTTTCTGTGTGCACATGCATATATAGTTAATGAAGTGGTGAGTGTGCTGATAGTCTACCCCACCCAAAATATCTCTGTAGGACTGTATCTTGCTTTCCCGCCTCCACAAGATTTCAGCTTAGATCACCTCAACCTTTATCGTACTGAATTATCACACAACACTTTGTAAAACATATGACATTCAAACAAGCAAATGTTAACCAAAGTTAAGAAGGTCTGTAGCTTTATTACTCACATATACATACCACGCTGATCTGGTAGAAGTATTATTTAAATTAGCTGCACAAGCAGCATTTTCATTAACCAGTTTGGTATGATACATTCAGGCACCGTGTATCTTATTGATTTTGTAAATGGCCAACAGCCTTATTCTTTGGAGGGACATGAACAGTGGGTGCTCTTGGACAATGAGTAGCATTTTTAAAAAGGGAGCCTAAACAGTACTGAGTTCTTTTTTGATCATCAGCTCTTGCTCCCATCCAGTGTTTCATCAACAATGTGCTATTTAAAACAATAGCATTGCAGAACATTGTGGCTAAAGGCTTCATTTTTACTCCCAAGGTTATTTGATTTCAGAGTTAGTACATTTAGGGGTATGGGGGTTGCAGAGGCACTTCCCCTGAAAAACAAAATGCTGCTTTTTATATTTTTCATTATAACTGATGATGATGAGTGATGTTTTTTTTTTAGATGAAAGCATTTTTTAAAGTTGACTTTTATACTACATATAATAGAAGGGGGCTCCCTAAATAATGAACATGTATTTTGTCTATTGGATACTGAGGTGGACAACTCCGGACAATTAGCACTTCATTATATTATGTTAAGGAGGGGAGGAAGGACCATAGATGCAATCATTATTATATATTATATTTCATTTAATTTTGGGGGAGTGTACTGTTTATACGGATGAAATTTTGAATGGCATTACAGAAAATTCTAACCAGAAAGGCCAGCAAAAACACAGAGCAGTGACTACCACTCTCCCACCAGAGAAAACATTTAATTTATTCTTGACATAGGCAGCTAATTCAATACAGTGAAGTCTATTGTATGACTAAAAGTAGTAGAGATTAGATTTTCCTAGCATCAAATGCAAGAATCACAAGGCGCTAATGAAGGACACACCAATGAGTTCATAGGAAATCAGTACTGACTGTACACTGGCAGAAATTCCCTTGTTTTGGGACATTTCTACTTTCTGCATGTTTATATTACTATGGTGGTGATATATATCAGTTCTGTGTTGTTGGGGGATGGGATTCGACCTCATGTGGGGGGGGTGACCTCCCTACAAAAATCCGTACCATTTAAGTTTTTCCTTTTTGTTGTTTTGGGTATTTGTGTTTGGTATTATGATTCCTCAAAGTCTTGTCAGTCAAGGTTTCATTGTGGCTCTATGGTTCATGGCAGAGCTTCATTGTGTGCTATGGGCCAGGCTGTATTATACCACAATTAGACTGTCAAGCTCTGCGACTATCACCATGCTCTGCTGCTGAGGAATGCATTGTAATGAAACCATTACATAGCTATACATCAAAAAGGTTACTTCACAAGTACATCAAAAGCCAGACACATAAAATAGTTTAATATCAACTCTCCCTGCTCCTAAAAATGTTTTATTAAAAGTGGTAGAAATGCAAGATTTGTTACACCATTCTTTGCAAGTGATGGTATGTCAGCATTCTTTCTCTGACATCAGGAATTTTACTTGGAACCATAATTCCTTAAATTCAAACTATAAATGCTTCATTTAAAAAAAGTGAGAGAAAAAAGTTTCTGCAAAATGCTGTGGGAAAAAAAAAAGAAAAGAAAAAGAAAAAGAAAAAAAAACAGAAAATGAAGAACAAAAAAGAAAATAAAATCACATAAGATATTTGTGATTTTTATGATCAGGTATGGCAACATAATTTAAAAAATATCAACAAGACACATAAAAACAGGAAATTTGTTGAACAAATCATACAAACAAACAAACAAACCTAATTTGTGGATATTTTTCACTGGCAAAAACACAGGAGGAAGATGCTCTTGGAACTGACAAAAGAAAATAAAAAATACAATGAAATTAGCATGAAAAAGTAAAAGTAATCTTCTATTAATGTTCATCATTTGTTTAAAAAACATCAGTTCTTTTCATGGGAAATACTCCTGAAAAAAAAAATAATAATAAAAAGCAAATGGAAAATTGCATAATTCTGAAAAAAGCAAAGAAAAAGAAAGTATTTCATATTTAAAGAAACAGACAATGAAAAATCGCAAATTAAGTAAATGAAAAAGTCACACACATGGGCATAAAAAGAAAAACATTGTTTAAAATATGTCATGATAAGAGATGAAAAAAGAAACATCTCCAAAGTTGCAGTGTTTTCTGTGATATGATCACTAGTAATTATAGAACTTAAATAATTATCTTAGCGAGTACAGAACTTAAATAATTATCTTAGTAATTATAGAACTTAAAATGATTGTCTTCTCATCACATCTAATTACAGAACTTAAAATAATTGTCTTCTCATCACATCTGCTACCCTTCTTTTTCTGTCTGTTAAAAAGTCATAATTGTTTCATTCTCTGTGTAATACCTAGCTCAAGATGAGGTTCATGTGAAAGATCTAAAAAAGTATGTGACTTTGAATAAATTCCCAGTTGAAGTCAGACCACTTATCATGCCAAACTGTATTTAACCATGTAATGTATTTACAAATACATTTCACAAATGGAGTAAGGTACATATCTGTGCAAAATGAAAAACAATAATATTTTAGTTAGTTTACTGAGGTCAGCAATATTCTACTGATAACAGTGAGCTGTATTCAAAGTCCTGGTGTACTATGCAAAGGCACACAACTGTTTTTTGTAGGCAAAGATATTGGGATTCAGAAAGTCCTTGCATGCTAGCAACTGAACAGCACTTTTGCTAATCAGTTTTTCAGACTCACATACAAAAGCAATAGTCTGTGTTGCCTATGCAAACAGGTCAGTGCATACTTTGAAGCTGTCCTCTTTTCACTGTGTTGCATAGTGCAGCGATTCAGTTGTGGTTATACTATGTATGAACAGACATTTTATCAAACTGAATAAAAACAGATAAAAACGAAAACTTAAACCACAGCTGATAAAATATGAAAAAAAGAGAAAATAGGCGATATATAACAATAAACAATAAAAAAGACAGTATGTTGATGATGGTCATGCCATCCATGTCCTATATGTACCTTTGATTTGGCAGACAAAAAAAAACACAGTCAAATGATAATAGAAACACAGGCTGTATGTGAATATTAGTAAGCTTATGTGAGGTTACTGTGCTTTGGATGGGCTTTTGGTCTTTATTAGAAGACAAGCAAGGGTTATAAGCATCTAATTGGAAGGAGGCAGGAGTTTAATGACAATTCTGAGCTTCAATAAGTAACTCCTCAAAACTATGGATACTGAACAACTTTTTTTTCAGTTCACACACATTTGGGTATTTTGGTTTCATGAACCAAGACACAGTTAACTGTGTATCAGTAGACATAGCTGACCCCAAAGGCTGTGTGGTGCTTTTTGTTCAGTTAAAAGCGTACAAAACACTGCAACTGAGACAGCCTTCTGGAGTAATATTATTCCATCAAATATATTTGCTGATACTCTGCAGTGAACTTTGCTTATGTTCTTTTGATTTTTCTTGCATTATGAGATAAAAAAGACTTATGAAGGATCATGTTCTGGCTGTTGTGAACAGCTGCACTGAAGATGATGTCTGTTATACTGACATATGCAATAGGTACATGTGGGTGTGTGGATGAAACTATACAAAATATATGACTAACCATAGTCCAAATACATTGGAATTATTGCTTTACTGTTTGCTATTTTTGCAGTAAGACATAGCAAGTTAATAAATAACATAAATGACTTGTAGAAATAATCAAACTAAACCAACCTGATAGGAGAAAACACAGAATCAGAAAAAGAGCAACATTATCCAAATAAAACTGCCGCTGGATAAATGCAAATAAAATACTCCAGTTTATTTGCAAGTAAAGCTCTCCAGTGTATTTCATAAATGATTTGACCAGAGTTGCACTTCAAGTAACAGGATTTAAATATCTTAGTAGTTTTGTTCTTTTCTCTGACTACTTGTTATGTACTGTTTGTATTTTTCATTTGGAATACAGAAATACAACATGGCCTCTGCGGATTTCTGAGGAAAAACTGAAACAATGAAAAGCCTCACAAAACTCTATAGAAAACAAGCTACATGAGGAAGGATTCATATTTTTAACAATACTGACTTCAAACTCCAACATAGAAAATAAAAGATTCTCTTACGGTCTATCTGGTCAGCAAACACCTCTCCATAGATCATCCAGTAAGGCATGTAGAAAATGTTTCTTGCCAACATCCAGCTTGGATCCTCACTAGGATTCAAAATAGCCTGTCGTGCCACTCCAAAGCTCATGAGGACAACCAGCATAATAATAACAAAATACATCATATCGATCATCTACGAAAGAAGACACAGAAATTCTTGTGAGTATATTAACACCCTTTCTGCACATGGTATATATTACAGGAAAGCAATGATTTTACATAAACACAATATTTGCTAATGGTTAAGAGGTCACTTCACACCTGAGGATGTAGTTCAAAAAGGGCAAAGAACCAAAATATACTAAATTAATTACTGAATCATCATATTAACAGAAATACAGACAACAAAGCACTTAAAATCCTGCTTGGTCAATTCCACACATCACTTTGCTGCGCATGTAGCACAGGGCTTTGTGAATTGTATACCATCTTCCAATATATCTATATTTGATAAGGTCAGTGAAGACTAAAAGAAAGGTTACTATAGTCCAACTTTAATGCTTGTAGTATATTTCAATCTACAATATTACATTTGAATGAAAAGCCAGTTTACAAGGCTTTGATTTCAGTAGCCATTTAGAATGTAGTAACCTGCCCAGGCTACATTGTGAAGCACATATCAGCATGTCAGACTTATTCTGGAAGTCTTTGGTAGTGGTCAAGAAGGAAACTATTTAAAACCAGTTACCTAACAGCTATTTTAGTACAATATCAGGAGGACTAGCTATTGAAAAGGTGCTAAACATTATCAATGAATGAAACTGAGAAAACAGAAGCATCCTACCACAATGAAGCTTTGTGCAGTAGTAAAAAAAGCAGAATGTAGACTAATGTTTCCAAAACATGATTGTGTGGTAGACATTTTCAAAGTAATCACGCAGCTGTTTAGAATATGAGTAGCCTGCAGAATATATTTGTGTCATTCTGAAACGTGATTGTAACCATATCGAACACTGTTTATCTGCATATTTGTATGTGTTAAAGTCTTAACAATAATGAGGTTGCAGATTTTCAGAGCAGTACTTCTATTATACCAGATTAAAGCTACAAGATTGAAAAGAGATTATACAGTGCAGTAATACACATTTATTTATCATGAATGCTTTTTACCATGCAAAATTAGATACAACAGTACCAAGAGGTACGCAGTGAGTCTTTATACCCCAGATTACTCTGCATCACTGGATTAACGGTATTGTTCTTGAGGAAGACCATTATGTTAAAGGAAGCATTTATAATGTAAATAATCCTCTTAACAATTTAAGCAGAAGGAGTTCTTTACCAAATTTTTAACATTGGTGTTAATTTCTTTTTTATGTATTCCACTCACAAAGGTGTTTTTCACAATCAGTTCTCTGTCACCTTCTGGTAAAATTGCTAGCGCCTGTCGAACAGTGCACTGCAAATTGTTCACAGCTCTCTCCATGAAATGACAGAAACAATATTCACTGGTGTACCAAGTTCAGTGTGAAGGTTGTGTATTTAGAGGCAGACCCCAAAGACTCATTATTTTCCTACTTTAGTCAGGTAGCTAAGAAAACAGACCACTAGCAGTCTGGTTCAATTTTTTTAGGTTATTAAAATGTATTAAAATTGATTTTCCCAAAACACAATACTTATCAAATTTCTTCATCAAAACTTATACTGAACAAATGAATTGCCATTGTTTTCATGTATTCCCAGGAAAGAGGGTTTAGAGTATTTTGAAGAGATACTTTTTACATGTTCTAACTTATAACATGAACAGGTTAATTTAATATGTGAAATTATGGCCTTTATATTGGATAACAATTTCATTTATTTTGAAGGACAGTATTACCAGCAGATTAAGGGAGTGGCTATGGTGGCAGCATGCGCCCCCATTTATGCCAATATAGTTTTGTTAGGATGGGAGTTACAAAACGTTTTTAATAGTGGTTTTAGTTCTGATATTTTGTTGTATAATAGATTTTTGGATGACATTTTTATTCTGTGGAAAGGAGACAAAGAGAACATACCTGGTTTTATTGAATATTTAAACAGCACCACCTCCTTTTTAAAATTTACGTATGAGTACGATGACAAAGAGATACATTATTTAGACATGACTATTTCTCACAAGTTTGAAGGTTTAAAATCCAGAGTGTATCATAAGAGCACCTTTTGCAATTCATATCTTCATTTTAATAGTAATCATCCATTACCCTAGAAAAAGAGCATTATTAAGGGGTAGGTGATAAGAATTGCGAGTATGACCTCCCAAGTGGAGGATGTCGAGTATGAATTGATAAAATTGAGGGATATGTTTATAGATAGAGGTTACCAGAATAACATGGTTGAGACTATTTTACAAGAGATATTTAATGACTGGGGCAAGAAATATAAACCTTTTTAGGTAATGGAGCTCTAAAACCATGACAAGTGGTTGGACAAACATCATTGGATGCATCTATTAATTTTGTATAAGCATGTATTGTGCAGCATAGTCCCCTATCTAGTGAGGTAAAAAATATTTTACACAAAAAACGGAGTATATTCAAAACTAACGATGAGATATCTAAAGCAGTGGGTGAGAAAACTTTTTTTCTACTAAGGTGGGTACAAACTTGAAAATGCTCATAGAAAACAAGGTTGTTGGGGGTGTTAAGAACAAAACAGATGGTACTAAACCTTGTGAACGATGCTCCCATTGTAGTTTTCTTCTGCAATTGCCCTATGTTATTTTATCCAACAGAAAAGAAACTACAGTATATTACAAAAAAAAAAAACTGTTTTACTAACATAATTGTATATCTTGCAATATGCAACACATGCACTGGATTTTACATTGCAAAAACTGAGAGGGGACTTAAATGTAGAATTTATGAGCATTTATACAATATGAAGAGCAAGAAAGAGACTAATGCCCTATACAGGCATGGTACAACCTGTCAGAATTTTTCGTGTTTTAAATGTGCTATTCTGGATATACTGAATATTGACTTGAGAGATGGGGATTGGAAAAATATTTTACATAAAAAAGAGCTTTTGTGGCAATTAAGGTTAGCTGGTAACCTTCTGCCTGGACTAAATGATTTTATATCTATATTTCCAGCCTTAAAGGAGAAGGCAGGAAAATTGTGAATTATAACTTGGCTATAAAGCCTACTCTTTTTGGATAATTTATAATGGTTGTCTTGGTCGGAGTATCCTCTATTTTATTTTATATAACTTATTTCTGCCTTATCCTATTTTAAAGTTATATTTGCAATTCAGTAATGTGGTTAATACATTTTTATGTGTCTTAGTGGTCAAAGAAATATGGTTTTAGAGTAGGCAAACTTCATTAATTGTTTACATGTCATTCTTAAATTAATTGTTTGTGACCCGACTATTTTTAGCCAATGATAGTTAGCTTCACATTATTTAAACTTTCTTTTCAGTGTGTTCTTTGTTCTGATGAAGTCTACTACAGCTGTCACTTTGTCTTTTTGAGGGCATAAGCTCCCCATCTTTGACCTTACACATTTATTTATTTATTTCAGTTTGATAGTCAGGTAAGTGGACATGTCAGCAGAGCAACTTCATTCAGGGCCCAGGTATTGGGTTTGGGTATCTTGGATTCATATCTACTGATTTCTTGTACATTAAAAAGATGTCCTTTAATTTTAGCAAAATGCTAACACTCAGATGTAGTTGGAGGAGGAACTGCTTTTCTGTTGTTAATAGGTGCACTCTTGGCATAAATGTAAATGCTACTTACATTAATTGTAGGTTATGTATTTGACCTTTGACATGAGCATTTGGAGTAGTGAATATGTTGGCATATAGCAACTGCAGAGGTGTCTGACCTATTATCCACATGAGGTCAGAGTGGAATGTAAATCTTCATAAATTATGTTATATTGGAAAAGGGGAATATTAGCCTATTATGGAAAGAATCCTTGAACCTACAAGGCATTAACTAAGAGGCAGAGGACCAAGACTTGCCACTGGGTTATAATGTGGCTGAATTAGCAGTTTGATATGAGGTAAGTACTACATGATACTTCTAGCTTTAGCACTGTTTCACATTCAGCTAAAGCAAATCTATGCACACACTACTAACTCTAGTTCTTCTGTAGTCAGTGACTTATTTCAAGTCAATACCGTCCTCAAGATTATGAGTCTCAGAAGGCTTCTGCTCCATTTTTTATTCCTAGAGATATTTCTGCTTATGTATTTCCTTTAGCAGGACAAAGCGTATGGTTTTGATGGACTTCTGGATGAGTTTTATTCAAGTGGCCAGTTATCTATGCTTCAGCTTTTGCTAGATATGCCAATGATCTCTTGCAGACCCCCCCCCCCATCTTGGAGGTATGTACTAACTGCTATAACTGTAAATTTAAGGAGAGTTCTAGAATACTTTATTTATGCTACCCAATCTCAGTTCACAGCTTAGAGTACAGTAACTATGTGAGTTTAAGGGAAATAGGTCATATGCTGTAATTCTAGCATTAGTTCATTCAGATCAATGGGGATTTATATGAATGCATCAAACTTTGAATAATATTTTGTGAAATATGGATGAATTGTTCTCACACCATGCTTACAATTTTCCCCTTACTTGTTCAATTTCTACATGATGAAAAATACTTTGGCCAAATTAATTGGCTTTATTTTTTCAGATGTTAGCAGCCCTTGGTTTTTGACCTCTCTAATTTTAATTTTGTGGATAATTTCAAAAAAATACCTTAGCAGTATCAGAGATTAAACCTGACCCTTACTTTTTCATATTCATTCAGCCATAACACTGGAACCTGGCAGGGGTGTCTGTAATCATCCATCTGATTTGCCTTGCCTTTAATTCTTTGGAATTCCTAATGTTTGTGTGTGTGTGGGGGGGAGGTTGTAGTCTGGGCAATTATGGTAAATTCTAGTAAAGCCTGTATTGTTTTTGTTTGAAGGTGTATCGTTTTAATATTTTCAGATATGGCCAATATCCTTCTCAATATATGTTCTTCATTGACATCCTTTGGATCAGTCTCTGACTTAAATTGTTGCCTTGATCCTCAAATTTTACTCCATAAGCTCTGCTTAAGGAAATACATCAGTTCTAGTGGGATGCACAAGGATTTAAGTATTTGTGGTAGGTAGATCCATTTCACTAGAAGCTATGGGCTCTCATGATTAGGTTGGTCATACTTCAGAGCTAGGGGCTTTAAGGCTTGTTGAGTTTCCTTTTCCCACTTAAGCAAAAATTGGCCTTGAAAAAATCATTATACCCTATAATAATTTCTTCTTTACATACAACTTTGAAACCTCCTTTTGTAACATTTGTAAGTAAATTGGATGCTACCAGCAAAAATTACCTTTGGGACTCATTAAATCCCAGAATATTAGGTATTCCCACACCCATCCTCCTAATGTATAGGCAAGGTGGGCTTTTGTCATCTGACATTGCAGGTTCATAAGTATATTCTGGGTATTTGCCCTAGAGAGCCAGTGAGAAGCCTAGCCATTTAAGTCAAGACTAAATGGATGAGTAAAGCTACCCAGTCAGGAAGAATCATGGTACATATGCAGAGGTGAATTTAAAAGTGCCTATCTGGTCATCCAAAGCTGTTTAGAATATGGCCAATGTGTTACATTGCTTACATGTAGAGGAAACGTATTCCATAAGTACCAAATTTGTTGGGCTAGGAATCTGTTACATAAGTATGCTCTATTTATGTGCCAGTGAAGGTTAAAGTCTTTGATGCAGGTGGTTGTGATACTATTTGTTTTGCATATGTATAGAAGACCAAGGAGGGTGAGGTCTTTTAGAGCCCTGAAGGCCAGGTACAGATCACCAAGGAGTCTGTAAGAGACAGACTATAGTGACTGTGGTTTTACTCTATCAATTTATTTTAGATAGCATAAACAAGTATTTTACATAGTCAGAAATCTGAGACCATTCAAGGTGAACAAGATGTTTAGAGACTTACATGTTGAAGTGGCCACTGTATTATCTAATTGATCAGATTCAGGAAATATAAAGAGGGCTTGTGATTTCTTTACTCTTAGAAAATATGCCTTGGGAATTGAAGTATGCTACTTAAAAGGATTTTCTGACTATGTCTAACACATGACAGTGAAAAGATAGTTTGATGTTGAAAAAGGTACCCAAATTCCTGATGATTAAATCGACTTTAAGATCTTTGATATAGTGTAAAGTGAGGAATTCTCACTTGCCTAACAAAAACACACTGCATTTTTTGAAACTAGGCATTATTCTGATGAATACCTTGCTGAAGAATGAGTGTGTCCTTACAGCATCATATGATGTTTCCCATTTTGCAGTCATCATAAAACAGTTAGCCAAAGCCCATCAAGGTCTTCCCCGACATCAAAGAAATAGATGCTAAAGAGTAAGGGATATTGGACAGAGCCTTATGGAACTCCTCAGGTGACATTCCTTTGTGTGTAAGAGGTGTCTCTGACCCTTACGATGTGGGAATTAATGTAAAGTAGTATAAGTTTGTTGATAATACTTGCATAAGAAAATGTATCCAAGATCTTAGCTAGGCACGGATAAGATGTATGTATGGTATGGCACATACCTATGACTTCACTGACCCTATCACATTAATAACATTTAGTAGACAGACCTACCTTTAACAAAGCTAAATTGGTTTTGATTGAGGCACCATGGATGCCTTATATCATTATTTATGAGGTGTGCTATCACACATTCCATGACCTTGTAAATAATACTAATGACACTTATGGGTCTGTTATTACCCAAATCTGTGATAGAGCCATCCTAGTGTAATGTAACCACTGTGGCATTTCCCAAGTGTCAGATACATACCTAGTGGGAAAGACAGAGGTTAAATAGGTTAAGGGGAGGCTCAGCAAAACTATATTTGGCATTTACAGAGTGGTAACCCGAACCATTGTCTAAGCCCATGGAAGTGGTGTATTTGGTCTCTTATATAGATGACAGGACGTGAATGAGATATAACATTCCCTCTTGGATTCAGCAAGGATCTATTCCCATTGAAAACGGGTTCTTTTGGCCCAATGGACTATCCTGGTAAACCAACTGCAAATAAATAAATAAATAAATAAATAATGGGATAAGAAAGAGTTAGGTGGATAATGGAGGGACTGAGAGTTGAGCTGGTGGGGTGAAGTCGGAGCTGGATTTATAAGCGAAGGTGATGGTCTGAGTCTGAGGGAAGCTGCTGGATATTAGTTCAGAGCAGAACTGAATATTATTTCTGATATTCTTGATATAGCTGAAGAAAGCTTTACAGTTGTTTTTGGCATAAGTAATAATTTTTAATTCATAGGTAGCTTTACAATTTTAATAGAACAAATGAGATTTCTGCTATCCAATTTAAAATCCCTTTTATGGTGAGGGGAAGAAATAACTTATTTAAGTTCAGTATTTTTCCTTTTGCTGTACAATTTATTTATGTGGTAATTCCACCATGTGGGTTTATTCCTGACTTTCTCACTGAATTCATTGGTTATGGGGACAGATGTTTCAATGCAGCTATTTAAATAGGAGAAGAATTTGGAGCTGATATAATAGATTGGGCAAGAGGTTCAACAGGAGGGGGAGACCACACTGAAAACTATCTAGGGTATCCGGGATCAATAGAAAGTTGGCTTTGGAATAGTCCCTGCATATATTATGTTTTATCAGGGAGTGGTGTTAGTTCTGAAAGTATCAATGCCAGCTTAGTTGCCAGAATTGACTTAACTAGAGAGCATGTGGCAGAAAGTGAGGGTGCAGGCATGGGCAATACTGGTGAGGGCAACATCAAGAATGATTGCAACCCTAGTAAAAGGAATGTTTGAAACCCTAGTGAAAGGGTGTGCAATCTGCTCTGGTGAGTTAGCATTTTCAAAACCTTGGAACAGCTGTGTATACATATTTGTTGTGTATGCTCTAGTGGCTGGGCTGTTAGCTCTACTGCTGTGGATTGATCAAAATTACTCTGTAATACAGAAGGATCTGGAAGTATATTTTCTTCTGCAGGCAGTAGCTCTAGTACTGTAGATAGACTCCAACTACTCTTTGTGATATAGAAGGATCTGGATGTAAATTTTCTGTGTAACTGAGCAATGTTTCTGTACAGTTTTTGGAGACACAAGCAGCCACACCCATTACTATTAAGTATGCCAAACTGTAGAAGTCTGTCCAATCTTCTATATTTTCTGCTATGCTTGATTTGATCTACCAAGGTCTTCAGCTCTGCAGAGAGTAATCCTTCATTTTGGGTTGCTGGTGAAGAAAGGACTTATGTTGGAATAATAAGCTAACAACTAAGTGTATGTATTCATTTACAACCAATAGGGCCTAATCGTTTATAATCAGGCCCACTTTTTGGTGACAGCTTTCGTCAGAGTATAGGATTATTTCACTTTTGTTGAAGGGTGAATTTATCCTTTAGTGAGTGAACATTATGTTGAATCAGTTTTAGACCACCAAACAATATGTTTAGGACAGCATAAAGGGTTTTACATGCCATTCTTGTTCAGGGGATGAATGAGGGCTGGTTCTAATTTCTCTTGCTCTGAAATCTTCTACCCTAAGTTGGCAGCTGTTTATCTGCAGAATGCTTCATTTGTAAGTTTTCACATCTAAGAAGATACATAAAATATTTTCAGGAATAAGGCATATGTCTCCAAATAACTTTTAAGCAAAACTGGACAATAAAACCTTTCAGTTAAACTGATGATCGACAACATTTTTTTACATGGAGCAAGTCCCTAAAGTCTCACATAATAGAACCTCACTGAGGTCATGCAATCTTAGGGTGAGTTACATAAATGTGTCTGAGATTGTGTATTTGATCAAACAGGTCTGATTGTTTAGGTTTCACCTAAAAGTGATTTATGGACTGAAACAAAAAGTAATTTCCTTTGTGCTGGAGAAAGTTTTCTCGACATTCCTACATATTGATCATTAAGCTGAAGATAACTGTTCAAAAGAGATAAGAAGTTGGTTTCATCTTGTAACTCAATATTGTGGCATTCAGTATTTCTCTGTGTGATTTTGACTCCTTCTTTCATCATTAACTGTCATGGATTAAAGCAGCAGCAACAGTTATGTACATCAGCTTTAACTTGAAAATCCCTTTCATCTCCTACTTTGGAGTGTCTATCATAATGAGTGTCATCACTCTGCCTTATTAGGATGGGATCAAGTGGCTGGAGGGCAAATAATTAAGTACTACCATATCTCCACTATTATGTAAACTAATGTAATACCATGTGTATACTAATGTGCAAACTAATGTAGTACCATATGCATACCAATATGTAAACTAATGTACTACCATGTGTATACTAATGTGCAAACTAATGTAGTACCATATCCATACCAATATGTAAACTAATGTACTACCATATATATACTAATGTGTAAAGTAATGTAGTACCATATATATATGCGTCTATAATGTACAATCATGCATGTACTAATGTATAAGCTGATGTACTACCATTTGTATACGAATGTGTAAAGTAATGTACTACTATGTGTATACTAAAGTGTACACTAATGAACTACCATATGTGTACTAATGTGTAAACTAATCTACTACCATGTGCATACTAATGTGCAAACTAACATAGTACCATATGTATACCGATATGTAAACTAATGTACTACCATGTGTATACTAATCTGTAAAGTAATGTACTACCATGTGTATACTAATGTGCAAACTAATTTGGTACCATGTGTATAGTAATGTGCAAACTAATGTAATACCATGTGTATAGTAATGTATAAACAAATGTACTAACATATGTATACTAATATATAAAGTAATGTACTACCTTGTGTATACTAATGAGTAAACTAATGTTAATGTACTACTATGTGTATACTAATGTATAAACTAAAGTAGTGCCATATATATTTGTGTATAATGTACAGTCATACATGTACTAATGTGTAAGCTGATGTACTACCATATGTATACTAATGTGTAAACTAATGTACTACCATATGTATACTGATGTGCAAACTAATGTAGTACCATGTTTATAGTAATATGTTAACTAATGTACTACCATATGTGTACTAATGTGTAAACTAATGTACTACCATGTGTATACTAATATGCAAACTAATGTAGTACCATGTTTATAATAATGTGTAAACTAATGCACTACTATCTGTGTACTAATGTGTAACCTAATCTACTACCATGTGTATATTAATGTGCAAACTAATGTAGTACCATATGTATACCAAAATGTAAACTAATGTACTACCATGTGTATACTAATGTGTAAAGTAATGTACTACCATGTGTATACTAATGTGTAAACTAATGTAGTACCATATGTATGTGTGTATAATGTGCAACCGTGCATATACTAATGTGTACGCTGCTGTGCTACCATATGTATACTAATGTGTAAACTAATGTACTACCATATGTATACTGATGTGCAAACTAATGTAGTACCATGTTTATAGTAATATGTTAACTAATGTACTACCATATGTGTACTAATGTGTAAACTAATGTACTACCATGTGTATACTAATGTGTAAAGTTATGTAGTACCATATGTATACCAATCTCCAAAATAATGTACTACCATGTGCTTACTAATGTGTAAACTAACAAGGTGCCATGTGTATACTAATGTGTAAACTAATGTACTGCTAATATACTACCATGTGTGTGCAAATATGTAAACTAATGTAGTACCCTATGTACTACCACATGCATACTAATGTATCAACTAATGTGTATATATATATATATATATATATATATATATATATATATATATATATATATATATAGCAGCGGTGTGTAGCGGTAGTATTGTCGCCTCACAGCAAGGTGTTCTCCCGTTCGATTCTTGGCTGGAGCACCTTCTGTGTGGAGTCTGCATGTCCTCCCACGGTCGAGTGGAGTTCAAAAGACATGCATGAATGGGCGTGCCTTCGTTGAAGGGTGGGCGTTGGGCTGGCACCTCAGCACCATAAAAATCTACTGCCAATCATTAGTGGATCAGAGTTCCGCTGTGGCGACCCCTAACCGGGAAAAGCCGAAAGAAGAACATATATATATATATATATATATATATATATACATATATTTATATATATATATTTATATATACCAATATATATATATATATATATATATATATATATATATATATATATATATATATATAAACTTATGTACTACCATATGTATACTAATGTATAATGTATAAACTAATGTATTACCATATGTATATCAATATGTAAAGCAATGTACTACCACATATATAATAATGTGTAAACTAATGTAGTACCATATGTAGACTATTTGGTAGTGACCAAAGTCAGAACAAATGTGAAGCAACATTTGTTTCAGTATGTTTTGAGAACATAGTTGAGACATGCTGTCTATACAGTTCTTTACTGTTCCACTTTCATATCACTTTGAATAATTTGCATTTTTGAAAAATATTTTTGAAATTAATGTCTTGTATACTTACAGGGCAAAATGATAAATAAATGATGGTTGTCCCACAAAAAAAAAACTGGCTGTCATCCCCAGTACACAACAGAAACATAGGTTATAACATCTTTCAGTTTAACCAGTGAGTAAATCTGGCTGCCAGGCTGACCTTTTTTCAAATTCCCTGAATGGGTAATTTCTTAATGAACTGTGAGATTCTAAAGAACAAATCATATCTTTAACCAGATGCAATGACTTACAGATATTTTGATTTTATTAATACTCTAATGAATCAACACTGGAGGATTTCAGTTATTTTCTTTTTATTTCTTAACAAGATATTTTGTATATGGCTTCATAAGCATGTGCTGTATTCAGAAGAAGCAAGAAAACATTTAATGAGATTCAGAAAAAAATCCACTATGTGCAGTAAAAGTTGCGGCCAAAAGGGACTGTTTCTATGATCATGGAAAATGTGAGGCAGAGACATGTTAGCCTAAATGGGGAAAGTCCTCATTATCAGGAAATTTGCATGCCACTGAATTGCCAGTGTTTACCGCTAGTACAACTCAGCACTTTCTTGTGGTAAGCACCTCTGGTGGCTCATGCATTGCATTGGCACAGGCACCCCCTCCCATTCAATCCACTCCACCACATAGAAGTGCGCACACACACACACACACACACACACACACACACACACACACACACACACACACACACACACACACACACACACACATGCACACACGCACACACATGCACACACACACACGCACACACACACACACACACACACACACACACACACACACACACACACACACACACACACACACACACACACACACACACATCCCTACCCTACCTATCTTCCAACTAACTTCTCTACTGTCACAACCCAGGCAGACATACACACACACACACACACACACACACACACACACACACACACACACACACACACACACTCAGGAAATTTGATACTTTCAAGCTTTTTCACAAAAACAACTTCCCAAGAGTGTCCTGTTGAAAAACAAGAAGGTGATAATCCTTTAAAATAACTTCAAAATTCATCATTGTAACTCCTTACAACTTGACTCTGATGTTGTGAAAATAAAATCATCCGTAGCATGTTTTTGTTGGTTTTTCTCATTAAAAACACAAAAGTACCAACCATATAGGTCTGCATATCCTAAGAAGATATCCTTGCAGTTCTAAATCTGTTACTTCAAGAATCAAGGACCGAGCCAAAATGAGGCATGTGTTTTAAATACTAATCTTGTTCAATATAAAGATTTACAAATGATATATTAACTTCATAAATTCCACTTTCTTGAAGAAAACCTCTTTAAGATCAAGTGCTATTTGATGACGATTGTCTCCACTATTTATTTCAAAATAAAAAAGAAGTTGCTCAAAATGATGCAGAAAAACATGAGGAACAGCTTAGAGTTGTGACCTATCATACTCAATGAAAATGTTCGTGTATCACAGTACTCCTATTTGTCAAGCTATACAGCTGAAGGTTAATTTGACATACTAGGCATCTTTAATTGTATAACAGTCTTTCACTCTTGCATAAGCTTAAATAGTTCCCTGAACTGCTCTCAACAAGATCAATCAATGTGGCATCATCATGTCTTTTAGTCAAACATCTAATGAAGAAATTACAGCTATGCATGGACAGATATAAAGAGCCTTACCTGTTGAAAATGGACTAACTTTGTTCAGGTGATTCCTGGAGACTTGCAGCAAATGTCAGCAGTTGTTAGAACTTTTGTCTACAGGCTAGCAACATATGCAATGATGCACCTTTTATTTATTTTGGCCGGAGGTGTAGTATGCATGTTTATGCATTGTTTTTCTCTTGTGTACATAATGAAAATATAGCTATTTTTTTCTACAGATGTGTACTGGTGGTACTGCGTATTTATTAACAAAATTATGAGGTGACATTTTCCTCAGGCAGCATGGTGGAATTCTGCTTATGGTCTTAAATCAACTGTAGTGATATTTGTTAAATGCTTTCTGTTGTCAACTATACTTGAATCTGTTTTATTTGTTACTATAATAATTTTCTGCAATGCAACACTGGCTACAAATATTCATTCATATTAAAAAGAAAAATGCATGGCATATTTAAAAGTAATACTGCACAAGAGTGGAGGAAGATGCACACAGGTGGATTATATCTTATGTAGGAGGGCCAGTTTGAAGGAGATTGGAGACTGCAAAGTGGTGACTGGGGAAAGTGTAGTTAGGCAGCATAGGATGGTGGTTTGTAAGATGACGTTGGTGATCAAGAAGAGGTGGAGTGTAAGGGCAGCACTAAGGCTCAAATGGTGGAAATTGAAAAAGGGTAATTGTGAGGTGGAGTTCAGGGAAGAGTTAAGACAGGCACTGGATGGCAGTGAAGAGTTACCAAATAGCTGGGTAACTACAGCAGAGCTAGTAAGGGAGACGGCTAGAAAGGTGCTTGGTATGACATCTGGACAGAGGAAGGACGACAAGGAAACATGGTGGTGGAATAAGGAAGTACAGTAGAGTATACAGAGAAAGAGGTTGGCAAAGAAGAAGTGAGATTGTCAGAGAGATGAAGAAAGTAGACAGGAGTATAAGGAGATGAGGTGCATGGCAAAGACAGAGGTGGCGAAGGCTAAGGATAAGGCATATGTAGAGTTGTATGAAAGGTTGGACACGAAGGAGGGAGAAAATGACCTGTACCAATTGGCTAGACAGAGGGACTGAGCTAGGAAAGATGTGCAGCAGGTAAAGGTGATAAAGGATAATGAGGAAAACATACTTACAAGCGAGGAGAGTTTGTTGAGCAGATGGAAAGAGTACTTTGAGGGGTTGATGAATGAAGAGAATGAGAGGGAGTGAAGGTTGGATGATGTGGGGATAGTGAATCATGAAGTGCAATGGATTAGCAAGGAGGAAGTAAGGATACCTGTGAAGAGGATGAAGAATGGAAAGGCTGTTGGTCCAGATGACATACCTGTGGAAGCATAGAGGTATTTAGGTGAAATGGCAGTGGAGTTTTTAACCAGATTGTTTAATGAAATTTTGGAAAGTGAGAGGATGCCTGAGGAGTGGAGAAGAAGTGTTTTGGTACTGATTTTAAAGAATAAGGGTGATGTGCAGAGCTGTAGTAACTACAGAGGGATTAAATTGATCAGTCACAGCATGACGTTATGGGAAAGAGTAGTGGAAGCTAGGTTAAGAAGGAATGTATGGCTTCATGCCGGGAAAGAGCACTACAGATGCGATGTTTGCTCTGAGAGTGTAGATGGAGAAGTACAGAGAAGGTCAGAAGGAGTTGCATTGTATTTTTGTAGACTTAGAGAAAGCATATGACAGGGTGCCTAGAGAGGAGTTGTGGTATTGTATGAGGAAGTTGGGAGTGTCAGAGAAGTATGTAAGAGTGGTACAGGATATGTACGAGGGTAGTGTGACAGCAGTGAGGTCTGCGGTGGGAGTGACAGATGCGTTTAAGGTGGAGGTGGGATTACATCAAGGATCAGCTCTGAGCACTTTCTTATTTGCAATAGTGATGGACAGGTTGACAGACATGATCAGACAGGAGTCCCCATGGACTATGATGTTTGCAGATGACATTGTGATCTGTAGTGAGAGTAGGGAACAGGTGGAGGAGACCCTGGTGAGATGGAGATATGCTCTAGAGAGAAGAGGAATGAAGGTCAGCAGGACTAAGACAGAATATATGTATGTGAATGAGAGGGAGGATAGAGGAATGGTGAGGATGCAAGGAGTAGAGGTGGCAAATGTGGATGAGTTTAAATACTTGGGATCAATAGTTCAGAGTAATGGTGAGTGTGGAAGAGAGGTGAAGAAGAGAGGACAGGCAGGATGGAGTGGGTGGAGAAGAGTGTCAGGAGTGATTTGTGACAGACGAGTACCAGTAAGAGTGAAAGGGAAGGTCTACAAGAGGGTAGTGAGACCAGCTCTGTTATATGGGTTGGAGACAGTGGCACTGACAAAAAGGCAGGAGTTAGAGCTGGATGTGGCAGAGTTAAAGATGCTAAGATTTGCACTGGGTGTGATGAGGGTGGACAGGATTAGGAATAAGTATATTAGAGGGTCAGCCCGGGTTGGAAGGTTTGGAGACAAAGCCAGAGAGGCAAGATTACTTTGGTTTGGACATGTGCT
Organism: Protopterus annectens; assembly: GCF_019279795.1. Taxonomy (NCBI): domain Eukaryota; kingdom Metazoa; phylum Chordata; order Ceratodontiformes; family Protopteridae; genus Protopterus; species Protopterus annectens. Next base: position 1,133,455,899 of record NC_056730.1, read on the forward strand.
GAGGAGGGATGCTGAGTATATTGGGAAAAAGATGCTAAGGATGAAGCTACCAGGTAACAGGAAAAGAGGAAGGCATAAGATAAGGTTTATGGATGTGGTGAGAGAGGACTTGCAGATGGTTGGTGTGACAGAGCAAAATGCAGAGCACAGGAAGAAATGGAAACAGATGATTCACTGTGGCGACCCCTAACGGGAACAGCTGAAAGAAGATGACGATGACTGCATTATCGGCTCCTTATCTTACATTGCTGTATATCTGTACTTATAACAATGTTTGGATGTTAATAGATGTGGACAGTTATGCATGGGTTGGTGCATTTTTGTATGCATTTCCATTACTGCTCAATTTGAAATAACCACTGTATGCAGTAGCCAAACATCTCTACAAGAGCAGCAATCTGCTAAGAGTTTTGAGGCATAATGACAGAGTGACTTTAAATTATTCTAAATAAAACCACTAGGAAATTGTAGTTTCCTAGTTAGTTTGGTCTGCATATGCAGTACATATGATCTGAGAAACAGAATATCCAGTGGGTACAATTTTATAGTTAACTAGCTGAAGCAATACCTTCTCAGACAGCATGGCAGTTGTACTCCTTTCCATTAACACTGTCACTAATAGTCTCTGTTGTATGTTTTAATAGATGGTAGTTAACCTTCCATGCTCATTGATGTGGTACAGTTTAAACTGTCACTTCAAAGTATTTACTGTCATTATAGCAAAGTGAGAAATCATATGCTTTTTTTGGAAAAGTTACATAAAACCTACCCCTGCTGTTAAATCAAAGTATTGGACATGTTCACGTGTGCAACCTAGTTCAAAATGTACAGGCAAGATGCCAAAATAGTATAGAGGTAGGTACAACATAGGTCAAAATGACAGAAAAAAGAAGAAAACACAGTTTACAGTTAACTAGTTGAAGCAGTTCCTTCTCAGTCAGCATGGCAGTTATACACCTATCCAATAACACTGTAACAGGAAAGAGCCCAGGACCAAGCCCTGTGGGACTCCACTCATGACTGATCGACAGTCTGACTTGGAATCCACAACTTTCACTCTGTGGGTCCTGTCTGTGAGCCAATTTGCAACCCACCTAGTGATGTAAAGATTGATGCCTAGTTTGATGAGTTTATCAAATATTACCTGAGTGGGGAATGGTATCAATGGCCTTGGCCAGGTCAAGGTAGGCTGTATGCACTGCCTTACCCTCATCCACAGCCTTGGTGACTGCCTTAAAGAAGTCAACCAGGTTCAGCAGACAGGATCTCCCCTTGACAAAGGCAAACTGTGTGGGGTCAATAGTTTGGAGATTGCCTATATCTTTGTTAAGCAGGTCCATGATGATGCTCTCCATAGCTTTGCATACCAGGCTTGTCAGGCTAATGGGGAGATAGTTCCAGGGTCTGTAGTTACTCCCCCTTTATGGAGTGGGATGACTGGAGCAGTGTGCCATTCTTTAGGGACATAGCCTGAGGTAAGGCTGTGATTGAACAGGGCACACAGATGGGGTGCCAGTTTGTTTTGCAGCTCATGTAGGATGCAGCCAGGGATATATTGTCTGGTCCCATGGATGCTGTATTCTTGGCTTTGGACAATGCAGCTTTTACCTGTGCCACAGAAATGGTGGGTACCAGACTTTCATCTGTTATTGTGATAGGGCCCTTGGAGGGGAGAGAGGGTAAAGTTGGCACTGAATCTGTCGGCCAGTATGTTGGCTACATCTGTTGTCTCAGTATAGGAGGTGCCACTGGGCAATAACTCAGAGCAAATCTGGGTATTGCCTTTAAGGTTTTTGATATAGCTATAGAAGGCTTTGTGGTTGTTTTTGGTGTCAGCCGCAATTCTGCCTTCATAGCTGGCTTTAGAGGAGTTGATAAGTGATCTCAGCTTTTTGTTGAGACTGATAAGGGAGGTTTTCCAGTCTTGTGAATTCATCTTTTTCTGCAACAGTTTCTTCCTGCTGTTGTAGAGTTTATTGATGGCTGGGGACCACCAGATTAGCTTCCTTTTTTTTGGAGCAGAGCGTCTTATTTCTATTTGGTATAGCAAGGTCCATGCATTTGTGTACATGCTCATACAGTGCATTGGTGTATGATTTGGCAGTCATGCAGCTATTTTCCATTGGCATGGGTGCTGAGAAGTTAGCCACCTCTGCTTTTAGGAGCCCAACATTGGCATTAGAGAAGTTTTTCAGGGTGGTTACCTTAGCGGGGGGTGTCGGTGAGATGGAGATTTATATGGTGATCAGTTTGTGGTCAGATTTAACCAGGGAGGAACTGACTATAGGTGTGAAGCAACAGTCTCCCATGTTGGTGATAACCAGGTCGAGGATGTTGCTTCCTCTAGTGGGGATCAGAATGAGCTGGTACAGGGCACTGGAATTGATAAATTCCAGAAAGCATTGGGCCTGTACATTGGTATTTGAATAGTTTTCCCAGTTGATGGAAGGGTAGTTGAAGTCACCCAGTATGAGAGTATTCGGTTGGACCATGATAGATTCCAGGGTGATTAGGAAGTTGGTGTGTGAGTCTAGGGACATGTTGTAAAATAGTAAGGTAAGTTTCCTGATGCACTGGCCAAATTTCCCCTAGTTGTAGAAATACCACCTTGGGTCTTCCCTGAAAAAGACCACAGGCCTAGTGGGCCTATCCTGGTCAGCAAAATAAAATAAAATAAATTAATAAAAATAAAATAAAAAGAGAGAAATGCAGGTAGTTGTCTGATCAGTATTATAGTGCTAACATTTATAATTGCATTACCCACAAAATTTGTTGAGAGAAGAAGAAACCTATTATATGCTGCCATTGTTCATATCCTGTTTGTATGCAGGTTTGATTTCAGAGCATGCCTAAAACAATCTGTATGGTATAACTTTCTCATGGATATAGGGAGCTTATTCCATCATCTCACTGGTAACAGTGAAGGAAGATTTTCCACATCTATTATAAGAATGTGGTACTTGAACAAAGTTAGTGTTTGAATACCTGAGAATATTATGGGTGTATCAAATTGCTAAAGGCAATACAGCTCAGCATTTTTGGATAACACAGAGTCGGTGTGCAGGCCTCAGTATGACTATATTAATGTGTTGCCTAAATTCCAGACAGCTATCTTCAAAGAGTGTCCCAAAGTGAAGTTTCTGTGTACGGCATGTTGTGAACATCTTTCGATGGACGTATTACTTTCTTGGTAAGAGTGAGTTCAATTGTTTAATACACTGGATGTTTAAAGCATGTTAGGAGGGTATGTACACCTAGTAGTTGACAGACTAATACAATTAATCATGAATGACCTAAATATGAAAAACATTTACAATTTCTGATTAGATTTAGAAATAATATCGATACTTTAGGTAATAGTTTAGAAGATTATCAAGAATAAAAATAAAGTATTAGTGGATGGTATAAAATCTAAAATAAGTTTTTTAAACAAAGATATTCTTAGAGAATGTTCAAAACAATGTTCATGGCAACTTTTAGAAACAGCACAGATTTGTTGTTGCTCACATTTAAGGGAAAACTGGATTCAAAAAGAAACTATGATGTTTTTATCATTTCAGCTAATGTAGTAGCGGAGCAAAGCAGGGCAGAGTTGTCTGTATACTGCACCAACCTTGCATCTCTGTAGTGATACATCATGTTGTTCACATAGAAGGTGAAAGACCACCAAAAAAAGAAGAAATAGATAAACTCTGGAGAAGTATCTATGAAGATCCTGTGGAACATAAGAAGGATGATAAATGGATAGAAGAAATAAAAGAAAGAATAAGAAGTTTAAAGGTCCAGGATATGAAATAGGATTAAGTAACAGCCAGAGAGATTGAAACAAAGTTAAGAAAAGCCTCAAATTGGAAAAGCCCAGGCCCAGATGCAGTACCTAACTTCTGCTTAAAAGGATTAACATCTTTGCATGAAGATTTAGCCATGAGTGAGAACTATTTATATGCACACCCTGAACAGACACTAACTTGGCTAACAACAGGAAAAACAATGGTCCTATTTAAGAGTGAACCTGCAAGCTACCCTAAAATTTATAAACCAATAACTTGCCTTCTGACAACATATAAACTATACACTGGAATTGATGCTGGCAGAGTTTATCATTTAGAATAAAACTCAATTATGGCAGTAGAACAAAAAGGCAATAAAAGAAAGTCATATGGAATAAAGGATCATTTGCTGTTTAAGTCATAGCGGAGAACTGTAAAAAGGGGAAGAATCTAAGTATGGCATGGATTGTCTACAAAAAAGCATTTGATAATATCCCACATCCATGGATAAAAGAGTGTTTAAAAATGGATGAGATACATCCTACACTGATCGACTACATTACAGTGACCATGAAACAGTGGCAGACTGCTTTGCAATTAAGCCATGATGAAGGACAAATTATTATCCCAGGGATAAAAATTTAAAAGGGGATATTCCAGGGTGACTCTTTGTCACCGCTGTGATTCTTCCTTGCCCTTAACCCATAAAGCTGTCTATTTAACAGCTTAGGCGATGGCTATAATTTGGCCCCTAGAAAAGAATAAAGTGTAAAGACTTCCCATCATCTCTTTGTCGATGATTTAAAACTGTATAACTCATCCAATGAGGAACTGAAAGCACAACTGCAAGTTGTCAAACTTTTTCAAATGATATAAGAATGTCATTTTCTCTTGATAAATGTGTAAAAGCAACATTTAAAGCAAGAAAGCTGCAACACCAGGAAAACATCAGTTTGGGATAAGAATGTGATATAAAAGAACTTGAGCAAGAAGGAGCGTATAAATACTTGGGAACTGATGAAGGATCAACAATAAAACACAAACAAATGTGAATAAAACTTAGTAAGGAATATTTCAGAAGACTTAAATTAATCCTGAAAGCAGCACTGACATCTAGGAACAAAATCCAAGCTCTTCCTGTCCTAACTTACAGTTTTGGAATGATTGACTGGCCCCAAAACATGTTGGATAGATTAGATAGGAAAACAAGAAGAATACTTCATGCTCACCAAATGATTTATGAAAGTCAATGCATACTAAGATTATATATGTCCCATTCTGAAGGAGGGATGGGCCTCCTTGAAATTAATTGCATGTACAGATCTGCAATTGTGGGACTCCACATGTATCTGCTGACCTCACAAGACCCAAACACAGTGCAAGTTTTGAAACATGAGGAGAATAAATCTAAGATGACTTCTCTGCTTAATCTATTAGAAGCATATCGGCATCAAGAAGGAATCGAAATCAAATCACAAGTTGATAGAAAGCAGGCAGCAACTGAATGTGCCTAAAAACAAAAGAAAGAATATAAGGTGAAGGACCAGATGAGGGTCTATATCATATGAGCAAATCTCACAAATTGCGTACGCTCATAATATCAAACGTACCAGACCTCAAACTTCCTACTGTGGGGAGCTGAACCCCCCCCTCTAAATATATATTCCAACTCCGAGATCGCACCACAGTGAGGAAAGGGCAAATATCTCATTCTTTACTGTACCCCGATCTCAGAAAAAGCACTTTGAGGTCCGGTACATTCGATATTATGAGCGTTCGCAATTTGTGCAATTCGCTCATATGATATAGACCCTCCAGATGAGAAGGCAAGAAATGTGGAAAATGCATAAATATAGTTGCAAGTATAGAAAACTTATGGAAAAACCTCATGTTGATCAGGAACGAATACAGGCATGGTTAAGGAGAGGTGAATTCAAACCAAGAGATGAAAGGTTAATATTGGTGGCACAAGACAGTGGGCTATGTACACATTGCTTTACAAAGTCCATTGAACATGTGGGAAAAACAGACAAATGTAGGTTTTGCAAAACAGAATTGGAAACAGTTGCACACCTCATCGCTGGTTGCATACATACTAATAGCAGAAGGACTGTATACTGAATGGCATAATAATGTGGTGAGACTGCTGCACTGGGGATTGAGCAAACATTATGGTACTGAAATGGCTGAAAAAAAATTGAAAACATGAGCCACAAAGCATAATAGAAAATGATGAATTCTACGTCACATGGGATCATCCATTGCCAACAGTTCAAAAGAAAGATGCTAGAAACCTGATATAGTGGTTCAAGAAAAGAAGACAAAAGTAGCATTAACTTTTGAAATTGCCACACACAGTGACTACAGTGTCCTGTGTACAGAGTGACACAAAGTCATAAAATATCAGGATGTACAAGCAGAAATGAGAGCAATGTGGAAGAAAGATACCAGATAGTTAAAATAGTAGTAGGGGCAATGGAGCTTATAAAAAAGAGTCTACAATCATATTTAGATATGCTACCAATACATGTAACTCCATACAAATTGCAGAAGGAGTTATTACTGGACACATTGCATGTGCTGCGAAGAGCACTTTTGGATGACATCAAAGAGTGAAACAATATTAATTTCATGAACTTTAATCATACTTTGACTTAGGAATGGGGTCCATTCCCAAAAACATTACATTACAGTAACAAACAGCAATACAATGCAAGGTCCTGTTTATAGTGGAGGCCCAGGGAGAAAGCTCCACAGTAATACACCACCAACAAGTAGCAGTAAATATAATACAATCGGAAGAACAGTACAATCACAGTACAAAATGAGAAAATAAAAGCAAACAATAGTAAGTTTTTAATCTAAAATTTAAGATAAGGACGTTAGAAGATCTGATGAGAAAAAGTAAATAAAAGTGGAGAAATAATTAACCTGGGGAGTGGTAATCATTTTTTTAATTATGGCAGTATGACAGGAGAATTTTGTATGATGTTGTTACAATACAATGTACATTACATTGTCTGGCTGATTATTTTCATGAGTAAACATTTAGTTTGAGCTGAAGTAAAATATGAGGAAGATGGTTAATATTTAAGAAAAATATTCCTAATGGTTACAATGTAGAATACCCTTGCATAATGCCAGAAGAGAGGCCTAAAACTTCTTGTTATGAGATCATAACTAATGAACCCAAAATTTTTACAGCCATAGGCATAAATGTGCATAAGGTTCTGAGGTAGTCATCAGGCCTTGGTGACACTGACCATTTTTAGTTTGGTCATTGTCTCCTTTATTTGTTCAGTTATGATGAAAGCTGCAAGGTTAAGAATCCGCTGAGAAAGAGAACATGGGAAGCTAGAGGTTAATTTGATGAATCTTGGTCTGTCAAGGAAATAAATTGTTGAAACTCCCCAAAAAAAAACCCTTGCAAAATATCACAAATGCTTCCATGTCCTGCAGGTTATGAATTAGTAGATAACAATAGAAATAGGTACATGTTAATGTCTACTCTGAGATTTTAAAGTAATATCCTGAGCTACTAGCCTGAGGGGCATAAAGGAATCACTCCCCTTCTCTTTCAATCATCACACCTAATGCATTCTTATATGGTGCTCTAGCCATCAGCCATCATTTATTTATTTATTTACTTATTAGTCATTAGTCTGGGGGAGTTTTGTTTATTTATTTATTCTTCAAACTTCTAACATATTTTGACTTTGTGACAGATTTTTTTTTTCAGATGCTGTAAGTGCCTTTCAAAACCAATAAGGTAAAGAAAACCTGATTTAACAAATGTGTATACACTTTTCATTGTCTGTAATACTGCATAAATAGTATAAGGAGAAAAACACTGAATTCTGCAAATGTTAGGATAAAAATATTTTCTTACCATTTTCCCAATCATCATAACATAAGGACCAAGATATTTATTAACACCAAAGATATCCAGTAAGCGTATGTACCAGTAGATGATGTTAACACAGTAAATTACACGGCCGTAGCTCATAAATGGCGGTTCCTGCAATCTAAGTACCATGGCAACAGAGAAGACAAGGATTGCCATGAGGTCTGTGATGTTCCAATACTCTTGAAGCCACACTTTGACCTTCTGTAGCAACTTCCCTGGTTCTGACATCAAGATCTGAAAGAGAGAAACTTTGGCTGAAATTGTACTCATTTGCAATCTCCATAGGAAGTTACGCATGCTGCAGCTTAATTTATAGGACAACAATAACAAGTTATAACTATTAAAAGTGAGATTCTATATATTTCATATGAGATTTGATAGATGTTGAAAGTTGTGTAAGCAGTACCATTTGGGTAGATGTACAATTATTCAATCAAAGCTTAGCTCAAAGACTATTGTAATGCCACAATAACTTTTCAAGCATCTGAAACATAAAAGAATTTAAACAATATTTATAACAAGGTACTTCAGTTTGAAGCAAAGTATCTTTAAATGTCTTTCTGTTTATATATAATATAAATTCTGTTTTCTGTGCCAGTATTTGTGAAGAGCCTATTTCAAATAGTCTCCCATCTCCAAATAATGCTACTACAAAAATGACAGTACGCCATACTGTCATAATACAAAGCCAGTTAATATGAAATGTCTATAAAAAAGCAGATGTTGGTGTTTGTCTTTCGGCTTTTCCCGGTTAGGGGTCACCACAGCGGCACTCCAGTCCACTAATGATTGGCAGTAGACTTTCACAAACGTCGAGGTGGCAGCTCGACGTTCAACCTTCAACGAAGGCACACCCATTTACGTATGCCTTTCGAATGCCCACCCAACCATGGGGAGGACATGCAGACTCCACACAGAAGGCACTCCCCACACTCCAGCAGAGAATCGAACAGGAGAACCTCTTGCTGTGAGGCAACAATGCTACTGCTAAACCATCGCAGATTAAAAAAGCAGATGTCAATTTGTATTAAACATTAAATACAAAGTTTCAGACATTGCCATCAGAATTTCGGAAAACCGATCAAACTTGGAAGTCAAAAAGAATACCACTACTTATGTTAAGGGCTGCAGTAAAAATGTCCTGTTTTTGCAATGTGATATTTTGAAATTTAGAGAAACATTAGCTGGAATGAGGAAAATAATCATTATTGGTTAATTTACATCGTGTCTCTTTACTGCCATTAATTACTGTGATGCAGATAAGCCTTTTCCTACTGTAGTTGAAAGTACCAGCAGACACTTCATGTTAGCACAGGCACTCCCCCTCATTAACTCTTTTACATACAGTACACACATTGACACAAACACACTCACACACACAAACTGAGACACACTCGCACATGTACACACACACACACACACACACACACACACACACACACACACACACACACACACACACACACACACACACACACACACACACACACACACACACACACACACACACACACACACACACTCTCACACATGCATACCATACTTACATCTGTGCTGTGAGAATGTCCCCAGTGTCTGTTTTTCTTGCCCTTGTAAATATTGGATGATTTCAGTCAGTCATTAATACCAGACATTAAAGTTTAATACTTTATATCCTTCAGTAAATCCATGTTAGTGCAAAAACTGCTGTATTTGTTTTTTTCTGAGTTTGTAGTACGTATAATTCAATTCATTTTTGAAGCTGTCTAATCATCAATTTTGACTCTGTCTGGATTTCTTATTGACTAGGTTACTAGACTAATGACCCAAGGGGTCTTTCTAAGCCTAGTCAAGTTTTCTCCAAAAAATAATGGTGTCTTGCATCCAAATAGGACATTGAGGCACAGGCATTTATAACGGACATGGGTGCCAGGCCTAATGTAAATTTCCTATTCCCTATACACTTGTCTAGGTTGTACATAAATTGGGTAATAGATGAACTCAGCTTCACATGGATGGGAAGCCTATACCATAGGAAGGGCAGTCTCGGGAACACATATCTGTCTCTCCAGCATGTTCTGTTTATGTGGCAGACAAATTTCAGAACCCTAGATCTTGTATTTCTGATACTCTTTGACTTGTAGGAGATTTATAAGTGTGGGATTTGTGAATGCCTTCAAAGACTGGCATAGATCACCCCTCAGCAATGTATAGGACACTGACTAGAGAGAAAGGGCTTTAAGGCGCTCTGCGTAAGGCAGATTTGTTATGCCTTGTATTCTTTTTGTAAGGAACCTATGAAGTTGCTCTAGTTGCTCCATATGCCTGGTCAGGTACATGCCAAAGGGAGCATTGTACTCTATGACTGTTCTGATAAGGGTGGAGTACAATGGAATAACAACCTTTTTGGACCTAAATGCCATGCCCTTACTTATAAGTTGTACAACATAAAAAGATTTCCTCACCACTGTGACCACATGGTGGCTGAAGGTAAGGCTACTGTCTATATGCATACCTAGATCCCTGATCACTGTGTAAACTCTTAGGGGTGTGTTATCAGCATGGTAATTAGCTGGAATGTTTGATTTCACAAACTGTATGATTATGGATTTCCTAGCATTGAATATTTGCTTCTACTTCAGAGAAATAAATGCCTAAAAGGAGCGGGCGTAGTACCAAGCCCTGGGGAACTTCTCTAGTGGCTGGCCTCTTGTTGGAGGTGGCATCAGCTATTTTGACTTCCTGGGTCCCATCAGTGAGCCATTTGGCTATCTAGAGGGTGATAAATGGGTTTCACCTAAATTAGTGAGCTTGTCTATAATGTCTGAGGGGAGTTTTTATGATATGAGGTAATACCAGCTATGCCAGGTGAAGTAGGGCTGTGGATATATGACTTGTGCCAACACAGCTGCCTGGAATTTTGTAAATAATTATGTCATTTGTATATCAAAGTGATTTGTACAGATGCTTGCACTGAAAATGCATTTTTGAGGTTTGCTTGTGTTAAAATGTATCAACAGGGCATCCTGCTGGAATAAAAAGAAATGTACATGTATTATTATAACTGAATTAAATGTATATTTTTTGATAGAGGACAGCAATGGTTAACCAGTTAGCTTACTTTAAGGAAAATAAGAGAAATGCAAATGAGCTGTTAAACCATTACAATGCCACCCCACAGTGCTGAATAGGACCAGACATGTTAAGTCTGGAAGAAGCCTTTGTTCATTAGCACAGTAAAAGAGAGGAAGCTCCAGGGCACTGCCATAAACATTTATATGTGTATTGTAGCCATCTATGATAAATTTCTGTCTCAGATTCAGAGGAGCTATTGTGGGAATCTAGAGTCAGGTGACCAGCTGAGGTCATTCTGCAAGCCATCTTGGATATTATATTCTACAGGGAGTAATCTATGAGTAAGAGAGTATTCTGTTTGGGGGCCTGACTAGACAGACTGTTCACATTTTTCATCTTGCCTTGCCCAAGTAAGTTATTCGGGAACAGTAATTTCTTTAGATTAGTTAAGAATATAGTGAAACATAAGTTAGAGATTGTTTTTCTTTATTTGTCTGAGTCAATCCATCAATGTTCTTTTCAATATTTCCTGTGGACTGAACTGTGCTGTTTACTTTAAATATATATTCAGTATTTTCATGCTCTTTTACTATTTATTATTAAATATATTTAAAACTTTCATTGTGGCTGGCCCTTGTAGAAAGTACTTAACCTTTGAGAGTGCTTATATTTATTTGGTGACACTGTGTGGGCCACTCCAGAAGGCCTAGCCATCTTGGCCAACTACTACTATTTGTATTAGTATTAATACTACACAATATAGGTTCATAAGTTCATAAGATGATATTAGGCTATTGGTCCAGAGGCCCTTATAATCCTAGCCAAAATTTCGTCCATGTTCCCTCAAAGTCAGCACCTGTTTCCCCTGTCCAGCAGTGACACAGGTGGGATCCCAGGGGTGTATTTTCTCTTTCCTATTCAGTCATCCAAGTTCCTCTTAAAGAGGGCTAGAGAGGTAATTGGACACCCTTTGTTAAGGGTCTTAGAGTAGGTGATTGTGGAGTGTCTCGTGGCAGTAATAACTACCTTATACTCTGGGCAGATGAGGACAGAGCAGGTAAATCTGTGCCCGCCTCTCCAAGGTGTGTGTGTGTGTGTGTGTGTGTGTGTGTGTGTGTGTGTGTGTGTGTGTGTGTGTGTGTGTGTGTGTGTGTGTGTGTGTGTGTGTGTGTGTGTGTGTGTGTGTGTGTGTGTGTGTGTGTGTGTGTGTGTGTGTGTGTGTGTGTGTGTGTGTGTGTGTGTGTGTGTGTGTGTGTGTGTGTGTGTGTGTGTGAAAAATTAAATCTCTCAGTGTGTGTATGTCAGCTTTTTTTGGCAGGGACATGAAGCTCTGGGTTTACAGAGAGGGTCCTGGAGGACTTTGTGTGAACACTTGGCTAAGGACGTAACCCTACACCTGTAACAGTGGGGAGTCTTACTGGGGACTTGGAGGGAGACAGCTATAGAGAAATATAGACCCCGGGCTGAGTGTATTCCTATGGGCTCTTAAGGGAAATTGTCCTTGATTTAGATAAGTTTTAATCTGGAAATGCTTAGTGTATCCATTTCTATTTCAAGTGCACATCCCTCTCCAGTGTCAGTTGTGAGGATTCAGGCTCCTTGATTTCTGGCCAAGAGAGGGGTCATCACAGGGTTACTGTATCAAAAGCCTTGCTCAGGTCAAGGTAAGCTCTGTGCACAGTCGGACCTTCATCCAATGCTTTGGTGACCCTCTAAAAAAGTCCACCAGATTTAATAGGCATGATCTTCCTTTAACAAAGCCGAACTGTGATTGGTCCAGTATTTGCAGGTTACCTATGTCCTCATTTACCATGTCCATGATGATTCCCTCCATGGCCTTACCTATGAGGCTGGTAAGATTTATGGGCCTGTACTTACCTGGATCAGTTGTTGGACCTCTTTTGTGCAGGGGTATGATTGTAGCCATCTTGCATTCCTTGGGTACAAAACCTGACTGAAGGCTCCAGTTGAAAAGTAATTTAGGTGGACTAAAAAGTTCATGTTTCATGCTATTTATTAAACATCTTGGGATGTTATCAGGGCCCACTGATGCAGTCTTTTTGGCCTTGGAAAGTGCATTAATGACCTGTTCTCTAGTAATGGTTGGGGATTGTGTTATGTGGTATTTCCTGTGGACTATCGGGGGGGGGGTGGGGAGGGGGATTTGAGCTGAACCTGTCAGCCAAAAGAATGAGAATGGCTTCCAGTTCACTGTGAGTGATACCATTTGCAATAAGTTCTGTGCATTGTTGCTTATTTTGTCTGAGGTTATGGACATAGTTGTAGAATGTTTTGTGGTTGTCATTTGCCTGAGAAGCTATTTTTTCTTCAAATGTAGCCTTTGAAGTTTTAATTAACCCTCTTAGCTACTTTTGTTTAGATTGGTCAGGGGGCTTTTAGTATATATATGGCTTTGTTCCTCCTATGCTTGGCCAAGATTTTTTCTTTTGTTGTATAACCAATTGATAGTGTGATTCCATCAGTGTGGCTTATCTTTTGAGTTTGTCTTATTTTTAACATGTGTGGGCACAGCTTGCTCTATACAGCTACCAATATGGCTGTACAGAGATTTTCTGAATAGCTCAGTGTATTCTGTGGTGCTTACTGGATTTGAAGGTGCTTGGAATTTAGTCAGGGTGTTGCTTAGTAGAGATAGGTTAGCCTTGGAATAGTTACTAAAGGTTTTTGGTTTTGCTGGATCCCCAGATTTAATTTTTATTTCAAGTAATACTGCCTTATGGTCAGATCTGATGAGCAAAGATATTATATTGGGTGAGGAACATTAACCCCCCCCCCATGTTTGTGAGAACAACGTCAAGGATGTTTATACCCCTGGTTGAAGAATGGCCAACTGTTTCAGGATGTTGGTGTTAACAAAGTTTAGGAATTGCTGGGCTTGTGCATTAAAAGTGGTGTAGGATTCCCAATCTATAGACGGATAGTTGAGATCCCCCATGAATATCATATTGGGTTGAATGGTGAGGGACTCTAGTACATTGAGATAGGCAGTATGGGTTTCCTGGGACATGGAGGGTGACCTATATCCTGCAAGGATATGAGTTGGCACCCTGTATAAGGTGAGTTGCTCATGTATGAGTTCCAGTCGGTCATGCAATATAACTAGTCTGGATGTGAGATTAGTCTTAATACATACAGACACTCCTCCACTTGTAGTTCCCTCCTGTGCAGTAGCTGGTCTAATGGTGTGAAAAGCATTATAACCTTGCATTACTGAGGTACTCTCAGTGACTTTAAACCATGTTTCCATTACTACACAGATGTCTACACTCCAAGGAGAGGAAATCTTGCAGGGAGTGGAGTTTCTTGTTAAGACTTCTAGCACTGAGCAGTACCACCTTCAGATATTTTTTTCATAGGTTCAGTTAAGTCAGTAGGTTTATCAGTTTGGCATTGCGAAAACAAAATTGAACAGAAGTCACCACGATGCTGTAGATGAACACTATTTATTAGTAAAAACGAGCGCTTTCACGTACTGCCAAGGTACGCTTCTTCAGGTTTGTATATCAACTTAAATTCATCCATTTTTATACAAAAGATCTTATCAATTAAGTAATAATAATTAAAATCAATTCATTTTCATTTTATACAATCAATCAATTAACTAATTAATTGTTCAATCATGTCCTTTTTTCTTGCTTTTATCTTGCTTTTAAACACACAGTATATATTATACTAGGCATAAGACCTGGCTATAACAATGTGTGTATTCAGAAAAGTCTATCGGGACATCTTCTAATGAAATGAATATATAAAGTATACTTAATATTAAGTTAAATATATCCGTGCATATATGAAAAATACATATATATTAAAAATATACATTCTGATAACTAAAACCTAAAATATATATCATTAAAACATATTGTATTCATTGTTACATGAAAATAAATCACTTCAAACTTCATTAAAAATGATGCATAATATAAGTGCATGGCCAGTGCTGTTAGGCTGGAATATATAAAAGTAAAATATAATACTATAAAACCAATAGCCATCTCCAAGTAATTATAATAGTTCATAAAGTCCACTAGTTATATATATTCCAGATATTTTTTTCATAGGTTCAGTTAAGTCAGTAGGTTTATCAGTTTGGCATTGCCTAAAAAGGCAATATCGGGGTTGAAAATATCTTTACCAATATCCTAGAGAGGATAAGTGTAGACCAGCCTTGGCAAAGCAGCATAGTCTGTCATCATGTCCTCCCCGGCCTTCAAATATTGTACCCCCCCCGGATTGACACCAGAAGCTAAGTCAGTTGTTAAAATCAATCATTTTTTGTTGGTAACCTTGGAGAAGGTAGTATGCTGCTCAGTGCTAGGCTCATACCTGCCTGAGACACACAATCAGTGAGATTAATCACATCTCACTTCATTTAGTCAAGGGAGGTATGTCTCAGGCTATTAATACCCGCATGGACAATGACAGAGTTATACTGGTACCTGTGGTTCAGTTACCTGAATGACTGTGCAACCTGACAGATCCTAGCTCTGTAAAGGCAACTAACCATGACTCTTTCCTTACTCAGTTTGGTAAGAGGGACATCGGTGCACCTCACTATAGAATTATCAATGACCAAAAAATCTGTGTGCTGGATTGCCTTAAGGGCCTAGCAGTGGAGGCACTGGATACAGTGCTACTATGTGTAGCTCTGGGTAGTGTTTTAATGGAGTGTTTATGTGACGGCTGAGGATCTTTCTTTGATTGTACTGTACAAGAGGTCTTAGTGTTTTCGGAACGTTACCTGTATTTGCCTCAGCATAAGTAGTTTTATGTGTAGGGTCTTTACAATGTGCAGTAGGCATGGTGCAAGTGTCACTAACAACCTCTGCAGTATTAGTTTTGGTTGTATATGAGAGTTTTACCTCCAGCATTAAAGTACATTTACACCTCTCATATATACTATTTGTTTTATTAAAAATAAATGAGATCAGTGTACATGAGGAAATTGCAAGTGTCTCAGAATACCCATTTCAACCAGACTGGCCACAGACAGCTGGGAAGTGCATATCCATGGCCACTGATCTTCTAGGGAGGAGTGAGGGAAACTTAAATATTGAACAAGTCAATAAGACAAGCAACTTGATGAGCAACACTCAGGTATGAGCAAACTAGATGCTCTAGTAGTTAAAAAATTCTGTCTAGACAGTGATGGCACAAGAGTGCAGACCTCACACCAGAACAAAGACACTTAGAATAACAAGCACAATAAGCCTTCACTAGCAATTCCCAGCTCAGAAGGGTGAAGGCAGACCACAAACCTTCCTAATATATAATAACTGATTTTGATCCCAAGTGCTTAAACCAGAAAGAACTAAGACAGTTTCAGAATAACAGTCAGGATAAGCTTTCACCAGGAGTTCCCAGCCCGGATTGGCAGAGGCTACCCTCTCCTCTCATAAGAGTGTAGGCCACAAACCTTCTTAATATAAAATAACTGGCCTGAAGCCCAAGAGCTTAAACCAGAACTAAAACAGTTTTTGAATAACAGACACAATAAGCTTTCAACCAACAATTCCCAGCTTAGAAGGGTGTAAGCTACCTCTCCTGCCACAAGAGTGTAGACTGCAAACCTTCCTTATGTAAGATAACTATTTTGAAGCCCAAGTGCTAAGAGGCTTAGAATAACAGTCACAATTTAATCAGGCTAAACAAGCAGTAATACATGGAGCAGAATAAATGCAAGTGAACGCTTTAGGAACAAGCAGCAAAAAGCAAAATAAAATAAGGTAGGAAGAAGCACAGATACAGTACAAGCAGCTGAATAAAGTGCATTTTTTAGCAAGTGGGAAGGAAGGAAACTGAAGATAATTTAAATTTAAGAGACTAAAGGGTGGGCGCCCCCAGCTGACCTCTCAGCACTCAGTAGAATGGGCTCATGAGATGAGACTAGGAGGATTGTCCAAAATCAGATTAATCTCTTTCTTGCTTCATAGTAGGGGTGGGCAACCCAAAAGCCAGCAAGTTTAAGAGCACACTAGTAGGGTGGAAAGGTGGACAAAAAATTGCAGTAATGGTAGGATGTGTGGGTGGAAAAAAACAAATGCAGACAGATGTAGATCAGCATGAATATTGAACCTAGTCAGCCCCTGTAGCTAGACAGCATCTGCATGTAAGTTACTAAGCATGTGCGAGATCAGTGTCATTTTGTGTAGTCTGTCAGTGTGAATGTAAGCTTGACTGGAGTTGCACATGTGTGTGTGTTAGAAGTAACAAGTCAGTCAGTAAGAATATGAAGTACAAAGTATATGTACAAGTTACAGCTCCTGATGTGTGTATGTATAATAAATGACTTGAATGCATATCCAGCCTCAGTGTCTCATTTGAATACACGAGACATGTGACATGGTGTCAGAATAGGATCCAAAGTTGAAGCAGCTCACAGTCCATGAGGTACACATATAGGAGTGAAGTAATATCCAGGAGTGAACTCACAAACACGTCAGCAGTTATTCAAAGTTTCTTAAACTCGTTTGAAATGATTTTCAGTCTCAGACCATGTGGTGTAACATTCAAAGTGCTGAAAATAATTTCTGAGATGTTCAAAATGTCCAAGATAGCAGCATAATATTTAAAGCGTTTGAAATAATCTCCAAAGTGTTTAAAATGTTTGAAAAGGCTAAAATGTCCACTTTTTTTCACAATGTCTGACTTTTTCACAGTAACTAAGACTTTTCAAAGGGTCAGAAGTGTCCAAAGTGTTTGAGGTATTTGCAGTGTTAAAGTAAAGCATTTTTAGAGAGATTATTGTGCACTGAGCAAATTACAAGTAACAGGTTTATACTTGTGTTTAAAAGCCATTTGTTGTTATGGCAGAGGTATTTCTCAGACCTGAACTGCTAGTGTTTGATAATAATATTGTTGAGAATTGGCAAGTGTTTGAGGAAGAATATATTTTCACACAGGCTGCATTTTCTGATAAAGACACATGTACAAGAGCATTTATACTTTTCAATTTAGCTGGCTCAGAGGCCATTGAGTGGGAACATTCATTTGTGTATGCACTTGCCATGTATGCAGGGGAGGGGGAGAATCACTATATTGTGTTACAGGCTGAAATGCAGGAAGACCCTGACTGCTTAAAACATAAATTCAGAGAAATGTGTAACCCTCAAATTAATATTACAATGGGAAGGTACAAATTTTACATAACAAGTCAAAAGCTTGGTGAAACTAGTGCAGCATACATTACCGACTAAGAAATAAAACATAAACAAGTAGATCTGGTGGTCTACGAGATGAGCTGATAAAAGACTGTCATGTATGTGGTATTAATAATGATGCAGTAAGATAGATTTTGCTTCAAGATAGTGAATTAACATTGAGCAATGCCACTGAGATTTGTTAAATACATGAGATTACAGAAAAGCATATGAATATGCTTATGAATGAGAACAGCATGGTTGTGGTATCTGCTAGTGCAAATGTTGATAGTGTGCAGCAGAAAGTTAAGATGAAAAAGAAATATACGCCGAGATGCAGTGCCATACCCAACCGCATTGTTGGAATCAGCCATGAACTTAAATGGGAAAAGTGTTTAGCTTTTGGTCAGTAATGTCACAAATGTAAAAAGTGGAATCATTTCAAAAGGCTTTGCATGTCTAAAGTGTCACAAGCGTATATTAAAAGAAAATATCCAAAAAAAAAAAACAAGTAGATCAGATAGAGGTTGTAGACAACTTTGAGAGCTGTGAGCAAACTTTCTATGTCGATGGTGTCTCTGTGATTGATGAAACAGTTAATACAGCAGGCTATCAGTTGTCAGCAAAGAGTGAAATATTTTGTACTGTACAAATTAATGGGAAACCTGTAGACCTTAAAGTAGACACTGGATATAAGTACAACGTTATTTCAGCACAAATGTTTGCTAGAGTAAATGCTGGTGAGAAACTTGATTCAGCAAAGTGTGCAAAACTAGTTGCTTGCGGTGGTGAAAAGATTAAAACTGATGATGCAGCAGCTCTCACATGCCATTCTGCTGGAAACAGCTAAGACTTGCAGTTTTATATGTCAGAAGACAAGTGCAGTGACTGCTAGGCCTCAAATACAGTCTGAGAATGGGAATGATTTCATCTAATAAAGAGGTTCACCACATAAGCATGAGTAACAGTGATAATTTTACAGAGAGTATTTTTAGTGAATATGCTGATATTTTCATAGACGAGCTTGGTAAGCTTCCAGTCATATATTCCATGAATTTAAACCATGAAGTAAGTCCAACTGTCAGACCAGCACGGAAGATTCCAGTAGCAATGCAGAGTAAAGTAAAAGCAGAACTAGACAAAAAGGTGAATTTACGTGCCCTTACGCCAATAGAAGAACAGACTGAATGGGTATTCTCTATGGTCGTAGCTCTTAAGAAAAGCTCAGATGATATTTGAATATGTATTGATCCAAGAGACTTAAACAAAGCACTTAAGTGACCTCATCATCCAATGCATACAGTAGAAGAGGTAGCCACTCTCATGTCAAATTCCACTGCTACTTCAGTCTTAGATGCAAAAAGCTCCTTTTGGCAAATTTCCCTGGATGGCAAATCTTCATTGTTAACCATATTCAGTACATCATTTGCTATATACAGATTTGTGAGTATGCCATTTGGAATTAATTCTGCCAGTAAGGTATTTCAATGTGGCATGGAACAATTTTTTTCTGGTTATCCATGTGCTGCTATAGTAGATCACATTATTGTTGGGGGCAATGGTGAATGTGGGACATTTGTTTACCAGTTCTGTCTTACAACCAGATCTGTCTAAGCAAACAGCAATTGTTGAAATACCAGTTCCAGAGAATGTCACATCTTTGCAACATTTTCTAGGTATGGTCAACTATTTAGGAAAGTTCATCCCAGACTTGAGTAAACTTTCTGTGCGATTACGTGAGCTGACACCCAAAAATGTAAATTGGTCCTGGCTGGAAGAATACCAAAGAGCATTTAATATTCTGAAGAACATTGCCAGTCCACCCACATTGAGATATTATGACGTTCACAAAACTGTAACTCTTTCTTGTGATGCTTCAAGGTATGGACTTGGTGCAGCATGTCTTCAAGAAGGCATACCGGTAGCCTATGCATCAAGTATTTTAACTCAAACAGAGAAGCATTATGCACAAATAGAGAAAGAACTTTTGGCAGTAGTGTTTGCATGTTCAAAGTTCAATGATTATATTTATGGCAGACCTATCCAAACAGGGACTGATCACCAACCACTTGTGACAATTTTGAAAAAGCCAATACATACAGCCCCAGCTCAATTGCAATGCATGATGTTAAAATTGCAAAGCTACAATTTCAATATTGTTTACAAAAATGGCAAACACTTGTACCTTGCTGATGCATTGTCACACGCACCCGGATAAATGACAGAACAGCATGATAATGAAACAGCAGACTTTGAAGGCATGGAAGTCAGAATTTTTTTGTCCTCATGGCTTGATGAACTAAGAAATCACCCAGCTTCAGACCCAGTTCTGCAGAAGCTGAAAAATGTTATCAGTCAAGGATGGCCAACACGACAAACTGGTTTACTACTTGACATTCAGCACTATTTTTCTTACAGAGATGAGCTCATCATGATAGAAGCTGGAATCATCATGAAAGGTCCAAAAGTGGTAATTCCTAAAGCATTACAACCGGAATATATCAATATTTTGCATTGTGGTCACCCAGGTACTGATTCAACCAAAAGAAGGGCAAAAGGCATTGTATTCTTGCCTTCTATGTCTAAAGCTATAGAGAAGGAAACTCTAGCATGTTCAATTTGCAACAACACCAAACTATATCAACAAAAAAAACCCACTTCAGCTACATCAAACTCTTGAATTACCATGGTCGACAGTTGCTGCAGATATTTTTGAATGGAATGGTGAACATTACTTGGTGTAGTAACCTCTTACTCATATTAGTTTGAAATTGACCTACTTTCTAACTTCACATCCAGCACATTCATTGCAAAATTGAAGAGACATTTTTCTGTCCATGGTAGTCCACACAGAGATGTCTGACAGTGGTGCACAGTTTGCTAGTCAGCAGTTCAAGAAATTTGCTGAGTCTTGGGACTTTGTTCATATTTTTATTTCTTAGAAGATAAACACAAAACAAAAATAGCTTAAATTTCAAACCAGTTTCGGCTGAAACCGGTTTGAAATTTAACCTATTTTTGTTTTGTGTTTATCTTCTAAGAAATAAAAGTATTTGACTGTTTATGCTGGCCTCTTGTGTTTACCTATATATTGGTTTGGCCGAGCATTCCGTACCTGCGAGGAGTGGAGTTTATTGACTTTGTTCATATTGCCAGTAGTCCTGAGTATCCACAAACCAATGGTTTAGCTGAGCATGCAATTTGTAGTGCCAGTTACTTGTTGGAGAAATCCAAGAGAGATGGTACTGATCCAAAAGAGATGGCGCTGATGTTTTCCTTAACTTGCTCAATCTCGGAAACATTCCTTGAGACAACATGCTTGGTTTACCTGCTCAAAGATTGATGTCCAGACAAACACAAATGACTCTTCCGATCAGCAAACAATTGTTAGTACCAAACATAAAGAATAATAGAATGGTTAAGGCTCTATTTTCTAGAAAATGTCAGTCACAAAAGTTGTACTATGATAAGACTGGTAAATTCCTTTGGCCATTGTTACAAGGAGACGTTGTGAGTATGCAAACATCCAAAGGTTATGATTGTGTAGGAATTGAGAAGGACATTTGTGAGGAATCGAGATCTTACATCATACAATGTGTAGGAATGGATTGCAGAAGGAATCGTAGATGTGTTACCTCTCTTAGAACCAGTGCCACAGCAGATTGCCTATGCCAGTGACTCTAATTTCCAGAGTGACTCAACAGAACAGCAATAGTCAGGCAGAGAGCAATAAGTCAAACAAACAGTCTAGCTAAAGAAAGAAGCCTCCAAATATTTCTAGTTAAATGAGGAATGCTATTTCTCAGCTCCTCCTACTACTTAGCTGGATGTTATTCACTGTCTGCAAAGAAATTATTTTCTAACTTTTCTAACTAGCCCTAGCCAAGACCTCTTAAAACTCAAAAAAAAAGCTTAAAACAAAATAAATGCAATATAAGAGACAGATAAAAATAGAAGTAACCAAACCTTAAATGAAAAACTTCAAAATCAAATGCAAACAGAAATCAACACTAGTCAGGCAGAGAACAACAAGTCAAACAAGCACTCTTAAGGTACGAAGTTGAGATGTATGTCTAACAGTTTCTGTCCCTTTCCCTCATTCATCACAAACTATTGCAGGCATTGGCTAATACCCAACATCATCAATATATACTAAAAAACACTGCTGTTCTAGCTTTTCAGTTAGTGCAGTCAGTCAGTTCTGAGGTTTACTGTGGCCAACTATTGCTATTTGATATAGTGAGATTCGCCGATGCCAGCTTTCAATGCTTAAGAAGTTTGATGTTCTCATCTCACTGAAGTGTGGTTCGATGTTTTAATCATTCGATCATATGACATGAATCCAAAGTTATATAATAGCATAGACTATCATTTCAGGGATACAGAATGGCCATGTATTTTAACTAATTTGTTAACCAGATTAGTCTTTATGAATCCCACTTTAGTCACAGCTCAGTGTACAATCAACAGTATATTTATTTATGTATTTATTTTTGGATATAAACCAGAGAACTTGGTGAAAATCCACTCAGACACAGGAAGAACATACCAACTGCATAAAGACAGTGACAAGAAGTCAGGATTGAAACTCAGACCCTGGTGTCATGAGAATAAGATCTTGACAAGTGTACTACTATGTTCAGGTTGTACAATGGAAACTGAAAATGTGCCACATAGTGACATTAACCATTTTTTGTTACATATTATTACATATTACCTGACATTCTGCAAAAACAGAAATATACATTCTGAACAAATCTGAAAAATGTGTGTTTTCTAAACTGGTAGCTATAATCAGTGACTTGACTAAAAAGTGGAACAAAATGTTTTTCACCATGGAAGACAGACTTACATTAATAACAATTTATTATTTTGCCCAAGATTTTATTTTACATACACTCATTGATTTTACCTCCTCCTAAGAAATTCTTTAAACAAATAGATTCCCTATTACTAACCTTTCTATGGCTCCCAAAGAAACCAAGAATAGCCTATAAATGGCATGTTAGAGCCTGGGGCAGAAATGGGATTGGCTTTCCCAACATAGAATTATATTCTAAATCTGTTATTATTAACATAATACTACACTGGATTTCATCCATATACACCTCTAGCTGGAAACAACTATATGAAATATAGATAACCTCTTCTGAGAACTCAGAAACCCAGTTTAAGGAAACCTTTGGAATTAATAAAATATTTTGGATGCTCTGTGAATATTTCCTATATAATATGAAATTTAGCCACTTCTCACATGGTATAAACCAAATATTTTATATTTTCCAAAATATAATTGACAACAATTATAGTTTAAAGAACACCTTTTCCATTACATTTCCCATAGTTTATACACCAGATTGCCTAGATTCCTTCAATATCAATAACATGCGGAATCTCAAAGAGAATAATTTAAAGTTTTGGCACCAGTTTAGACAATAAGAACACCCAACCAATGAACTTTCTCTTAGCCAGATATAATGTATGTCAAGATAATTGGCTCTGTATTCAATCTTTAAGACAGTTTGTTGAAAATAAAGTGAGAGTGTCAATAAATCTGGAAACTGATATTATACCAAGATTGATACAACTATTCATATGGTGCAGTTCGATGAACATTGAACATAAATTAAGCATATCACCTGTATATAAAATCCTATGAGAAGACTTGATTACTTATGACCAAGCTTTTTGGAATTACTCCATAATGATTAATGGTGAACCTTTATCTAACAATAATAAGAAAGTTATTAAATTCAATAAAAAACACTTCATCATCTTTATATTGGAGACAATATACTTGGAGATTTATTCATAGAAGCTTTTACACTCCATACAGAATTAATCTTATAACCAAGAGTAATGAAAGCAAATGTTGGAGGTGTGGTGATATTCTTGAAGCCAACTGGGTTCATATGTTCATTGAATGTAGAACTCTCACACAATACTGGAGTGATTTTAGACATTTTGCAAAAGCCCTGTGGTCTGATAACTGTCAGATTACTAGCTCTTTGATATTATTCAATGTTCCTACCCCAAGTGTAATTCCTAGACATCAGTTACCTGTTCTTTGGTTAATTCTAGCTGTTGCTCGAAAAATAATTACATTGAACTGGAAAAATAAGCAAGATCTTTTGTTTACTGAGTTTATCTCAATAGCAAAATCTGTATGTAAAAAAGAAATGCAAACTATTTATCAGAGATCATCAAATGTAACACACAAAAGACTAGCTTGCCAAAAATTGGAAAGATTGTTAGATAAATATTGATTACCTTTCTTGAATAAAACAAATATTTATTATGGATGTTTGTATATAGTGTAAATAGTTATTATGTTTTATACTGTTTATTTTAATACTTTATGTCCACGTTCATAGGTTCATAGGTAGGTACTAGGCTATCTGCCCGAGGGCATTTATAAGCCTATACAGTGTGTGTTGGCTATCATCGCCCCATTGATTAATTAACTGATCCTCTGTCAAGTAGAGCCAATGAAGTGATCCCAGGGATGTATTTTCTGTTACCCATCCACTCTTCAAGGTTTCTCTTGAAGAATGCTAGTGAGGGGCTCTGCCTAATGTAGTTTGGAATTTTGTTCCAAAGCATGGGGAGTCTCTGTGATAGGAATCTATCCCTCCAACATGTTCTATTTATTGTTGTGGCGAAGTTTGCCTCACTACAGCGCGTGGCTCACGGTGACCTGGATTTCTTTAGGTGGAGCATGTCCATCAATTCTGAGTTAGACATGGCTTTATAAGTCAGGCAGAGATCACCTCTGAGTAAGCGATACGCCACTGAGTACAGCCGGAGTTTTTTCAGTCGGACTGCATAGGACATATGTTTGAGGCCAGTAATCCTCTTGGTGAGGTACTTTTGTGGTCTCTCCAGCTGTTGGAGGTGTTTTGTGAGGTACATCCCAAATGGGGCATTGTACTCTATGATGGGTCTGATGAGTGACGAGTAGAGGGGCACTATAACCTCTTTATTTCTAGATGCAAACCCTTTAGTAATTAGATGGGCCACATAGCAGGATATCCTAACTACTTTGGCAATATGATTAACAAAGGAGAGATTACTATCTACCTGGGTCCCCAGCTCTCTTATTACCTCTTCTGTATTAAGGGGGCTTCCACCTATGTGGTAATTCGTGGGTGTTTTGTTTTTACCAAACAGGATGACTATGCATTTTTTGGCATTTAGCTTGAGGCCATGACTTTGACACCAGGTGTCCAGCTCAGTAAGGCCCTTTTGGAGGATGTCCGTGTCAGCCGGAAAGTCAATTATGGCTACCAGTTTGCAGTCATCGGCAAACTTGGTTAGCCATATTCCTCCTGTGTTTGCCTGTACTTCTGAGAAGTACATGTCAAACAGTAGGGGACCGAGGACTGAGCCTTGCAGGACACCACTTGTGACTGGTTTAGAGTCAGACCTGGAGCCCGCTATTCTTACCATGTAAATTCTGTCTGCAACCCATCTCGTGACGTAGGGGTTTATGTTCAGGCTGGTGAGTTTTTCCTGTAATACTTGAGTGAGGAATGGTGTTGAAAGCCTTGGCAGGGTCAAAGAAGGCTGTGTGAACAACCTTTCCCTTGTCTATGGCCTTGATGACTGTCTCGAAGAAATTAACCAGGTTTAGTAGGTATGATCTCCCCCTAACAAAGCCAAACTGGGTTGGGTCAAGTGTTTGGAGGTTCCCAATGTCTTTGTTAATGAGTTCCATGATGATGCGCTCCATAGCCTTGCAGACCAGGCTAGTCAGGCTTATGGGGCGATAGTTACCAGGGTCAGTTGTGGTCCCTCCTTTGTGAAGTGGAATAACCATTGCTGTGTGCCATTCTATGGGCACGTAGCCTGTGGAGAGGCTGAGGATGAACAGCGTGTTTAGGTGGGGGGTTAGTTTGTTCTGTAGTTCGTGCAAGACGCGGCCTGTGACACCATCTGGCCCCATTAACGCTGTGTTTTTGGCTTTTGAAAGGGCTATTTTCACCTGTGCGTCTGTGATTTTTGGGACACTACACTTTTCCGGTACTGTTATGGGGGTGAGAGGGGGGTGAAGTTTACACTGAATCTATCTGCCAGGATGCTGGCAATATCAGTAGGTTCAGTATATTTTGTGCTATTTTGCACTAGTTCAGTGCATATCTGCAAGTTGCCACTTAGATTCTTAACATAGCTAAAGAAGGCTTTGTGGTTATCTTTTTAATCCTTGGCTATTTTTCTTTCAAAGTTAGCCTTGGATGATTTTATGAGGGACCTTAGTTTCTTACTCATACTGATCAAGGATGTCTTTCCTTCTTGGGATTTGCTTTTTTTCCGAACTAGTTTCCTCCTTCTATTGTAAAGCCTGTTTATGACAGGGGCCCACCAGACTGGTTTCCTTCTCTTAGAGGAGTGAGTCTTGGTATTGCTAGGGATAGCATGATCCATGCATCCTTGTAGGTGCTCATAGAGTGCATTTGTAAAGGTTTCTGCATCTTGGGCAGCGTTATATTTTAGCATGGGGGCTGTGAAACTTACCGCCTCTGTCTTAAGTAAGGTGAAGTTTGCTTTAGAAAAGTTTTTTACTGTAGTTTGCTTAGTTGGGGGTGGTAGTGGGGTGTGGATATCTAGAGTAATTAGTTTATGGTCTGATCTAACCAGTGACGGGTTGACCTCCGGTGTAGAACACCTGTTGCCCATGTTTGTGATGACCAGGTCCAATATATTTTCACCTCTAGTAGGGAGTTTACCAGCTGATCCAGGGCATTTGAGTTGATGAATTCCAGGAAGCGCTGGGCCTGGGAGTTTGTACTCGAGTAGTTTTCCCAGTTAATGGCAGGGTAATTGAAATCACCCAATATCAGGATGTTAGGTAGGACCTTCATGTTTTCCAGTGTCTCCAGAAAGGTGGAGTGGTGGTCCTGGGTCATGGTGGGTGATCTGTAGCAAGCCACAATTTGCATTGCAGATTTGCACGATGTTAGTTGCACATGGATGATCTCAGAGGTATCATGCTGCGCCACTAACCTAGAGGTGTAGGTATCCTTGATGAATATGGATACACCCCCCCTTTTGTGTTTCGGTCCGTGTTCTGTGGCCGAAACGTGTGGTACGAGTTGTAGCCCGGTAGTGCTGGGGTGCTCTCTGGAGCCTTGAACCACATTTCAGTTACTGCACAGATGTCAACAGTCTCCATATTGAGGAGTGCTTCGAGCACGTGCATTTTGAGATTTAAATTCCTGGCATTGAGTAGCATAACCCTCAGTTTTTTGTTAATTGTGCTGTTTACGGAGGTGGGTTTGACTTTTGAGCCTTGCCTAAAAAAGGCACTATGGGGGCAGCAAGAGCCTTGGCCAGTATTTGAAAGCCTAGGGCTGACAGGTGCAAGCCATCTCTTGCGAAGCAATGCGGCTTATTCAGCATGTCGTCCCAGGCTGACAGACACTGGATCCCCTTTGAATGACACCAGAAGCTTAGCCAATTGTTGAAATTGATCATTTTCTCTTTATACTGAGGTATCATTCTTGGTGCGGGCAAGATGCTACTCAGGATCAGGGTCATACCAGCCTGGGCTACATGATCAGAGAGCTTTTCCATGTCTCTTTTCATGTAGTCCAGGGAGGTATGTCTCAGGTCATTCACACCAACATGAACAATGACAGAGTCATATTTGTACTTGTTCTGGAGTGACCTGAGTGCTTGTGTTATGTGGCAGATTCTGGCTCCCGACAGGCAGCTAACAGTAACCTTCTGCTTGTCTAGTCTACTGAGTGGGACGTCAGTGTGCCTGACTATAGAGTCACCTATTATGAGTGGTTTAGGTATGTTATTTCACCTTAAGGGCTGTGATTGTGCGGCACACTGATTTTGTGTTTTATGTTGTTTGGGTGTCTGCTTTGGAGGTCTCTGATGCTTTTGCAGGTTTTTATTTAGAGCCTCTGAGTATGATTTTGTGTATTTATGTGTATTTTTTGCCAGTCCTGGTTTTGTAGTTTTATGTGTGGCTTGTTTTTGGGAAAAAATGTGTGTTTTCCTCAGAACTATTGTACTATGTTATATAATTGCTTCTAACTTTATCTCGCTTTCAGACTTAGACGAGACAGTACCCAAGACAGTATCATTTCTTTCTGTTCAGCAGACAAAGAGGTTTCAGCAGACAACAGCCCTATCTCCACCACAAAAACTTGGATATCATCTCTACGTGGTGCCATACTTTAAGATTTAATTTAGTTAAAACTGGGTAAACAGGTAAACATTTCAGTCATGGTATCCATTACTATGGCCAGTCAGAAGTCTTTTGTATAGAATTGGGCTATTTTAATTGTCTCTATAATAACCTAATGGACTTTTTACTGAGTAAACGCTGGTAAGTTTCAAACTACTTAATATTTTCTCATGTGATTTTTTTTTCAAAGGGCACATTGCTGGTCAGGAAAAGTCAGTTCTGTCATAATTTATATACATCCCTCTAAAAAACATCATGTTAGGCAGTTTTGGAGTAAACAAGGAATTTCACTCAAAACAGCCAACTTCTTTTGACCTGCATTAAATCAAAGCTGACAGAGTTTTTGATTTAATACACAGAATAACTGCCATATAAAGGTCCTTGATAGTGGATTATTTGGACAAATTTAATATTAGCTTCTTTTTTCACATCAATAGCTTTAGCAATGTACAAATGAATAGTACATTTTGCCACACAAGTTATTGTGCACATTTTATAAAATGTCTTGGGAAATTACAAAACGTCATGAGGAATTATTAATGGTTCAGCTGCTTTCAATTAAAAGAGACTTAAAATATACATTAAACTTTGTCTATAGCTGTTTTTCACCCCTTACTTCATTCTGACAGCCATTCCAGTGTCCTATGTCCAATGCAGGGTCTAGTGGCCACTCCACTCTACCCCCAGACTATTACAGATATTTTTTAGCTTGGGCCAACATGGACCCTAACAGCATCTGGGGGGGGGGGGGTCTTTCAGCTGGTGAGGTTTCTGTCCTATGACTTACCCCAGTTACTCTTTGGCATGTGCCCTGACAACCTCTGTGGGGCCATGCAATGGACAAACTGTGCCAGTTCTCTTCATACTTCCATATGCAGATGATGTCAGGATGCTATACCTGCCCTCTGGCTGAAGCACCACATGATTGGCTTCCCAGCCTCCACCAGGTAGCTCCTGTTGATTTGAGTGCTGAAGCACACATCTTCATTCTCCTCCAGGATGGGCAAATCCATTCTTTCAGTTGCTTCATTAGTCACAAAAGTTGTTAATCAAACCCAATTCTACTGGGCTGAAGTCAGAGATTTATCCCTCTGTGCCAACAGAGGTGTTTAGGATATCTATCAAACTTAATGAGAACTCTTCTGGTCAGCCACACAACAAAGATAGAGTTTAGTCATGAAACCCTCCAACTATACTATGATCAAGTTGATGTTATGTCTTTTAAACAAGCCATACAAAACTATTAATGGTGTTTGAACTATGTTCCCAAAACACTGATATGGAGACTGTTAACATTCTTATCTGCGTATTACAAGATCTGATATATTAGTGCATATGTGCAATTATAATTAATTTCTTTACTTCTGTATTTTTATTTAGATACTCCTTGTAAAAGCCTGTGTTACAAAACAAACTTAATTTTCTTTATATCAGCCTCTTTTACAAAATTACTTGATTGTATATTTAAATCTGAATGGCAAAAGACAATGTTGCTGTATGGATTCAGTGGTTAACAGAATAATAACATCCTCCTTGCTGCTCCACTGTGTATTTTCAATCATGTGTAAGCCCTGCCCTGTGAATACTGCCCTGAGTTAGTTAATAACCTCAACTCAAAGGAGTTCATACCTTCCTTACTCAAAAAATGCCCCCAAATTCCAATGCCTTTTTCCCTACCATCTAGCTTATAGGAATCTATTCTGTTCTTGTAAAAATTCAAATATTTACAATCTCTGAAGAGATCAACACCTTCTTAAAACTACCTGTAACAAAGGGAGATACTGTCAGCCCAGCTATCTGGAGTTTTGTAAATAATTATATGTCATTTGTGAATATTAACATGATTTATATAGCAGTGTAACAAAAGGGAGATACTGCCAGCACAGCTGTCTAGAATTTTGTAAATGGTTATGTCATTTGTGAATATCAACATGATTCATATGCCTGTGTTACAAATGTATTAGAACTGTATGTCATATAAGACAGTTTGTATAGCCGTGTGCTGAAGAGATATGTTGTAGAGTACTCAGCTTAAAGATGCATCCATAGTGTACCCTACTGGAAAAGAACAGAAATGCATATAAACTATGGTAACTGTGTAAATGTATATGTTTTAACAGTGGGAACTGGCACATTTATTTATTATTTATTTATTTATTTATTTTACATTTGTTGACTGGGATTGTCTGACTGAGCTGAAGAGCCCTTTTTCAGCGGAGGCCCGGGGAGAAAAGATCCAACATATTATACAATTTTCATTATAAATTAGCATTAAACAGCAATGTTACAGGATTATTACAAGGCATTTAGTAGCAATACAATGTTATACAGTGTCAATAATCAGGAGTATAGCATAAATATTTCAAGATGTATAAAAAGAAATATGTCATTAAGATGAGTATAGTTTTTGGGGTAAGTGGTTACAAAAACCCAGTTATATCATGATGTAGTTGCATGAAGGCAAGACAATTACACTAGAATGTTTCTCTGAGACAATTTGCCTAATAGATTTTAGAAGACAGGAGAAAGAGTAGTCAAGGAAGATTAGAGAGACCTAGTGAGAAGAGTGAGTTAAGGGCTGAAAGTAGACTAAGGTATGAGAAGTAGGGGATGATTAAGGAGGGAGAGTGCAGTGGCAGGACCAGTGACTTTTAAAGTGCTCTTTGGTGGCTGTCTTAAATTGTTTAGGATGTGTAAGGGTCCTGATTTCTACTGGGATCCTATTCCAGACAATAGTGGGGTGATAGCTGTACATGTTGAGTCCAAATTTAGACTTGGGCTTGTAGATTTGCAGTAGGTCTTGGTTAGAGCTTCAGAGAGATCTGGAAGGAGAATAATGAGAGATGAGAGGGGATAATGCTAGGCAGTAGGAAGGCTAGTATAGGATAGAATGGATGATCTGGAGCTGAGAGAGAAGAAGCTGGTGGGGTAATTCAAGCCAGTTTAGGTGTTTTAGAGACAGACAGTGATTGGATTTGTAGGTTTGTTGGGCAGCAAATCAAGCTACCTTGTTGTAGGTAGATTCATGTTTGGTCAGGAGTGCTGAGTTAAGATTTGTGAGAATTTGAAAATTGTAGATTAGACTCAGTAGAAGGTAGGTAAGACAGAGAGTAATCTTGGTTTCAGAGGTAAGCAATTTCTTGTTCTGGTAAAGGAGCCCTAGTTTTGAATGAGTCTTTTTGATACAGTTATTAACATGCAAGTCAAATTTAAGTTGATCTTCGATGGTTATGCTTAAGAGCTTAGTACTGGATTCTACCTGAATGGGAGTGTTATTAAGGGACTGTATGGAGAAGGAGGGTTTAATATTGTTGAACTTTTTAGGTAGGAAGAGTAACAGCTTTGTTTTTTTAGGGTTAAGGATGAGCTGGTTGCTGGAAAGCCATGTTTCAACTAAGTTAAAAGATGCCTGAGTAGCTGAGAAGAGCTTAGAGGGAGAGTTGGTTGTGGTGATGACTGTAGAGTCATCTGCATATTGCACTAAAGATGACTGAGGACAGGAGGTATAGAGCTGATTAGTAAAGATATTAAAAAGTAAAGGCCCTAAGATAGACAATTGAGCTACACCCATTTTAACAGGGAGAGGAGGGGAGAGTGCAGAGTGCCATCTCACTGATTGAGATCTATCAGTGAGGTAGCTGACGAACCATGCAACAGTATCAGTATTAAAAACCTCAACTTTGGCCGGCTAAGAACTTGCTATATTCAACTGGACGTATAAGAGAATTTAAGTACCTTTATCTGCTCTTTTTTTTCCAAAAATACAGTATTTAAATTGATTTTAACTGTGTGGAAGGAATATTAGCTGAACTGGAAGTTAGTCAGTGTTTGCTGAATTTTGTTATTTGCTAGTAATTACAGGTGTGGGGGTAGTCACATTCTTTGATTTCCTGTCCTTGCCTATTTAAGTGGTACAGTGTGAAATATTTTCTGCTTAAAAACCTCAGCTTTGGCCGGGTAAGAACTTGCTATATTCAACTGGACGTATAAGAGAATTTAAGTACCTTTATCTGCTCTTTCTTTTTCAAAAAAATACAGTATTTAAATTGATTTTAACTGTGTGGAAAGAATATTAGCTGAACTGGAAGTTAGTCAGTGTTTGCTGAATTTTGTTATTTGCTAGTAATTACAGGTGTGGGGTAGTCACATTCTTTGATTTCCTGTCCTTGCCTATTTAAGTGGTACAGTGTGAAATATTTTCTGCTTAAAAACCTCAGCTTTGGCGGGCTAAGATCTTGCTATATTCAACTGGACGTATAAGAGAATTTAAGTACCTTTATCTGCTCTTTTTTTTTCAAAACAATACAGTATTTAAATTGATTTTAACTGTGTGGAAGGAATATTAGCTGAACTAGAAGTTAGTCAGTGTTTGCTGAATTTTGTTATTTGCTAGTAATTACAGGTGTGGGGGAAGTCACATTCTTTGATTTCCTGTCCTTGCCTATTTAAGTGGTACAGTGTGAAATATTTTCTGCTTAAAAACTTCAGCTTGGCCGGCTAAGAACTTGCTATATTCAACTGGACATATAAGAGAATTTAAGTACCTTTATCTGCTCTTTTCTTTTCAAAAAAATACAGTATTTAAATTGATTTTAACTGGGTGGAAGGAATATTAGCTGAACTGGAAGTTAGTCAGTGTTTGCTGAATTTTGTTATTTGCTAGTAATTACAGGTGTGGGGGTAGTCACATTCTTTGATTTCCTGTCCTTGCCTATTTAAGTGGTACAGTGTGAAATATTTTCTGCTTAAAAACCTCAGCTTTGGCCGGCTAAGAACTTGCTATATTCAACTGGACGTGTAAAAGAATTTAAGTACCTTTATCTGCTCTTTTTTCCCGCAAAAAAATACAGTATTTAAATTGATTTTAACTGTGTGGAAGGAATATTAGCTGAACTGGAAGTTAGTCAGTGTTTGCTGAATTTTGTTATTTGCTAGTAATTACAGGTGTGGGGTAGTCACATTCTTTGATTTCCTGTCCTTGCCTATTTAAGTGGTACAGTGTGAAATATTTTCTGCTTAAAAACCTCAGCTTTGGCCGGCTAAGAACTTGCTATATTCAACTGGACGTATAAGAGAATTTAAGTACCTTTATCTGCTCTTTTTTTTTCAAAAAATACAGTATTTAAATTGATTTTAACTGTGTGGAAGGAATATTAGCTGAACTGGAAGTTAGTCAGTGTTTGCTGAATTTTGTTATTTGCTAGTAATTACAGGTGTGGGGTAGTCACATTCTTTGATTTCCTGTCCTTGCCTATTTAAGTGGTACAGTGTGAAATATTTTCTGCTTAAAAACCTCAGCTTTGGCCGGCTAAGAACTTGCTATATTCAACTGGACGTATAAGAGAATTTAAGTACCTTTATCTGCTCTTTTTTTTCAAAAAATACAGTATTTAAATTGATTTTAACTGTGTGGAAGGAATATTAGCTGAACTGGAAGTTAGTCAGTGTTTGCTGAATTTTGTTATTTGCTAGTAATTACAGGTGTGGGGGTAGTCACATTCTTTGATTTCCTGTCCTTGCCTATTTAAGTGGTACAGTGTGAAATATTTTCTGCTTAAAAACCTCAGCTTTGGCCGGCTAAGAACTTGCTATATTCAACTGGACGTATAAGAGAATTTAAGTACCTTTATCTGCTCTTTTTTTTTCAAAAAATACAGTATTTAAATTGATTTTAACTGTGTGGAAGGAATATTAGCTGAACTGGAAGTTAGTCAGTGTTTGCTGAATTTTGTTATTTGCTAGTAATTACAGGTGTGGGGTAGTCACATTCTTTGATTTCCTGTCCTTGCCTATTTAAGTGGTACAGTGTGAAATATTTTCTGCTTAAATCAGCTTTGGCCGGCTAAGAACTTGCTATATTCAACTGGACGTATAAGAGAATTTAAGTACCTTTATCTGCTCTTTTTTTTCAAAAAATACAGTATTTAAATTGATTTTAACTGTGTGGAAGGAATATTAGCTGAACTGGAAGTTAGTCAGTGTTTGCTGAATTTTGTTATTTGCTAGTAATTACAGGTGAGGGGTAGTCACATTCTTTGATTTCCTGTCCATGCCTATTTAAGTGGTACAGTGTGAAATATTTTCTGATTAAAAGCTTTGGCCGGCTAAGAACTTGCTATATTCAACTGGACGTATAAGAGAATTTAAGTACCTTTATCTGCTCTTTTTTTCAAAACAATACAGTATTTAAATTGATTTTAACTGTGTGGAAGGAATATTAGCTGAACTGGAAGTTAGTCAGTGTTTGCTGAATTTTGTTATTTGCTAGTAATTACAGGTGTGGGGGTAGTCACATTCTTTGATTTCCTGTCCTTGCCTATTTAAGTGGTACAGTGTGAAATATTTTCTGCTTAAAAACCTCAGCTTTGGCCGGCTAAGAACTTGCTATATTCAACTGGACGAATAAGAGAATTTAAGTACCTTTATCTGCTCTTTTTTTTCAAAAGTACAGTATTTAAATTGATTTTAACTGTGTGGAAGGAATATTAGCTGAACTGGAAGTTAGTCAGTGTTTGCTGAATTTTGTTATTTGCTAGTAATTACAGGTGTGGGGGTAGTCACATTCTTTGATTTCCTGTCCTTGCCTATTTAAGTGGTACAGTGTGAAATATTTTCTGCTTTAAAACCTCAGCTTTGGCCGGCTAAGAACTTGCTATATTCAACTGGACGTATAAGAGAATTTAAGTACCTTTATCTGCTCTTTTTTTTCAAATACAGTATTTAAATTGATTTTAACTGTGTGGAAGGAATATTAGCTGAACTGGAAGTTAGTCAGTGTTTGCTGAATTTTGTTATTTGCTAGTAATTACAGGTGTGGGGGTAGTCACATTCTTTGATTTCCTGTCCTTGCCTATTTAAGTGGTACAGTGTGAAATATTTTCTGCTTAAAAACCTCAGCTTTGGCCGGCTAAGAACTTGCTATATTCAACTGGACGTATAAGAGAATTTAAGTACCTTTATCTGCTCTTTTTTTTTCAAAAAATACAGTATTTAAATTGATTTTAACTGTGTGGAAGGAATATTAACTGAACTGGAAGTTTTCACTCTGCTCTTCCGTTAGTCCCATCCACCCTCCCTGTTTTTGTTTTGGTGTTAATCTTAGAGGCCTTGCAACTGCCCGCCCCTCTTGTAAATTTGTGTTTGGATACTCCTTCTTGGCCCATCTCATTTGCTCACTTAACTGAGTGCAGTGAGATCATATTCTGATTTCAGGCACTCCTACTGTGTACAAAGAGAGCATCTGGGAAACAGAAAAAATAAAAATAAAAAAAAAAAAAGCTTGTTTCCTGCCTTTCCTGTTAAGTGGTATAGACTATTTGTAGGCTTCTGAGCCCCCAAGCCCTTCTGTGTTGGAGGGAAGCCTTCTAGCTTAGTTTTTTTTCTTATAACTAGCCAGTTTTCTAGTTTCAGCACTCAAATCTGTTTCTTTGATCTCAGCACTTGTTCAGAAAAAAAAAAAAAAAAATTTCATCTGCTTTTACTGTACTTGTGTTTCTACCTACTTTTGCATCATCTTAAAAGTACTCAGTTGTATTTATTACTGCTTGGTGTAACTCATTCTAAGCCTTTTGGTTTAAACACTTGGGCTTCAGACCAGTTGTTTTGCACTGAGAGGGTTTGTGGTCTGCACTGTAGTGGCAGAACAGGTAGCTTACATCCTTCTAGGTTGGGAACTGCTGATTGAGGACTCAGTGTCTGTTATTCTAAAAGTGTATTAATTCTGGTTTAAGCACTTGGGCTTTCAGGCCAGTTATTTTACATTAAGAGGGTTCGTGGTCTGCACTCTTGTGGGAGGAGAGGCTGGACTCTGCCCTTCTGAGCTGGGAATTTCTGGTTGAAGGCTTATAGTGCATGCATATCTGAACTGCTTCTTACTGAAGTTGGTGCCTTGTTTGCTGTGGCATAGACTGGATTCGGGCCTGCTGGATCTAGCTTTGTTTGTGTAACTTGAGCACTAATCCAGGCATTCTCTAAAGTATTCAATTGTATTTATTACTGCTTGGTAGTAACTTGATTAAAGTGTAGCTATCATTCTAAGTCTTTTGGATTAAGCACTTGGGCTTCAGACCAGTTGTTTTACATTAGGAAGGTTTGTGGCATGCACTGTGGTGGCAGGACAGGTAGCTTTCATCCTTCTAAGTTGGGAACTGCTGATTGAGAGCCCAGTGTCTGTTATTCTTAAAGTGTATTAGTTCTGGTTTAAGCACTTGGGCTTCAGGCCAGTTATTTTACATTAAGAAGGTTTGTGGTCTGCACTCTTGTGGGAGAAGAGGCTGGACTCTGCCCTTCTGAGCTGGGAATTTCTGGTTAAAGGTTTATAGTGCCTGAATATTTGAACTGTATCTTACTGAAATTGGTACACCTTGTTTGTTGTAGCATAGACTAGATCCAGGCCTGCTGAATCTAGCTTTGTTTATATGCTTGTTGTTTGTTTGCTTGTTATTTCCCTGGAATGCTAATTCCACCTAATACGGTGCTTCTCAGTGCTTCTGTGGATCACTAGTGATATCTGCATTGCTTAGTGTACTTATTTCTTTGTTTCACTTGAAAGAAAGTTACTGTTTGTCATTTTGCATTTAAGTTACCTGTAACACATTGCACTTAAGTTACCTGGCACTTGCTCACTAAAGCAATTATATAAGTCAGCACTAAAATTAAAAGCACTACACCCTCACTCCCCACTGGCCCTGGTTTTCAATTATTAATGAATTCCCAATATTATTCTAGCATGTCCAAAGGTCAGTTGTCAATCTCCTCTCCGGTCCAGCTGGTGAATCTGGGAATCTTGAGGCAATGTTACAACTGCCTCATGTACACAGACAACCCTCTCCTCCTCCCAACAAATTCCAACACATGTGAGAGATGCAACCATATAGCCAAACTGGAGGCTAAGCTCTCTCAACTCAGTACTGGCATAACCAGTCAGGAGGAGAAGGAAACCACACTCACTACAATTCCAGTCTCACATAGACCTACCACGACAGCAATTGAAACACATAATCACACAAAAACACACTCGGAGGCTCTAAATAAAGATCTGCTGAAGCAGCAGAGACCTCCAAAGCAGACACCCAAGCAGCCGCTACCCCAAAACAAAACACGTGCAACACATATCTCACAAAGCCAGTGTGCCAAACAGTCACAGCCCTTAAGACTAAACAACACACCTGATACACTTGTAATAGGTGACTCTATCATCAGGCACACTGACGTCCCGCGCAACAGGCTGAACAAGGAGAGGGTCACGGTGAGCAGCCTGTCGGGTGCTAGGATCCGCCACATAACACAAGCACTCAGGTCACTCCAAGGCAAGTACAAATATGACTCGGTCATTGTCCATGCTGGTGTGAATGACCTGAGATGCACCTCCCTGGACTACATGAAAAGAGACATAAAGGAGCTCTCTGAGCATGTAGCCCAGGCCGGTATGACCCTGACCTTGAGTAGCATCTTACCCTCACCAAGAATGATGCCACAATATGAAGACAAGATGATCAATTTCAACAATTGGCTTAAGTACTGGTGTCATTCAAAGGGGATCCAATGCCTGTCAGCTTGGGATGATATGCTCGACAAGCCACGATGCTTCGCTAGGGACGGCTTGCACCTGTCACCCCTGGGCTTTCGGATATTGGCAAAGGCTCTTGCTACCCCCATAGTGCCTTTTTTAGGCAAGGCTCAAAAGACAAACCCACCTCCATAGGTATCATAAGGGATAAGAAACTAAGAGTAATGCTACTCAACGCCAGAAATCTAAACCTCAAGATGCACACACTCGCAACTCTCCTTAGCATGGAGAACATCGATATCTGTGCAGTAACAGAAACCTGGTTCAGGGCTCCCGAGAGCACCCCAGCACTACCAGGTTATACCTCATACCATGCTTTTCGGCCCCAAAACTTGGACCGAACCACAAAAGAAGGGGGAGTATCGATATTCATCAAAGATACTCACACCTCCAGGTTGGTGGCAAAGCACGAAGCATCAGAGACAATCCATGTGCAACTACCAGTGGGTAAAACTGCCTTCCAGTTTATAGCCTGCTACAGACCACCCTCCCAAACCCAGGAACCCCACTCGGCCTTCCTGAGAACACTGGAAAATATGAAGGTCTCTCCAAACACCATTATATTGGGCGACTTCAACTACCCAAACATAGACTGGGAGCATTACTCTAGCTCCAACACCCTAGCCCAAAGGTTCCTAGAATTTATAAACTCAAATGCTATGGAACAACTTGTTACCACTCCCACAAGAGGGGAAAACATACTGGACCTGATCATCACCAACATGGGGACTCTATGCTCCAGACCAGAAGTGTATCCTCACTGGTAAGATCAGACCATAAACTAATCTCACTGGATATTCACATCCCGACCCCACCCCTGCCCAGAAAACCACAGTGAAAAACTTCTCTAAAGCAAATTTCACACTCCTCAAAACTGAGGTGGAATCCTTCAAAGCCCCGGCCTGTGGAAAATATGGCCCAGACCGCAGAATCCTTTATAAACGCATTCTATGAACACCTTCAGGAATGCATGGATCATGCGATCCCAAATAAAACCAAGACCCAATCCTCCAAAGGCAGACGTCCTGTCTGGTGGACCCCAGCCATAAACAAACTATACAATAGAAGGAGGAAGCTTCTAAATGATAGAGCAAAATCCCAAAAAGGGAAGGCATCACTGATCAGTATTAGCAAAAAACTATGGGCACACATAAAATTGTCTTAGGCCAGCTTCAAGAGAAAAATTGCACAGGACACTAAGGATAATCACAAGGCTTTCTTTAGTTATGTTAGGAACCTGGGTGGTAATTCCCAGATATGCTCAGGATTAGTCCAAAATGACAAAAAATACACCGAACCCACAGACATTGCCAACATCCTAGCTGACAGGTTCATCGCAAACTCCCCCCCCCCACCAAAAGGGCAAATATCTATCCCAGCAGAGTGCTGCCCCCTGACATCTCAGATGCTCAGGTAAGAGCCACCTCTCCAAAGCAAAAACACAGGATCAATGGGACCAGATGGTGTCCCGGCTGCCCTACATGAACTCCAAGAAGAGCTAAACCCAAACATAAAACTACTGTTCAATCTCAGCCTTACTACAGGATATGTGCCCAAAGAGTGGCGTACAGCAACAGTGGTCCCTCTCCATAAAGGTGGTGCCTCAACGGATCCTGGAAACTATCGCCCATAAGCCTGACTAGCTTGGTCTGCAAAGCTATGGAAAGGATCATCATGGACCTCATAAATAAAGATATTGGGGACCTACAAACACTGGATCCTACCCAGTTTGGCTTTTTAAGGGCAGATCCTGCCTCTTAAACCTGGTTGATTTCTTTGAAACAGTCACCAAGGCCATTGACGAGGGAAGGTGGTCCACACAGCCTACCTGGACCTCGCAAAGCCTTTGATACAATACCCCACTGGCATTATAGATAAGCTCACCAGCTTAAATATAAACCCCTATGTCACTAGATGGATTGCAAACTGGCTCAAGGACAGAACCCACATGGTTAGAATTGCTGGAGCCATGTCAGACTCCAAACCAGTTGCAAGTGGTGTCACACAAGGCTCAGTCCTGGGACCTCTCTTGTTCGGTATATATTTCTCGGAGGTACAGGCCAACACGGAAGGACTGTGGCTGACCAAGTTCACAGATGACTGCAAACTGGGCGCCATAATCGACTCTCCAGCCGACACAAGCATCCTCCAAAAGGGCCTCATAGAAACAGACAACTGGTGCCAGAGCCATGGCCTCAAGCTAAATGCCAAAAGTGTATAGTCATCCCTTTGGCAAAAACAAAGTGCCCACAAATTACCACATAGGTGGTAATCCATTAAGTACAGAAGAAGTAATTAGGGACCTGGGGACCCAAGTTGATAGCAATCTCTCATTTGACAACCACGTGGCCAAAGTGGTTAGAAAACATTTTATATAGCCCACCTAATCATGAAGGGATTCACATCTAGATCAGGGAGGTCATCGTGCCTCTTTACTCATCCCTCATCAGGCCCATAATCGAGTACAATGCCCCTTTTGGGATGTACCTTACCAGACACCTGCAGCAACTGGAAAGACCCCAAAAGTACCTCACCAAGAGGATCAAAGGGCTCAAACAGATGCCATATGCTGCCCGGTTAAAGAAACTCCAGCTCTACTCAGTGGCATACCGCCTGTTCAGAGGTGATCTGTGCCTGACGATAAAGCCATGTCCAACCCGAATTAATGGACATGCTGCACCTCAGAAAATCCAAATCCCATCGAGCCACGCTACGAGAGACTTGAACCTCAGCACTGAAATAAATAGGACATGCTGGAGGGACAGATTCATAACCCAGAGGCTCCCTTCACTCTGGAATAAAATCCCAGTCCAGGTTAGGCAGAGTCCCTCATTGACTCTCTTCAAGAGGAATCTTGATGAGTGGATGGGAGATCGTAGGTTTACCCCGGGTATCACTTCTGTGTCACTGTTAGACAGAGGCACAGTATACTAACCTCGAAAAAGGGCATAGCAAAATAAATTTAAAATGGGTGGCGAAAGCCAAACACATTCTGGCTAGGCTTATAAATGCCCTAGGGCAGATAGCCTAGTATGAACCTATGAACCTATGGAGAAGATGAGGTTATGCAGTTTGTGCAGCAGAAGAGAGTGTGAGACAGTGTTGAAAGCTTTTGAGAGGTCCAAGAATAGGCAAGAAATACGTTTATGCTCATCCATGGCTATAGAGACAGTGTTAAGGAAGGATAATAGAGCTGTAGTGAATATTAACTTGCAAAACTTCAAAAAAATAGTTTAAATTATTTTATAACCATAATAAAAGAGATGTTATCTTTCAGTTTCAATGCAACAGGAGACATAATGTCTAGAACTCGAAGTTTTTTTGTATTGTCTTTAAATGTGGAGGAATGTAAATTGTTTTACGACTTCTGCCATTTGCCAAAAGATCTAAAGTATATGTGTTTTCACAGGCAGATGTTCTAAAATCAATGGTTTTCACCTGGGATAGTTCAGATGACAAGAAGTGATGTCATGCTGCAAGTATCCCAGCAGCAATATTTGAGATATTAATTTAAAAACTCTCTGAGAGAGACTGTGCATTTTGCATTTATCTTTGACCTGATAACATCAGCTGGAAAACCCACTCAGCACATCTGTCTTACCTTGCTATGAGTAGGTAAGTCTAGAGCACAGTAAGTTTTCTTAGATACAGTTAGGAATATAATGAAGTATAGCTTATATGGTTTTCTTTATTTATTTGAGACTGTCCTGCAATGTTGTTTTAAATATTTCCTGTGAATCAAACACATAAACACACTAAGACATACTCGGAGGCTCTGAGTAAAAATTTACCTAAACAGCAGAGGCCTCCAAAGCAGACACCCAAGCAACTGCAAACTCAATACACCACACAAACAACACATAAACAACAAAATCAGTGTGCAAAGCAGTCACTGCCCTTAAGGCCAAATACAACACCAAACATACTTGTCATAGGTGACTCCATAGTCAGACACACTGACGTCCCGCTCACCAGACTGAGTAAGGAGAAGGTCACAGTAAGCTGCCTGTCGGGCTAGAATCCACATAACACAAGCACTCAGGTCTCTCAACAGCAGGTACAAGTACGACTCAGTCATTGTCCACGCTGGTGTCAACGACCTGAGACGTACCTCCTTGGACTACATGAAAAGAGACATTGAGGAGCTCTCTGATTATGTAGCCCAGGCAGGTATGACCCTGACCTTGAGCAGTATCCTACCTTCACCTAGAATGATGCCACAATACAGAGATAAGATGAACAGCTTTAATAATTGGCTTCAATTCTGGTGTCATTCAAAGGGGATCCAATGTCTGTCTGCCTGGGATGACATGCTGGACAAGCCACGCTGCTTCACAAGGGACGGCTTGCACCTGTCACCCCTAGGCTTCCGTATATTGGCAAAGGCTCTTGCCACCCCCATAGTGCCTTTTTTAGGCAAGGCTCAAATTCTAAACCTACCACCCTAGAACACAAAAAGTAAAAACTAAGGGTAATGCTGCTCAATGCCAGAAGTCTCAATCTCAAGATGCACGCACTCGAGGCCCTTCTCAGTATGGAGAACATCGATGTCTGTGCTGTGACTGAAACCTGGTTCAAGGCTCCTGAGAGCACCCCAGAACTATCAGGTTTCACCTCATATCATGCGTTACGGAACCAAAATCCGGACAACACCAAGAAAGGAGGGGGGGTGTCCATATTCATAAAGGACACCCACACCTCAAGGTTGGTGGCAACGCGATGCATCGGAGACCATCCAGGTGCAATTAACCATAGGCAAGACTGCTCTGCAATTTGTAGCATGTTACAGGCCACCCTCTCAAACTCAGGAACCTCACATGGCCTTCCTGAAAACAATGGAGGGATAAATGTATCTCCAAACACCATCATACTAGGTGACTTCAACTACCCTAATATAGACTGGGAACACTACTCAAGCCCAAACACTCTAGCCCAAAGGTTCCTGGAGTTCATAAACTCAAATGCCATGGAACAACTAGTCACCATCCCCACAAGAGGAGAAAACATACTTGATCTCATCATCACGAACATGGGATCACAATGTTCAACACCGAAGTATACCCCTCACTGGTGAGATCAGATCATAAACTAATCTCGCTGGAGGTCCTCATCCCGCCCCCACCTGAAATAAAAAAGACCACAGTGAAAAACTTCTCAAAAGCCGACTTCACACTTCTTAAAACTAGTGTGGTC
This sequence comes from Protopterus annectens, assembly GCF_019279795.1. NCBI lineage: Eukaryota > Metazoa > Chordata > Ceratodontiformes > Protopteridae > Protopterus > Protopterus annectens. The sequence goes on from NC_056730.1 coordinate 1,133,498,752, forward strand.
TCCTTTAAGGCCCCTGAGCCAGTGGTAAACATTACTCAAACCGCTGAATCACTTACAAATGCCTTCTACCAGCACCTACAGGACTGCATGGATCAGGCAATCCCAAACAAAACTAAGACTCTTTGTACCAAAGGCAAGCGTCCAGTCTGGTGGACCCCAGCCATAAACAAGCTCTACAACAAAAGGAGGAAGCTACTACAAGATAGAGCAAAATCCTTGAAAGGTAAGACACCTTTGAGCATTATAAGTAAAAAACTAAGAGCTCTTATAAAATCATCCAAGGCAAATTTTGAGAGAAAAATCGCCAAGGACTCAAAAGACAATCATAAGGCCTTCTTTAGCTATGTTAGAAACCTAGGAGGAAACTCCCAGATATGCTCAGAATTAGTTCAAAATGATGTGAAGATTACTGAACCTACACACATTGCCAACATACTGGCTGACAGGTTCAGTGCAAACTTCTCTTCCCTCCCCCAAAAGGAGAGATATCTATACCAGAGGATTGTAGCCCCCAAACATCTCCAACGCCCAGGTGAGAACTGCTCTCCAAAGCAAAAAACACAGCATCCATGGGACCGGATGGTGTCCCCGGCTGTGTGCTCCACGAACTCAATGAGGAATTAAACCCACAGTTAGGACAGCTGTTTAATCTTAGCCTCACCTCAGGATACACCAAGGAGTGGCGACGGTGACTGTGGTCCCACTTCACAAGGGCGGTGCCTCCACCGACCCTGGAAATTACCGTCCCGTTAGCTTGACAAGCCTTATCTGCAAAGCCATGGAGAGGATCATAATGGAACTCATAAATAAAGACATAGGGAACTTGCAGACTTTGGATCCAACCCAGTTTGGCTTTGTCAAAGGCAGATCATGCCTTTTAAACTTGGTTGACTTTTTCGAGACAGTCACCAAGGCCATTGATGAGGGAAAGGCAGTTCATACAGCCTACCTTGACCTGGCAAAGGCCTTCGACACAATACCCCACTCAGGTATCATAGAAAAACTCATCAGCTTGAATGTAAACCCATACATCACAAGATGGGTTGCAAACTGGCTAAGTGACAGAACCCACAGGGTCAGAGTTGCTGGAGCCATGTCAGACTCAAAGCCTGTCACAAGTGGTGTCCCACAGGGCTCAGTCCTGGGTCCACTCTTGTTCGGCATCTACTTTTCTGAAGTACAAGCAAACACAGGAGGGTTATGGCTGACAAAGTTTGCAGATGACTGCAAACTGGCCATAGTCGAAAACACATCTGACACAGATATCCTTCAGAAGGGCCTCACAGAAACGGATAACTGGTGCCAGAGCCATGGCCTAAAGTTAAATGCCAAGAAATGCATAGTCATACCCTTCGGGAAAAACAAGGGTACCCCTAGCTACCATATAGGTGGCAATCCACTGAGCACAGAAGAAGTCATCAGGGATCTGGGGACCCAGGTTGACAGTAGCCTTCGCTTGACACTCATGTTCCTAAAGTAGTTAGGAAAACCTTCTACATTCCCCACCTCATCATGAAGGGATTCACATCTAGATCAAGGGCGGTCATCGTCCCCTGTACTCATCACTCATTAGACCTATGATTGAGTACAATGCCCCATTCGAATGTATCTGACCTGACACCTGCAGCAGCTGGAAAGGCCCCAAAAGTTCCTCACCAAAAGGATAAAGGGTCTCAAAATATGTCTTATGCTGCCCGACTGAAAGAACTCCAGCTCTATTCAGTCTCATACCGCTTGCTCAGAGGTGACCTGTGCCTGACATATAAGGCCATGTCAAACCCTGATTTGATGAATATGCTTCACCTCAAAAAGTCTAGATCCCTCAGAACCACAAGGGGAGACTTAAACCTTGACACGGTTATTAATAGAACGTGCTGGAGGGACAGATTCATCACCCAGAGACTCCCTATGCTGTGGAACAAAATCTCGGTACATGTGAGGCAGAGCACCTCGCTGGCCTTGTTCAAGAGGAATCTTGACCAATGGATGGGGGATCGCAGATATACCCCAGGGATTACTTCAGTGTCACTGCTTGACATAGGCACCGCAAAATAATAGGCATAGTTTTATTCAAACTAAAGGGGTGGCGAAAGCCAAATAACTATGGGCTAGGCTTATAAATGCCCTTGGGCAGATAGCCTAGTATGAACCTATGAACCTATGAACCTATTTTGAACTCTTAAGTAACTGTGATTGTTTACTGAGTATTTTCTTGTTCATTTATTATTTATTATTATGTATATTTAAACCTATCTGTGGTGGTGGTGCTGCGGTAGCATTGTCACCTCACACTGTGACGTTGTCCTGTTCGATTCTCAGCTAGAGCATCTTCTGTGTGGAGACATGCGTGAATGGGCGTACCTTCGTTGAAGGTTGTGCGTCAGAGCTGGCAACTTGGCATGTAAAAATCTACTGCCAATCATTAGCGGACCGGAGTTCCGCTGTGGCAACCCCTAACCGGGAAAAGCCGAAAGACACAACATTAAGTATATTTAAAGCTCTCAATTGTGGCTGGTCTGTCTAGAGATATTTATGCTGTTAGAGCACTTGCATATCTATTTGCTGACACTGTGCAGGCCATTCCTAATAGCCTTGCTCTTGGTCAAAATACCATTTGTATTAATAGTACCATTACACAGTAAGATTGGACACCCTTTGAAAAGGGCCTTAAAGTAGCTGATAAGTAGTGGCTGGTGGCAGTGAAAACTACCTCATAGTCTGGGCAGAAGGGGACATAGCTAGTAAACTTGTTCCAGTCTTTCCCAGGTGTGTGTGTGTGTGTGTGTGTGTGTGTGTGTGTGTGTGTGTGTGTGTGTGTGTTTGTGTATAAATCAAACCTCAAAGTGTATGTGTGTGTCAGCTACTCGTGCAGGGACACAAAGCACTGGTTGGACAGAGAGGGTGCTGAAGGTCTTGGCTTGGCCAATCAGCTGTGATATCATCCTTATAGCTGTGCCAGTGGGAAGTCTTATTGGGGATCTGGAGAAAGTGGGATAAACCAGCCCCAGACTGACTGTGGTCTCTGTGGGGTCTTAAGGGAGATTGCACTTTACTGTGTGTGTACTTTCCATCCTCCCAGTCTGTACATCCCCCATTGTTGCCAGTGGTGAGGATTGAGGATCCTTGATTACTGGGCCAGTGGTTAGGGGTATCACACTACCATAGATTGTATTTATGTATTGTTAAGAACTGATGGATTTGAGTTTGCATTGTAGTGCAGCAGGTTGAATTAATTGTTTGTTGACTATCACTCTGAGCCTTGAAGATCAAGACAGGTCACAGGGTATGACAATGAGTGATCTGCCACCAAAGAATAGTTAGGTATAAGTGATATGTTCAAAACCTTGTTATGAAACATACTGAATTTAAACCACCATGTATTTTGTCTGTACAATGAGCACTGTGTTCTCTCCCCACCCCAAGGAAAATTAAATTTCTGTTTTTTCCTGCACTTGGACCTATCTGTATCCCAGTGTCCTCAATCTTGTTGGTATGTGGCAGGCTCTCATTACATACAGTATCTTAATAGACATGAAGACCCTCAAGATTTTCTGAAAGTGTTTCCTATTGTCTACCAGTGATGGTATGTGATGTTAGTGGAATCCCCAGGTGTTTAGACTGCACCTCTAAGCTAGGTACTCATAGGCCTATGGAGTCATTGCAGAATTGAACTACCTGTGTCTTGATTGCCTGTATCAGTTATTATATATTCTGCATTCATCAGATGGTTTACACGTCTATTTATCTGACAACTGAAGGCTACTACATAAAACATTGTCTGCAGATGATTACATTGGCCGCAAGACCTTAAATGTATATGCAGATTGCATTTATAAGTGTTGCATAAAATATGGGCCTGATTTTCTGCAATGTCATTTATCTCAAAGAAGCAATTATTAAGATTGTCTACAGTGTATGAGAGGTTTTGCCTTCTAATACACTAAGGAAGTTGTTTCCATGTTTTGGGTGGATTTGGGGAAGGTAGGTTATGGTCTTAGCCAAATGGCTTAATGGTCAGTATAGGGACATGCTGCCACTTGGACATCAGTGAGACGTAAAAGGAGATCCTCATCTAACACATCCTGTCAAGAGATGCATGTTTTATGTCTGAATGAATAGTGGGTGAAAAGTCTGCAGATGCTCCCCTTTAAAGCTCCCAGATCTAGTAAATTATATCTAGCATGGCTTTCCCCATATATTGGACCGATGGTGATATTCTGGGGTGTGATTATTACCTGGCATTTCAAGCATAAAGTTAAAACTGAAACTTGGTATCACTAACAGTTCTCTGGCCTTATCCTAAAATGTTTGAATAATCATCATGTCCTCCTTCATGTCCATACCTTAGTGTAAATAAATGGAAGAGATAGACAAGCTTATCATTGAATCTTTCCAGTAATCTTGTAAGGGCACCTTTCTAATCTGCAAAGTTATTTAGAATCTGAAAACTGACAGATGAACTCGTCTCTTTCCCCTTTTGAGTCTGATAATGATGTTACTCAGCTATATCTAAATCTGGATAGTTTAGAATGTTTCATGGGTGTCTGATGAGTCTCTTGTAAGAAAAATGTCTTGGAAAATCTGTTTAAGCCAGGTACACACTATAAATTACTTTATATGGATATTCAGCTCACTGATGTTTAGATTAACTATTCCATCTTACATATAAAATCTGCAACATCTACTGCAAGACCACCAGTTATTGGAGAGCCCACATTCTACCTCTAAGTAGTCACCTTTGAATTAGTGCTTCTGTTCTGCTGCTGGCAAGAGAAGGAGCAGAGTGCATAGATTCCTGACTGCTTCTGGCTGTGAAGTGAGTGTCTATGCTTGGCCTTCCTGATTGGTCTGGTTGCTATTCAAGGCATTTACCAGTTAAAGGCTACAACAAACCTACAGACTCTTACATCATCTGGGACAAGACTGTGGATCACCAAACAGGCTGTGGCCTACTTCTCATCTTGTGATTGGTTTTACTGTTTTGCTTCTGGTGAGAGAAGAAGCAAAGGAGCACTGTAACCCAGCAGAGTGAAGCTGTGAAGACACCAACACTAGTAGTAGTAGTCAGGCAGTAGCCATTCAGGTAACTCCCCTCTTTTCATCATTCTTGACAAGCTAATTCTTTCTTTTCAGTAAGTACTGCTTGATTTGCTTTTAACTTCAGAATATCTGCCTACCTACTTCATCCATAAATCCTCATTAGGCAGTGTCCTGTATAGCCACAAGAATTTTGAGTTGACATTTTCCTGTAAAAGCACCATTGAAATTTCACCAATACCTAGCTGCACACAGGACAACTAGTTTGTAGTGACAAGCACTGCCCCCAGAGCTGCAAACTGGATACTCCAGATATTAGACAGTTGGATTGAATATAAATTAATCAATAATAGAAGGTCTTTTGCCATGGATATGAACTTTCCCACTATCTCCGTTGCCAGCTTGTTTGATATTGGCATCCTGAGGCAATGTAGAAATTGTATCATCTTTACTGAAAACCAGTTAATTCTCAAACTACAGTAAACTCTCAGTTAACTGGAACTCAAACAACTAAAAAAAAAAAAAAAAAACAATCGAAGAAATACAGTACAATTTTCATGTGTTGCACTTTCTGTCCACCCCCCCCCAGCAGAAACATACCTTAAGTTTTTAGAGTTTTAGAGTTTTAAAAAGGAAGACAGGAATAAATCCACTCTCTCCTTAACCTAAGAACAAGTCAAACCAAACAAATAGTATAGGGTACAGTATTAGTCAGGCTTATTTTTAATAGTAACTCTCAGGCAACCATAAACTATAGTTATCCGGCATCTACCAATCCCCATGGAAGCTGGTTAACCAAGAGTTTACTGTAATATGGTATGTAACAGATGTATTTACGCAATGTCACTGGAGGCAAAGCTCTCACATAAAAGCACTCTTAAAGTCATTAAGGTTGTAAGTAGTGCACACTCTGCACCCATCACACACAATTCAAAGCAGACACATAGATCCGCACAGGCTTAGGCTTTTAAATGTAACCTTCTTAAATCTGAAAGACCTCCTAGATGAGGTACACATAAATACCCTCAGCATCCCTGGATGCACTCTTTCAAAACAACATCCACATCAACACATGCAGCAGCATCTCATGGAGCCTCTACTTCTAAGCCCATAAAGCAATCCACCACACAATCCAATATTCTGGTCACTGGTGACTTATTGTGAGACATACTGATGTCCCTCTCACCAGACTGAGTAAGGAGAAAGTTATAGTCAGCTGCTTATCAGGGACCAGGATCTGCCACATTATGCACACACTCAAGTCATTGGATCACAAGTACTAGTGTGGCTCAGTCATAGCCCATGTGGGTGTAAATAACCTCAAATGTACTTCTCTAGATTACATGAAGAGAGACATCATGGAGTTCTTGGAATATGTGTCCCAAGCTGGTATGATCCTTGCACTGAACAGTATTTTACCTTCTCCAACATGATGCCACAATATGACAAAAGATGACTGACTAATAATTGGCTTAGTCTCTAATATCATTTGAAGGGGGTACAATATTTGTCAGCATGAAAGGGGATCAACAGACCACACTGCTTTGCCAGGGATGGTCTGCACCTCTCCCCTCTAGTCTTCAAATATTAGCTAAGACATTATCCTCCCCCACAGTGCCTTTTTTAGGCAATACCAAAATGAAAGTGCTATCAACATAGCAAATCAAAACCAAGAAAATCGAAATGTGTTATTGCTCAATGATAGGGGTCTATACAAAGAACTCCACTCTCTATAAGCTCTCTTCACCCTAGATAATGCTGATGTTTGTGCAGTCAATGAGACATGGTTTAAAGCTGTGGAGAGTACACCTACAGTGCAAGGTTATAATGCCTTCTATACATTTAGACTAGCTATTACACAGACAGGGACTAAAGATGGGGATGTTTCGATTTACATCAAAAATAAATATATCTCAAGGCTGGTCAAACAGGACAATGCACTTGAGCTTCTCCACATTCAAATCACCATAGGTAAAATCCAATACTACTTCCTTGCAAATTATAGGTCTCCCTCTATGGCCCAGGAAACCCATGCCATGTACACTCACCATCCAACCTAATAGCATATTCTTGGGAGACTTTAATTACCCCACTATTTACTGGGAATCATACATGACACCAAATGCACAGGCACAGAAATTTTTAGATTTTGTAAACACAAACTCCCTGGAACAGATTGTCAATACACTAACCTGGGGTGCAACCATACACTAGTATGGGAGGGTGCTGCACAACCCCTAGTGTAATACCTTCTCTGGTAAAGTCAGACCACAAAATGGTCTCTTCTGAAGCAAAAATAAAACCTGGAACCCCAGCTAATCCTGGAATATTCAGGAACTATTCTAAGGCTAGATTCTTACTATTAAGTGATAACCTGGCAAAATATCAAGCCCCCATAAACCCTGAGAGTACTGCTGCCTATGCAGAACTGTTCAAAGAAACCCTATACAAGCATCATGTTAATAGCTGCATAGATTCAGCTGTACCCATCAGGAAGCATTATCATCAGACTAAACAAACAACTCAGAAGACAAATAAAGTATACCAAAGCCAAATCTGATGTAAATTCTACCTCCCAGGCACAAGGCATTCTTCAGCTATGTCTGCAACCTCAGAGGCAAAACACAATTGTGTGCAGAGCTCATTGTAAATGGAGCCACCTATACTGAGCCAGAATATATAGCAAACCTACTGGCTGACAAATTCAGCTCCAGCTTTACCCCTCTCTCCCCCTCAACCTTCCCTCAGGAAATAACATCAAATATAACTCCCCTGCTATCACTAGGGAACAGGTCCTTAATGCTCTTTCTAAGGCCAAGAACACTGCATCAGTGGGCCCAGACAATATCCCAGGATGCCTTCTAAATAGCTGACCTATCAGGCTCTCTGGAATTGCTATTTAACGATAGCCTCTAAACAGGCTTCGTGCCTAATGAATGGAGAACCGCAACAGTCATCCCTCTGCACAAAGGTGGGCCATCTACAGACCTAGGAAACCACAGACCCATACGTTTCACCAGTCTTATATGTAAAGTCATTGAAAGAATTATTGAAATGATCAATAATGACATAGGAAACCTTCAGACACTAGACCCAACCCAATTTGGTTTCATCAAGGGCAGGTCATGCCTACTCAACCTGGTGGACTTCTTTGAGAAGATCACCAAAGCAACAGACATGGGCAAAATGGTTCACACTGCCTACCTTGACCTGGCCATGCCATTTGACAAAAAACACCACCCGGGCATTGTTGACAAACTTAAGAGGTTAGGTTCAAACCCTTATATCACCCAATAGATAGCCATCTGGCTCACAGACAGGACCCAGGAAGTTAGAATTGGGAAGTCCATCTCTACAAAGAGGCCAGTAACAAGCGGAGTCCCTCAGGGATTGGTCCTGGGAGCTCTCCTTTTTGGCATTTACTTCTCTCTAGTCAAGGTCAATGTCAATGGCCTCTTGCTGACTAAATTTCCTGATGGTTACAAATTAGGAGATGCCATTGAAGCTCACACTGACACAAATGTTCTCCAGGAAGGTCTGACACAGACAAACAGCTGGAGTCAGAGCTATAGACTAAAACTAAATGCCAAGAAATGCATAATAGGGTCTTTTGAGAAGCCATCCACCCCTGGTAACTATCTTATTGATAACATACCCATAAGAATTGACCCAGTAATCAGGGACTTGGGAACACACATAGACACTAAGCTAGCCTTTGACCATCATGTGTCTACTGTAGTGAGGAAATATTTCTATGTTGTGCAACTTACAAGACAAAGTATGGTGTCTAAGTCCAAGGAAGTCATTGTTCCACTGTATTCGGCATTCATCAGACCTATCATTGAGTACAATGCCCCCTGTGGTATGTACCTAATCAGACATATCCAACAATAGGAAAGTCCACAGAGGTTCCTCATTAAAAGAATACAGGGCATAAGGAGCATGTCTTATGCAGATCGCTTCAAGGCCCTATCCCTGCATTCTGTCTGCTACAGGCTATTGAGGGTAGATCTCTGCCTGGCATACAAAGCATTGTCAAACCCCACTGTAATGGACCTCCTAAATATCCACAAAACAAACAGCACCAGAATTACCCATTCTAAAGACTTAAACCTTGCCTGTGATATAAATAGGACATGCTGGAGAGACAGGTATTTATCCCAGAGACTACCCCTTCTCTAGATCAGGCTCCCCATGCATGTGAAGCAGAGTTCTTCCCTAACCCAATTTAAGTGTAACTTGCACAGTTGGATGGGGAACAGGAAATGTATCCCTGGTTTGGCACCTATAATTCAAATGGACACAGGCAGCTGGTAAATGATTCATTATCCAGGATCCTGCTTGTAAATGTTTCACCTCCCAAACCTCTGCTTACACTTGTCAGTGATTTGGGAGGCATGGATAAGCTTAAAAAGGCTGTTGTGGTTGTTAGCCTAGTAAATACTTATGAACCTATGCATACAGCTGAGGTTTGTAATGACATTTTTAAATAAATAAGAGCCATACTGTCCACAGCCTTCTGTGGACAGTGAGGAAAATTAGAAAAATAATGATTGCACCATCACTAACCCCTGGCACAAGCAACAGCGAACTTTTCTACACACCTCTGAGCAAGGCTAAATTTAGAATAACTGGGATTCAGGGAAAAGGCCTCTACTAAGCTTCTGTTAAAATTAAATCTTGGTGTGTGAGGCCCAATGGGCCCCAGAAAGCACTGAAAGTTTGGCTGTTCTGTGATGCATTTTATGTCTTAGTATTGAAAGGTAATGACTTGCTAACTGTTCTTTTATTTTTTTTTTTTATTTACTACTACCCAGAGCAGTTATGTGTGTGGTCAGAAATATTATGTGTCCACAGATAAAAGTCAGTGATACACACACACACACACACACACACACACACACACACACACACACACACACACACACACACACACACAAACATGCTACAGTCAATGTCACATCTTTGGAATATTGAAGAAAACTACTGCACATAGGTAAAGCCAGACAGTGAGGAAATGCAAATTCTGCACAGAAAAATCCACAACTAAACATCCAGTCAGAGTCATACTCTGTGAGATAACAAAGGTACTCATCATCCAACTGTGTCAATGATCAGTTACTTTCAAACACATCTGCTCCTGCAAGACTACCAAAGATAGCACTTATCATGTGCAGAGCTGATTCTTGTGAAGGGAAGTGAAATAAATTCTGGCCAGTTTGTTATTGTTATATACACTGCAGATCTCCATCTCTCACACACATATAAGTCATAACAATGAACATTTTACACTGATTTCAACAAAGTCCGTGCATTGTATAACAATGCTCATGAAAAGCCATATCAGAGACTATTTAACTGTAACCAAACAACAGCAGGGGTATGTCATTTTTATCCACAGATACCTCCATACTCATTATTTACTGCCATTTTATTGACTGTGCACACTCCATATGTCTGATTGTGATAAAACATAAATAGCCACAGTAAAGTATTCCAACTTGCTTCATCTGACACATTGTACTTGGGGTGGCTACCTCCTTTAACCCACCATAACTATACTTCTGTGTACAAGCAGTGTTTGGACTCAAAGAGAAGTTTCCAGTGGGAATGGGTGTGCATCAGGGTTCAGATCTGAGCCCCCTGCTGCCCGTACCGTCGAGGGCTACATTTGCAAACAGGTTGGGGGGTCAGATCAATCAAGCTACTGTGTTCAGACATTATAAGCAAACTACGAATATGAACTTCAGCAAATGATAAGGAAATGTAATGCAAAACAGGAGGTACATGGGATGAAACTGAGCATAGACAAAACAGTTGTCAGGCAAAAGATGAGGGAAATCAGGAGAAGCCTGAAATTGACGAACAAAGGAAATAGTGTAACAGGCTAACAACTTCAAGTACATGGGGGTGGATGAGAAGAAGTGAATTCAGAATGAGGAGGTGCTACAGCCAACTGACACAAAGTGTCAGAAGAAGTGTATGACAGAAGAACGAGAAACTGAAAAGTAAGGCATACAAAATCTTTGATGAGAACAATACTTCTGAGTGGCATAACAACCTAAGCAGTGAAGGCACAGCTAGAGGTAATGGAAATAAAGTAGAATGTACACTGTGGGTCAGATGGAGGGATTATGACATCTAAACAGAAACCAAAAAAGGTTAAATCACAGAAAAAGAGGAGGTCAATAAGAACAAATTATGATGGTTCAGGCTTATGTGCAGGAAAGCAGGAAAAAAATTTGGTGGATATTTTGAATGTGAGAGACAGGAAGAAGGCAAGAAGAAAAGTACAGGTGTAAATAAACTTACCATAACAGTAGATGGTCAAATGACCACTGATAGTTGTATGGGTTATATCCTGCTTCCAAAAAATCACAGGTTTGAGCAACAAGGCTTTCAGAGTATTCAAACCAACTGAAAGGGGGATGCTAGGCCCTGAGAGGACATAAGCAGGAGTAAAAATATATACATAGATACACATGCTGGCATACTCCAAAAACAAAATGCTGGAGGGAGAGAGTGGCAACTGCAGCAATGATCATTCAAACTTCTACTGTTATGGCAAGTATACTTACACAACTGTACTATGTTCATCATACTGATCACTGCTATACTAGCCATAGCTATGTGAGTAAATTATCCTAAATCAGTACATTTAGGAGTTGGAAGACGAAGGATCCAGGAGCCCATAGAGAATGGTCCTTGCAAAGCCTGATGTTGGCCTAGAGAAAGAATCAAGCTGGTAGCACTTTGTAAAATATGTACTGAGGACCAAGTTGCTGTTTCTAGAATACTTCTAGAATCTAGCTCTTTCCAAAAAAGCCATAGATGAAACCAAGGCCTGTAAGGGTGGCCCTTGACCTGTCCTGGAATAGTTTTCTTGTGGAAAGAATAACAAATGATAATAGCCTGAGACAACCATTTGGAAACAGACTGCTTTTACAAAGCTTGTCCATTCTTCTTACACAAGAAATGGATTTACAGATCTGAAAGATTTTGCTCTGTCAGGATAGTACTAGAGTTGACTGTGGACATCCAAGTTATGGATTATCTTTTCTCCCTCATTTTTAGGTTCAGGAAAAAAAACAGGGAGATAGTTTGGATTAAAGTAAACTCAGATACCACTTTAGGCATAAAAGAAGGATCAGTTCTCAAAGAAACCCCATCTCTAAGAAAAATGAGATATGGTTAACTCGGTTCCACTTGAAACCATCGAATGTTCAGAACATCGAAGTTCTAATCATCGAGACCAGAACATCGATGTTCAGAACATCGAAGGTTCAAAGTGGAAATGCCAGGTAAGTAAAAATGTTAACTTTTGGGTGTATATGCAGGGCAGCAAGGTGCCCTGCATGTTGTGTGTCTGTGCCATCTGAGTGTTGGCATTGCAGGTAGGGTACAGGAAATCTCCCGTTTAGCGCTACCGCATATAGTGGTAAACGGGAGATTTCCCTTACCCCACTGTAGTGCGATCTCGGAGTTGGAATATTAAAGTGGGAGGCTGTGGGGGGCACATCCCCCCACATGGGGGGTGCAGGGGGCAAAGCCCCCCTGCATAAAATAGTTGTTGAATGTTTATTTCTTTTTCTGTGGTTAACTTTAAACCTTCGATGTTCTGAACATCGATGTTCTGGTCTCAATGATTAGAACTTCGATGTTCTGAACATTCGATGGTTTCAAGTGGAACCGGTTAACTCACCATAAGAGCTTGCAGCTTCTTGTAGACGTCAGAGCAATCAGTAAAATCTTTTTCCATGTTAAAAAACACAAGTCAGCCTGAGTTGATTGAAAAAGTGTTAGCTTCTCTAACAGAAAATTAAAATTCCAAGCTTGTCTCTTCTGCAAAATCTCTTTCAAAAATATTTTGACATGAGAATGCATTGAAAGAGAAGGACCCATGGTCAGACATGCTGAAATAGCCAATAAATCAACCTTTATAGAGGAGTAAGAAAAGCCAAAGGACAGTAACTTGTACAAAACTTGTAAAACAAGAGAAACACCAGGCCTGAATGGCTGCTGGTTATGTTGTTAGCACTAACTAGAAAACCTTTTCCATTTGCTGATATATGATTTTCTAGTAGCAGGCTTTCTTGCTTCCATTAGTACCTGCTACATGTCCTCAGTAAACAGGTGCCTAAAGGGAATTAAGACCCTGTTATCAAGGCAGTAGGCTGAAGTTGAGTGGGATCAGGGCATATCAAACACCCTTGTTCTTGTGTAAGTAGATCCATTCTGTGAGAAAGCTTGTGGTAGTTGCCCCTGGCCATTTCCAAAAGAAGGGAGAACAACTGTTGCTGGGACCAGAAGGAAATCCCCACAATGACCTTGGGTATTTATTCTGAATATTTAGAAGTAACCTGGATATCAGTGTTGAGTGCAGAAGAAGTATACAGGAACAATCCTGTACAAGGAATCCCAGAGCAGAATTTTATCAGCTGATGGTTTAGAGAGGAAACAAAAAGGTCTACTTGAGGAACTCCCCATAGATTAATCAAATCTTGGAAGATCCCCTGATCTAGTTTCAATTTGTGAGGGTCTGCCTTTGTCCTGCCCAGCTTGTCTACCAAACAATTTTGCTTTGACAGGATGTAGGATGGCTGTAGAGTGAGATTGTGCTGTAAAGCTACATTTCAGGCTAACATGAGTAGTCTGCAAAGTGCTAAGACCTGGTTCCACCTTGCTTGTTGATGTACCACATGACTGTTGTATTGTCTGTAACAACTTGAAGTGGTCTAGGGGACCAAAACTGATTCAGAGAGTTGATGCCTTTATATGTATGTGCTTTTATCTGTCTTTGGTGTTCCAAACATCTTGCACTTTTATCTCACCCGAAACTCCTCCCCAAGTAAAGCCCTTAGTGTCTGTGGTGACTGTCTCTTTGGAGCAGGACAGAAGAAGGGGATACCTTGATTTAGGGATTTTTGTTGTCTCCAACAAGTGATTTCTGTTCTGACAAACCTAGAATTGGGATTTGAAAAGATAACAGGTGTTGGTACTATCATGAGAATCATACATGCCATGAGACTCATAATCGATAGGTATTCCTTTGCAGTGACTGAAGTCTGAGTGGAAAACCTTGGAAATAGATCTAAGTATAGATCTATTTTTTTTCAGTGGGAGAAAAGATATTTGAATTGAGGTGTTTAGTGGAAAACCCAATAACACAATCCTGTGTGAAGGAGTCAAAAATACTTTAGAGTGTTCTCTTGGAATCCCAGCTTAGGTAAGACATCTCTCACTCAAGTGAGAAATTACTGACTTTGAAAAAGACTCTGCAAAGATAAGCATGTCATCTAAATATGGAAAAATGTGGATACAGTGTAGCCTACTATGAGCTATAACTGGAACTAGACACTTTGTGAACACTCTTGGTGTAGTAGATAGTCCAAAGGGTAAGGAAGAAAGCTGATAGTGGGATATAGATACACAGAATCTTAAGAAACAGCTAACGTCTGGATGACAAGGGGTGTGATGATAAGCATCTTTTAAATCTAGTGTTACCAGGAAACTTAAATGAGGAAGAAGGGGTAATACGTTATGAAGTGACAACATTTTGAACTAGGAAACTATCACAAATCAATTTATGAAAGAAAGATCTAAAACTGGCCTCGAAGGATTTTCTTTCTTTGACACCCAAAAAATGATTGAATAAACAAACACTTTTCCATACCTGGGAAGGAGGAACTGGGTTTATCACTCCCTGAGACAACATGTATGGAAGAACAGGGGGAATAGAGGTGTCAAAGGAGAAATTTCCTCAAACTGCTATCTGTAACCTTGATGAATGATCTTCAGAAACTATTTGTCTGAAACTATCTGTTGCCAAAGAGAAATGTGAAGATTCAGATTTTCTGGAAGAGGAAAATGGTCTGACAGGGTGGGAGGAAGGTACAAGGTCTCTTAAATAGTCATTGTTATTTGATGGGCTGTCCCTGGTTTTGGAGGGTCCCTGTATTCCTTTTTCAATCCCCTTGTCATTTCTTCTTAAACGTCTGTTTACTAGTAGTTTGCTGAGACCATTTAATTTGTTTCTTGCCAAAATTTGATGAGGAGTTAGAGAATCCCTTAGAAAATTTGAAATAGGAGGGCTGAAAAGTCTGAGAGATTCCCCAAATTAGATTATCCCTCTCATTACACTTTTTGATAACCCCTGCAGCAGATGGACCAAAAGCTAAAGCATTAACCAGAGTAGTATTTAAAATCTCATTTTTCACATCATCTGGGAGGTTCTGAAACTGCAGCCAGGTAAACCTTCTCAAGACAGTACCATTGGTGATAGTCCTGAAAGACGTAGCAACAAAGTCATACAAACACTTTAAACAATATGTGGTTGACCTGTGAAATGGATGTAATTAAACAATTAAAAGTATATTTTCCTCACAAGAAAATGCGGACAAAACATTATTTATACTTTCACAATTAGTCAGCATAAACTTTAACATGTGAGCCTGACAACTCAAAATTCTGAAAATCAAATTTGCAGAAGCATAACCTTTTTTCTCATATTTATCCATTATTTCCCCTTCCTTGTCAGAAAGTGTAGGACTGGAATTAATAAAATGTTTAGCAGCAGTCGGATTAACTAAAGCTATGGCTGCTGGGCAGGGGCAGTAGGCTGACGGTGTCAGTGACACACATCCTCCACAGCTAATAGCACTGGAGGAATGGATGAGAGACCTGGAAATGACATCTGTAGCAGCTCATAATATTTTCTGAGGGACTGAGAAACCTCAGTTCTCTTTCACTGAAAACACTGGCACATTCCAGCAATAGTCGCACCAAAAAAAACCTCCCAAAGTGAGATCAGATATTGTGCTCTCCATTGAGTCTGAATCAGAAATTTGAGGAGAAAAAAATGCATCTGTCCTTTCACTTTCCTGTCCATATTCAGACTCTTGAAATCTCTTCAGAAAATGAGGCATCCCTATTTCTTTTTTTACCAGAAACCACTTTATAAGAAGGACCAATAGCCTGAATTAAGCCCTGAGTTAAATCTAGTAACCTACTCCTGTCTAGGAAAATTTGAGGAGAAGTAGATACATGTTTAGTTTTCTGTTTCTTTTTGACAAGAAAAATGGGGTCAACAGTATTGTTAATGGCAACAGCAGCTTCCACGGGGATGGGTGCAAAATTCTGAATAAAAGGAAAGCTTTTCCTGTACCATCTCCCAGGACCAACAAGAGTGGCTCTGCCTTGCACACTGAAGGTACCACAACAGTTGCAGACACTGTGGCTAACCTCTGGTCCATTGTGGCTGTAGATGCTAAACCATAGGGATCCAGGGTAAAAGATGAGTGGTCTGAGGAGCCTTTGGCCACAGCAGAGTCGCCCACCTGCAGATGAGGAAAACTGATAGCCTGTGTGGTGGCAAAGGCTGTCTGCTTAACTTTTTGATTTTAAAAATGGCTCCTGTAGCTTAAGACCTATTACAGCCTAACATAGCTTTCTTAAGCTACAGGAGCCATTTTTAAAATCCTTTTGGTGTAGCTGCTTGTCTCTTTGGATGTAGTGCTCATACCTAAGGAATATGTGTGACTTTGTTAAAGTATTCTATAACAAATTATTATTTAAAGACCAGTTAGAATTTGAAACCGTTTTAGCCAAGTTATTGGGTGAAAGGAGTTTTAAAGTAATTCTAGAATGATCTGAGAAGTATCTTGGTTCAGCCTGGTATTTCCTTCCACCAGTGACTCTGAAATAAGGAAGAAGTCTATTCTAGACCAGGTATTGTGTCATTTAGAGAAGTAAGTGTATATACCTTTCCTCTCCTGCCCTTCACCAAAAGAAATAGGATCAATCAGGCATACGTCAGTCATTAGTTCACCTAAGCCTGTTGACACTTGCATATTTTGGGATAAGGAGTTGCTAGTGTGATCTATCCCCGGATCAATGATCGAATTCCAGTTTCCACCCAATATAAGTTCACGGTCAGGAAAGTTTCGTAAAATATTGTGGATTTCTAAAATAAAATCCTGTTGTCTCTGACAGGGACCATACACATTGAGTAAAAGAGTTTGTTTTTTATTAAAAGGGTTAGCAGTTATAAAATAACACCATCTGCCCTTCTCATCTGAACATTGGTTTAGGATTGTTGTCTGAAACGATTTTTTAATAATAATAGCTACCCCTTTTGACCTTGAGTTGTCCCTAGCTGCAATTATTTCTTTAATCCATTTTTTATTTGAAATTCCCTTCCAGTCCTCACTCATCACGTGTGTCTCCTGTAAAAAACATATGTGTGCATCACATTTAAAAATTAGATGCATCAGTAGATTTCTCTTATCTTTATCCTGCAACCCCCTCACATTACAGGAGTCTATGATCCACATTCCCAAATAATGATTAATGAGGCAATTGTTATTGTTAAGGAAATATGATATTTTCCGATTACAAGGTTCCAAAAGAAAGGAAAAATCATACTAACTATAAGAATGGGAAATAGAAATACATAAAGTAGCATATTCACAGTAGCCCTATTACACTCTTCCAACAGCAACCCTGTGCCTACCCACTTATCCCGACTAAAAGAAAGAGTGTGATGAAATACAGTTACACAAGCACATATATTGAGATGATTATCATATTGAGAGGTTGTGTAACCTAAGAGTAAAGTTATCACCAATATTTTAAACCTTTTAAGCAATCTAAAACATATATACAATAGCGCTACGATTCCTAGAGTCATCATCCTTACCCTTCTACCAATATTCCTATCCTCTCCTATAAGAAAAACTCAAAAAGGTATGGTGCTAGAAAAACCATCACATTAAATCACTAAATACAGACATTTCAGTTAGATGCCAGTTAGTGGTAATACAGTGACTGCAGAAAAGAAAGGAACTTTAGCAGGAGACATATTTACAGTTGTGTATCAAAGACGTATAAACAAGATATAATATAAACAAATAACTTGCTATATTAGCATATAGGATATAAAACAATACATTAAGCAGGCTTGATCAAAAAGCTTTCTAACCCCTTAAACATTCAAGATATCCTTCACTGTTAAAACATTATGATTCTTCAAGCTGCTATGTAAATAATACTCATTTATCCTTTAGATTTAACATAACAACTTTTAATAGAAACAGAGGCATCATATTAGGATAAATATCTTCTTTGTTTTGATACTGAACACCTTGCTTAAGCATAAGATCCAAAAACTTCCATATGAATGTATATGTGTGCATGTAAGCATGCATGCATGTATGACAAACCGGGAGCCCTTACCTTGAAAACAAAATATGATTATAACTTACAAGAAGGCTGCAGTACTACTGAAGGCTTATGTTACAATTCATGGAGCTAGATCGCAAGCTGCAACCCAGTTGAGTATGTTTACTTAGTTGCTAATGTATCCCACAAACAACATTGCTAGAGCCTTTTGTGAAAATTTAAGCAACATCCGTAATATTATATATCTATATGTATATATATATATATGTATATATATATATATATATATATATATATATATATATATATATATATATATATATATATATATATATATATATATATATATATATAAGAGGAACATTGTAAACTGAGAAAAAGTCTTTACATGCAGGGGTACTGTCTTCATTTTGTGCTGTTTATGCAGTTTAAGTAGTTATATATTTTTCTTATTTTTGGCAACAGACAGTACATGAAATTTTCTACCTGCTCCCATAATTAAGCTTGACATAGTATGTACTATTGCCCTTATGTATACCTCTTGACAGTCATTTACTTAAATAGCCATTATAGTTCCTTAAAAACGGGGTGGGTTCACTACCAAAGTACCATCCAGTTGTTGAAAAGATGAAAAAAGAAACTCACATTGCTCAATCCAAAGCTACAGCTTAAACCTGCATCTGTGTAGGCTACAACCTTTAGATCCAGACCATCCGCAATCTTGATTTGGCCATTTGGAATTGGGTTATCTCATTTTGATCATGAACACAGCCATTTGAGCATTTATTTCAGTCCATAAGAAGACGTATGGGTGGAAGCGCACAGTTTTATCTCAAAATCCATCCTACCATTCAATGGAAACCAGAAGATACTTTCCTAGAGGGGATACTTCCTGTCTGATGTGCACTTCCGGGTCCGTTAGATGAGGTTTACACTTTTATAAAATTAAAAGCGTTAAAACTTTAGTATTTTATAAAAAGGGATTTTATAGCAACAGAAATAGCATATGAGGTCAGCGACAACCTCCAATGGGGAAAACAAAGCATTTTCTTTTTTGCGAGAGAGTTAAGCTTCAGGAGCTTTTCCAAAACATTTCAGAAAAATGACTTTGGCATCTTTAGATGAGTCTGCAGTATATTTACTATCATTACATGTAAAACTTAGGGTATTTGGATACCGCATTTGGAATTTAATATTTCTTTTGATGAGATCAGCGCAAAAAGGGGAGAGTTTTTGGCACTTTTCTTTAATGGCTACTGGGAGATTCTGCGATACAGTTATTTTATGGCCATTCCAGGAAATTAATTTTTGTTTTCTAGCTGCCAATAGAATTCTCTGAACATCTTGAAAATTCAGCAGTTTAACGTAGATTTGTCTCGGAGCATTTGACAGTTGTTTAGTGTGTAAAGCACAATGAGCTCTCTCAATTATAATGTTGTTGTCATGTGCACCAGGTTTTAATATAAAATTAAACAACTGAAGCACTGTCTCAATCAGGTGGTTGGTGGCATATGATTCAGGTAGACCTCTTACTATAATATTGTTTCTTCTGCTCCTGGCTTTTAAAGCAAGGATTTTTTGTTGGATTTCAGTTAGAGTGGTATTTTTGGTGCTTAAATCTTCTTTTAGTAACTCAATCTGCATCTCATTATTTTTGGTGGTTTGTTCAGTTTGTTCCATACGTTCTATAGCCTGATTCAGTTTATTGCCAAAGCCGGAAAGATGTTCAGAGAACAAACGGCCAGCTGTAATGGTAACAAGGCTTCCTTAAGATCTTCCATGTTGATGTTGGCCTCCAGCTTCTGTTTAGCACTGGATTTTGAAGTATCTATCTGTTTACTTTTCTGCCTTTTAGAAAGGGTTTCTTTCTCAGGGGAAACTACTGCAGGCAGTTTAGTTTTGCTGGTTTGTGTCTCCATGATTTCGGATTCCTTTGACATATTTTGGCAGTAGTAACAGTTTATAATCACCTCCAACTTGTGTTGTGCCTATTCAGGCCTAGAGTATACATGTGAAAGTAGCTCTCTGGAATGCTTGACATTTAGTAATAGAATATACACTCACAAAATATATCCAGGAAACCTCAAAATCAATGTAGACATATTGCAGAGGTGAGAGCAGCTAGAATCTAGCTTTTGGTTGTAGATGGATGGTTAAAAGCCCAAAAATATTTTAGTTAGATAGAAGCCTCATGGAAAGAGTTTTTACAGGACGTCCACCATCTTGGAATTCTAACACAGTGTTTTTACAAAGGAATACTCACAGTACATGATAAATAAATTGCTTGTATGAAATTTAATAAAATAAAAGTATGCATTTATAAGTTTTCTGAAAATATAAAAATATATAATGTGCTTAGTTTAGACATGCAGAATTGTGGTTGTTCATAATTTATATCAAATTAAACTATACTTTATAGTTAAACACTTTCAAACTGGAGGCAATACAAGCATTTTAATTCCAGATTTTGTTTGCTTTATGCTGTATTTCTTGATTTATGGTACACATACCTATACAGGATTTTGAAAAAAAAAACATAATTTAATTGAAAACAGTTGATTCAAAGTTGTGGTGTAAAGTAGTCACATAAGGCAACAACTATTTCATAATAATTAGTAATATAACACAGGTTCTACTGAAAGCGGAAACAGAATGTACCAACTAATTAATAATAATAATAATAATAATAATAATAATTTATTTATTTATTTATTGATTGATTGATTGACATGTGATTACCGGGAAAGTCTGACTGAGTAGAAGCCCATTTTCAGCAGAGGCCTAGGGAGAAAAGATTCAAAATACTGCAAAACATTTTAAAAATAATAATTTTACAGTCTTTAAAAATAATACAAAAATCATATAGACTTAATTATACCAAAGTATAAGTTCATAGTTTCATATGTGATTACTAGGCTAATGGCACAAGTGCCTTTGCAAACCTTGCCAATAATACCCAGGATATGAAAACATTATATCTTAATTTCCCAGATATAGGATGGGGTGGTATCAGGGCAGTGGGTCTTTCAGTGTTGGAGCCCTGAGTCATTTTACAGACTGCCTGTGTTCATAAGGGACATGGGCAGTATCCCAAGAGTGAATTTACTGCTTCCCATCCATTTATCCAAATTCTTTTTAAACAAAGAGAGTGAAGGACAGGCTTTGTTTTATGAAGACAGGAAGTTTATTCCATAGGCAATGTAGCCTTTGAGATAGGAATGTGTCTCTCTAGCAAGTTCTGTTAGAGTCACAAATAAGGTTCATATCCATGGAACATGTAGCCCTTGCAAAATTTTTCTTGTGAATATGCAACATTTTTATCAGGGCTGGATCAGAGAATGTCTTCTAGGTCTGGCATAAGTCCCTCTCAATAAACAATATGAAATGGAGTAATTTTAGTTGGTCTGCATAAGAAGTGCGTCTTACATTATGTATTTTTTAGACTCAATTATGAGCCTGATGAGGGATGAGTACAATGGCACTATGATTTCCTTTGAACTTGATGCCATGTCTTTAATTATAAGTTGAGATACACAGAAGGATTTCCTCACTATTATAGCTACCTGGTGGTCAAAGTTTAGATTACTATCGATCTGTGTTCCTAGGTCCCACATCTCTGGGTCCACTTTTAGGGGTGTACTATCAATAACATTATTTGTAGGGATAGCTGATTTACCAAGGGGTTTGATTACGTATGTTTTAGCATTTCATCTTAGACGATGGTTTTGGCACCAGTCTTTTGACATTTTTAGGCCAGTTTGTAGTATGTCAGCATTGTTTGGGGATTCAGTGATTGTTCCCAGCTTACAATCGTCAGTGAACTTGGTATGACAGAGGCCCCCAACATTGGCATTCACTTCAGAGAAGTATATACTAAACAGGAGGGGTCCCAACACTGAGCCCTGTGGGGCACTGCTTTTAACATGTTTCTTAGCGGAAATGGATTAACCTATATGGACAACATGCATCCTGTCAGCGAGCCCAATGGCTATCCATCTGACAATGTATGGGTTTATGCCTAACTAAATAAGTGTATCTATGATCTCTGAGTGCGGGATTCTGTCGAAAGCTTTAGCCAGGTCTAGATAAGTGATGTGTACTGTTTTACTCTCATCCATGGCCCTGGTGACTTCAGATTGAGCAGGCAAGACCTCACTTTGACAAAGTCAAACTGGGTCCAGTCCAGTTCCTATGTTGTTATTGATCAGGTCCATGATAATTCTCTGCATGGCCTTGCAGATAAGAGTGGTCAAGCTTATGGGTCTCTAGTTCCCTGCCCCCCTTGTGCAAAGGGACAACAGTTGTAGTCCTCCATTCTTCTGGGTCAAAGCCTGTACAGAGGCTGTGGTTAAAGAAGGTTTCTAGTGGCCCTGATAGATTCTGTTTTAAGATATTTAAGAAGTATCCTGGAATGTTGTCAGGACCCATGGAGGCTGTGTTTTTGGCTTTTGCAAGTGGAGTAAGGACCTGTTCCATCATAATGATGGGTAGGGTATGATTGTATGTATTTCTCTGGGTGTGGTAAGAGGTGATGGGGTAGAAGAAGACATAGTATTAAAGTTAGACATAATATGAAAACATTGATTAAGAACAAATACAAGTTATATGGCTATGATTTAATAGTTTGACAAATTTTAGCCAGTTTACAGAGAAATTAAAGGTGAGTTAGTATAATACAAACAGGAATTGTAATGTGAAGTGTGAGAAAAGCAGCCTTATGGTATATATAGAAAGACAGCCGGAGGAGAGAAATTGAAGTAAGGAAGTGAGTGAAGAAGGGACAGTAAGGATATGTATGTATGAATAGGTATTTGTCCACATTTAGGGATATAGTTTAGCCTGGTGTTGAGCAAGCAATGAGCCAGCTTATATCATAATATTACACAGATAAATAATGACACTAATGCCATTAAAATCTCTCTGGAGTACAATGTGGAATATGATGCATTACTCTGCTTCATTCATATCCACTGACAGCACTCTGCTTGCTTTAATTAGTGATTTTGCTGAAACAAACATTGAGAACACCTTCTAACACATGGCTGCAGTAACAGCAATATACATTACTACTGACAAGACTATGCATCTTTCTTCGAGCTTCATGCAATGTGCACACAAGACTACTTCACAAAAAACAGTGTCTGCTGCATGTGCCTGCTCCTTTCTCCCTCTCTCTACATCTCTCTTCCTCTATGTGTATTTATATATATGTGGGCATGTGTGTGTGTGTGTGTGTGTGTGTGTGTGTGTGTGTGTGTGTGTGTGTGTGTGTGTGTGTGTGTGTGTATGTATAGAGGGAGGGGGAGCGAGAGACAGAAAGAGCTAAAGAACTCATCTGTATACATTTATATATTTACGCATGCATGGAAGGCATGGGAGGCAAATTCGCCATCTTGTGGACAGCAGTTCAAACTGCATTTTCTTCTGCTGATGTTTCTCACTGCCTTTGTTTCTGCCACTACCTCTTAATGTGTCTATTTTTTCCCCATGCAAGTTGATGGAGATGTTCAAGTTAATAATGACAGTCAGAAGACAGCATAGATGTACTGCTTAACATATTTTTTATTTCATCTAACTGCACAGAGTATAATGTTACAAGTTAAGTTGTGCACTGGACTGCAAATTGGCAATTCAGCAGATTCCAAGTTATGAAAGCTGTGGTACCCTCTCTGTATGTAAATTTATAACTAGTGGGATAACACAGGGATCATTGCTGGGTCTTCTACTTTAGTATTTATTTTGCAGACATCCAAACCAATATCCCAGAGGTGTGGTTGACAAAGTTCGCTAATGACTGCAAGCTGATTACTATTTTGTTTGTTCATTCAGTGATATTAAACAACTCCAGAAAGGGCTAGAATATGTACATACTTGGTATACTGAAGACTGTCTCAAGCTAAATGTAAAAAAGTTCAGCACAGAAGTGTTTGGCAACAAAGCTGCTCCTAACCCGTATGTTGTAAGTTGCACCCCCTCCTTCCAGTCAGACCAATTATCTAGTACAATACCCCCTTTAATACATACAGACCTGAGCATATCACTAAACTGGAAAGGCCCCAATGATTTCTAACAAAGAATATTAAAGGTATTAAATTGTTCAACCATCACAATAGGTTATTGTGGTTCTTCTGATGCTCAGTAAGCTGTGGCTGCTTAAAGGTGACTTATGTCTTCCCTTTTGAGCTCTTATCCTCTTACTTTGTTGCAAAATCAACAGCTCAATAAACAATCACACTAGGACTTAAATCCAATAAATGCAACTCATTGAAGGAATAGGTTTGTAATGAAACGTACTCCCACAACCTATGGAATAAGTTACCATTACAGGTCACATAAATTAATACTTAAGCAACTTGTAAGTCTTGATGGGAAAAGCACAAATTTACCCCAGGTTATAATATACAGCCTACATGATTTAGGAGGTGAGCACTAATAAGTGCTTGTAAAGGTTGGCAGGAACATTCAAGGGTATTAACTTAAAGGTGTATATGGCTAGACCTTAAGTTTTCCATGGTCGCTGTCCTAGTATTATCCCTATATTCCAATGTGCACCAGATTCAACTCCCTGGTGTTGAACGTCCTGACCAGTTTTCCATAGAAAGCAATTGCAAGTGCAGTTTTCAAGTATGCATCTGTAGTCAGCAATTCCTTTATTTTAGGAATTTTACCCTTTCCTCTTGTTTGTGTGACTATGCTGATTGTATATTCTTGACCACTTACAGGGGAGTTAGTTTTTCATCAGGTTGAGTTTCAATAAGTCAATTTCAGCAGGCTGGAACCTTGTCATATTAGAACTCAACAATTCATACTGGAAGCTTTTGGAAGGCCAAGAACCAAAGTTTTAGGGGAGCAGTTTTTTTATTTCTTTTTTTTTGTTTGAGTTGAGCAATTATTTGTTTATATATAATGATAAAAGGAGTACTCACTGAGGAGAGAAGTCTATTAAACATAATACTGTCAAGTGGGAACCACAGGTTAGCATGATCTATAGAAATGTTTCAAAAGCACATATACTGAGACTGTTGCAAGCAAGCTGTCAAAGAAGAAAGCCGAAAATTTAGTTGCAGAAGACGTTAGTGTTCTAAAAGTATGGGAATGGACTACTCTGACTGTCTCGGCTTGAGTCACCAAGCAACAACTGCCCAGCCAAAATGCAAATGGTCAGACGGATCCAAGTGCCAAAATCATACCTACTCTCAACTCTCCAGATTGTTGCATAAAGTCCAGATTTTTGTTCATATTTTTGGTTTGTTCCTTATTAATTTTGTGGTTATCTGGCAGATAGTTAAAGAACTCACTAAATAATGACATACATTTGAGTTTCAGACTTCATATCTTTCAGAAAATGTATGCTAAAGCAGCAAAAACTGTTATTCTAATAACTTTCTAAGTTTGTAAGAACATGTCCCTGATTTTGGGCTTTTGCTTCCTCGTTATTTTTTGCTTTGTCCAGAGTTCTTTCACTTAGAGGTTGACAGGTATAGCCTAAATGGATCAAGTATCTCATCTGTTTTCTAAAGACATTTGGTTCTGTTGGTGTGGAATCAGTGTGAGTATTTAAAATTCACTGTGAGCACAGTACAGTCATCTCCTTTCTGTACTTCAGCTAATTGATAAAACTAAGACTGGCCAAAGAGAAGTAAAAGGCAAGCTATGACATGGCTTTGGGGTAGGAACAACTCACCACCTTATCTGTATAGGCTGTACTGCAATTCCCTAAATAAGGTGTGTCACAGACCTTACAAATGAAGGATGTATGAATTCAAAATTCAACTTTCAATACAAGAAACATAGGAAGTAATATCAAAATACACCAAATCTATCATTATCTGCTATGAAAGGCATTGTTTATTTCTACATAAAGGAACATTTTATCCATGCTGCCAGAGAGATAATAAAAAAGGGCTGCAAAATATTCTCCGATACTGTGTACCTGTTGATATTTTTCTGTTCAGGCACAGCATCCTGAGACAGGTAATCAGAATGAAGATAAACTTTTAATCTAGGTGGCCCAGCCTTACTGGTTGTATTGTTTCTTTCTAATGTTTGAATGAAAGCTATAACCTCATTCAAAAATAACTGTTCATAAGTACATATATTTAAAAACACATTACTGCACTCCTCTTTATACTACCAGTATAACCAAATACAGTTCCCTTTGACAAAGTTTATTTCTGCTTCAGCACACTTGGTTAAGAATAATCATTTTTAGAAACAAACACCATTCTGAATCTTGTCTTTTTTCTACCCGCCACTATTGTCTCCACAGTGACTGAACACTAATAACTGCAGAATGGAAAGCCATTAATATTTAAAAATGTGCATGGTGACAAGACACAGTAATCAGCATGCCCACTGTAAATTCAGTCTTAATACATTTTGCCATCTGTAGCTTTTCAAAAAACATGTCTGCCATATTCTGTATGCAACTAACTGGAGGAAAAAAATGCAACTTTCAACTGGATGGAAGAAAAACTTTCACCATCCCCGAAGACAAACATAACAACTGAAATATAAAATGAATTCACATAATCTTTTAAGAAATAATTCAAACTCACCATTGGGAAAAAAGGAGACTGCAAGTATCCTCACATAAAGAACAGAATATATTCACTCTTGAATCTTAGCATATACATGTCCCAAGCTCATGCCACACATTAGAAAGCTTTAAAAAGATAACCAATTTCTTTTTTTTTTTTTTGATAGTGGCTATGTATAAATATCAATAATCTTCTCCTATGTGTAGATAATACAACGAGCCTGGCACCTACGTCCCTTATGGACAGAGGTAGCTTATAAATGCCTGGTCCTCAATGACCTATTTGGATGCAGGACATCATTATTCTTCTAAGAAAACTTGGCCAGGCTTAGAAAGACCCCTTGGGTCATTAGCATAGTAACAGTCTATGAATCTATACTGGATTTACTCATCTCTGGGTTTATGTGATCACTCAAGCTTTGCCATCATGATCAAACCATGTAAACAATGGGTAAATCTTTCATTACCCACACCCAGTCTTGATTTATTACTTAAAACAATAATTTCTTCTACCTTGTACATGCCAGTCTTAGTGTGCACAAAATACTTTTTCCTTCATATTTGTTTATTTAACAGGTCATGAACAATTTCCTGATTTCATCTGTGTGGTTTGTTCCTCCCTTGTTCCCTATCCATATGTAGCTGCAGTGCTATATTTTATACTGTTATCAGTATTGCTGTTTTTACATATCAAACATTTGACATGTTTTTAAAAAATGTTTATAGAACTCAGTAATTGTGTTAGTCTCTTAAACATTCGCAAACATTACTCAGTTGTATTGCCTATAGCATCTTGTTACCACCTTACCATTTTTATTTCATTTCAGTCTTAGTAGGTTGCTAGTGACTCGATTTTTCACCAAAAACAGTACATTCAACCATATGTAAATACCCTACCCATACGTAATTGTTTTACAGCTTGCTTGGTTAATAACTTTATTTCATGATTGACTGAGTTTTACTAATGCCCTTATAGTTTTAAGGATCACACAGACTCACATGTTGCAGAGGTCTGTCTTGACCATCCTGTCTCATTCCTTCCCTCTCACGCTGCTTGACTGATTACTTTATTCATTCCCATCCGGATGGTTAAAAACCTTTGATTCAGCCTGCGCCATTGGCATAGAGATTTCAACCTAGCCTATGATAAAGATGGCTGGGAGAACAGAACGTATGCTATGTATGCATGTATGTACATATACATACATAAAAAACCTGTAAGCTTTCCATAAAGAGAAAGGACTTCTCTTATATGGTGACAGCAGTACTGTGCTCTGAGATGAAAGAATTAAAGAAAGAAAAGTGGGATAACTGCCTATCATGATGCAACACCCTTTATAAAGGTTTGTTTTCTGTTTGGATCCTCCAGTCTAATGCCCTACAGATATAGAGACAAGTAAATAACTAGATTGTTAGCTAGATAGACAGACAGACAGGCAGATAGACAGGCAGATGGCCAGACAGTGCACATGTATTATTTGTTAACTGGGTTTGTGGGCTGGCGCAAAGAACCTTTTCAGCCTTGACTGGATCAAGGAGATGCAATCTGTGTAGAAGAATGAGCAGCAATTACAAAGAATAAAATATATCAATACAAAGGTTATTTAAATAAAGCGAAGAACAAATAGCAAAGCAAAAATAGTTCATAGGTTAGCTGCCATTGTGGCCCATTTTAAGCCTAGACAATTATCCCATGCGAGAATCAAACCCTGCACCTTATGTTCATAATGGAAGCACCTTAACCATTCTGCCAGCCTCCCACCACTAAATGATAGCAGTGCACGGGATTTTACAAAATCAGTTCAGAAATGTTAGACAATCAGCAACCCACAGACAAATTTATTTAACAAGCAGGAATAAATGCATTATATTTAACTTGTCAAAAATATTTTCAAGAAAAGCCAAGGCTGGTTAAGAGCAGGAAAGTGTTTGCTTTGTGTTAGCAGAGTTGTGAAGATGTTTAGATAAGAGTTGTTTTTGTACTCCACTAGGGATTCAATAAATGTTATTTCTGAAGGCAGTTTTATTTCTGTAATGCAAGACCTAATTTGGAGAAAACACATTCACCTATGGTTGTTTTAAAAGGGAGCCTAGTCAGGGTGGTGAAACCTTCTTGGTACTTTTGAAGTGAGTATGCCTGATATCCCTAATGGGGAGCAGTTTTCTTAATGGGGAACAGTATCCTTCTTTCAGTACTGTGCATAACGGTGCCAGTTAGGTAGTATGACCTTTCAGAAACTGGTAACTACCTAGGTTTATGTAACAGTGATCAACAGTGAGAGTGTGAGCTGGCCAGCAGTGCACATCTGCATGTTTTATTTTCAGTAATCTGAAATCTGAGTATATTATAGGTGGAAAGTCAGAATGAGCCCATATCCGAGCTTGGACAGTAGTGCAGTTTTGGCCAAAGCTATTCTAGCCATTAGGGACAGCAGGCAGGAGATCTTGTAGCATTCAATGCTAGCTTGGCAGTTCCCATCAGAAAAATGACTTGGGCATATATATGTGAATAATAACACATAAAAACACACATACATAAGCACAATGCAGATCAAATGAACACAGATTTTTTACTGAAGAAAATGTAGAAATGTTTCTTTTTGATACGGAGACATAATTTAGTATGCAATACAAAATATGTATATTTTTTTATTCTTCTGAAATAACATTTTGAAACTATATACTCTGAAACAAAAATAACATATTTTGCCTTCTAGAAACTTTGTTAACTCTAAGTTGTCATTACACAAAACAGTTTGGGTATGTATATACCTTGTTCCACAGTACAGCACATCTTCATAATGCTTTCTATGGTGCCAATGAATGCTTAAGCAGACTAATCTCTCTCTTTGTTACTCAGTCAAGAAAATGGAAGGCAATGGAATGAATCTGTATTATGATTATGAATTCTGCATCAAAAGAATTACCTCTCTCATCGTTTCTATTCCCTGGGTGAAAATGTAGGAGATGACAAACCACTCTTGCACAGATGGCCAGCGTTCCATCTTCACCAGTACCATATAGTTAAACAGCATAAGGTAACCCATATACGCCATCTGTGAGTAAGAGGAGAAATGCACATTAACAGGTAGTTTATAAAATACATCTGATGCTGCAGTTTCACAGGCATGCCCCACCAACCCAGTACATTCACACCAGTACAGCAGTGTCAGTGGACTATTGATGATACATTTACTGTAGGTAGGTGTATGGGACATGAAGTCACATGTCCAGAAAACAGATTTACACCATCTCAGCTCTTTTTGTGTATACTCAGTGATATGAGTTGTGAGAAATGTGTGCAACCCGCGGACTGAAAACAATGGCGAAAACATAAACATGCAAAATAACAAGGCCTCTACAAGACATGGATTTAGAATTCTTCTTCATTTACATCAGGGTTAAAGAACTCAAGAGAAACCTCAACAGGACTGACAAAGAGCCAGAGACCCTTCATGACCAGGTTCTTAATTGTGTGTGACTTTATTTGATACACAATCAATCTAGATATATTTAGCTGACAAGAAGGGCACCTAAGTGTAATCATTTAAGTATCTATTTTAGCTGCATCCACTGTTTCCCAGCTGCTGCTGATAAACTGCAGGACTAGTTGTATAATGTTTTAGTATTCTAAGCAGATAATGATTTTTTTTTTGCATACTTACTATATAGAACAGTTCATTCAGTACACTTCCTATAACAGTAGATTTTAGGGAAATGCTACTATGGAAATACATTTTATTAAAGAGACTTCTCACCACTGTGTGCTTGTGTGTGTGTGTGTGTGTGTGTGTGTGTGTGTGTGTGTGTGTGTGTGTGTGTGTGTGTGTGTGTGTGTGTGTGTGTGTGTGTGTGTGTGTGTGTGTGTGTGTATCTGCATGCATGCATGTATATATATATGGGATCTGTACAGATCCCCGAATGCACTTTCCACTGAAGCAGAAATCACCGAGCATACTTATCCCAAAGTGCAGTTCGGATAAGTATGCTTGTTGTGCCAGTCATACTATGGTGTGGATAAGGGAAAATTCACTTTTCCCCACTGTAGTGCAACCTCAGAGTGGGAGTATTAAAGTAGGGGGGTGTGGGGGGCACAGGGGCTTGCCCTGCATAGAAGTAAGTTTAATTTTTTTTTTGTTTTTTAAACATACTTTGGTAATAATGGATTTGGATAGATCTATATATATATATATATATATATATATATATATATATATATATATATATATATATATATATATATATATATATATATATATATATATATATATATATATATATATATATATGTGTGTGTGTGTGTGTGTGTGTGTGTGTGTATTCTCTGCTTTTATTCTCCCTTGGGTTGCCATCTGGGTGGGTTTACATGTCATCACTCTGTTTGTGTAGGTTTTCTTTAGGTGGGCCAGTTTCTTTCACTTTCCAAAGACATGCAGGACTGGACACTCATAAGTATGTGTGTGTGTGTGTGTGTGTGTGTGTCTGTGTGTGTGTGATAAGGAAGAGCAACCTGGCAGGCCTTCAAGTGGTGTAAACACTGGCTCTATATAATGGTCACTATTAATGTGACACCCTAACCCCATGTGCACAAATGGGAAAAATGAGTTTATGGATAAATGGATATACATCTCTCTCTCTCTCTCTATATCTATATATATATATATATATATATATATATATATATGTATAGACAGATAGATAGACAGTATATCTATATCTATATGTCTATATATATGAATATATATATGTCTACCTGTTATTATCGAAAACCCACTTCACTGAACTGTAAAAAGACAAGACGACTTTGCCAAAATGATTTTTTTCAAATGTTCTCATCCCTGGAGTTTTATTCTGGGAGAGGAGACACTTGGCCACCATAGGAAAATCTGCCCTTTTCCCCACTATAGTGTGATTGCAGAGTTAGTATATTTAGTTGGGCAGCTGTGCCCCCCAGTTGGTTGGATTTGACATGCTCTCGTGTGTTTCTTATTTCTTTTCACCTCCTGGCCAAGTGTATCCTTTCCTGGAATAAAACTCCGGTGATGTGAACATTTGAAAAAAATCAGTTTTTGGCAAAGTCATCTTGTCTTTTTACAGTTCGGCGAAGGGGTTTTCGATAATAACATATACATGGGCTCCACTCCTTTGGTAAAATGTGTATTCGATTTACTGTTTATGACCAGCTAAACAGCTGGCTGACAGGTATCCGAGACTAAACAATTTTCAGGGTTGGGGAATAATCCTTTAGCCTGTGTTTCTGTGATCATGAAGCAATGATTTATTTGTTTGTTTCATTTCTGCATGCACCAAGGGTATCTCTCAGTGCATGTGTAGTTATTTGTTAGCAAACATGGTTTGGATGTAAAGATTTCAATGTTTAGCATGTTGATGATGGTTGTATTTGATGTATATGAATACACTTATATATATATATATATATATATATATATATATATATATATACATATATATATATATGTTGTTTGATCAAATAATAATAATGCACTTCAGTATCAGCGAATGCCATAAATAGTGATCTGTAATAATAAAAAAACAAGCATACAAGAAATGTGAACTAATAATGAGAAATTGCTTGTTTGAATGTAAAATGGCAATGGATTGTATTAGCAGGGTGTTATGATGAAGAACTGTTTTGCAGTAAACATACTGCGCTACATGCAGTTATTGAAACTGCCATCAGTATGTTCCTTGATCATTTAATAAAGCATATATAAAACAACATTACTGTATACCTCTCTCCCAAAACTCATAAAGTGGGATTAGTAATCCTTCCCTTACTCCCAATTTAGTCTAGTATTCTCAGGGAACTATCACTGAGTATGTACTTTGTAACACTCATCCTGCTGTGAGCACAAGTGTTCCACCTTGTATATAGACCAACTGTCTTTTTACTTTGAGTGTAATATTTGTTTAAGTGTATATATGCAAACTTTTTTATTTTCTTAGTGTTATATTTAATGAAACAACCGTAATAGTTCATTTCAATCCTTACTTCTTTCCTAACTTACTTTATGATGAATGTCAAACCCTTTACCATGTAAATAGTACTGTATTGTTTTGTTAAACTCTGTAGTCAATTTCTTTAAAGTTGAGTTCTTTGATGAAAATCTCCATCAACAATGTATTTAAATATTTTTTAGTTTTGCTGTCCTGTTTTTATTAGCATAATTTGCAGCTTATCTCCCCGGGCCTCTACTGAAAATGGACATGTATCCAGTTGGACTAGCCTGGTCAACAAATGTAAAATAAAATAAATAAAAAAAATAAATAACTATAACTATATCATATTTTTGCATTACGTTACTGCACATTGTGACAGAAATGTATAATACTTTATGATGCGATGTTAAAGTGCAATGTTTTGTTTGGGCATGCTGGGAGGTGTAGTCCTTCTTCCTATAGGTTCATAGGTTCATAGGTTCATACTAGGCTATCTGCCCTAGGGCATTTATAAGCCTAGCCAGAGTGTGTTTGGCTTTCACCACCCATTTTAAATTAATTTTGCTATGCCCTTTTTCGAGGTTAGTATACTGTGCCTCTAACAGTGAGACAGAAGTGATACCCAGGGTAAACCTACGATCTCCCATCCACTCATCAAGATTCCTCTTGAAGAGAGTCAATGAGGGACTCTGCCTAACCTGGACTGGGATTTTATTCCAGAGTGAAGGGAGCCTCTGGGTTATGAATCTGTCCCTCCAGCATGTCCTATTTATTTCAGTGCTGAGGTTTAAGTCTCTGGAGCGCGTAGCTCAATGGGATTTGGATTTTCTGAGGTGCAGCATGTCCATTAATTCCGGGTTGGACATGGCTTTATATGTCAGGCACAGATCGCCTCTGAGCAGGCGGTATGCCACTGAGTAGAGCTGGAGTTTCTTTAACCGGGCAGCATATGGCATCTGTTTGAGCCCTTTGATCCTCTTGGTTAGGTACTTTTGGGGTCTTTCCAGTTACTGCAGGTGTCTGGTAAGGTACATCCCAAAAGGGGCATTGTACTCAATTATGGGCCTGATGAGGGATGAGTAAAGAGGCACAATGATCTCCCCTGATTTAGATGTGAATCCCTTCATGATTAGGTGGGCTATATAAAATGTTTTTCTAACCACTTTGGCCATGTGGTTGTCAAATGAGAGATTGCTATCAACTTGGGTCCCCAGGTCCCTAATTACTTCTTCTGTACTTAATGGATTACCACCTATGTGGTAATTTGTGGGCACTTTGTTTTGCCAAAGGGATGACTATACACTTTTGGCATTTGGCTTGAGGCCATGGCTCTGGCACCAGTTGTCTGTTTCTATGAGGCCCTTTTGGAGGATGCTAGTGTCAGCTGGAGAGTCGATTATGGTGCCCAGTTTGCAGTTATCTGCGAACTTGGTCAGCCACAGTCCTTCCATGTTGGCCTGTACCTCCGAGAAATATATACCGAACAAGAGAGGTCCCAGGACTGAGCCTTGTGGGACACCACTTGTAACTGGTTTGGAGTCTGACATGGCTCCAGCAATTCTAACCATGTGGGTTCTGTCCTTGAGCCAGTTTGCAACCCATCTAGTGACATAGGGGTTTATATTTAAGCTGGTGAGCTTATCTATAATGCCCGAGTGGGGTATTGTATCCAAGGCTTTTGCAAGGTCCAGGTAGGCTGTGTGGACCACCTTCCCCTCGTCAATGGCCTTGGTGACTGTTTCAAAGAAATCGACTAGGTTTAAGAGGCAGGATCTGCCATTAACAAAGCCGAACTGGGTAGAATCCAGTGTCTGTAGGTCCCCAATATCTTTATTTATGAGGTCCATGATGATCCTTTCCATAGCTTTGCAGACCAAGCTAGTCAGGCTTATGGGGCAATAGTTTCCAGGATCCGTTGAGGCACCACCTTTGCAGAGAGGGACCACTGTTGCTGTACGCCACTGTTTGGGTAAATATCCTGTAGTAAGGCTGAGATTGAACAGTAGTTTTATGTTTGGGTTTAGCTCTTCTTGGAGTTCATGTAGGACGTAGCCCAGGATGCCATCTGGTCCCATTGATGCTGTGTTTTTTGCTTTGGAGAGGGTGGCTCTTACCTGAGCATCTGAGATGTCAGGGGGGCAGCACTCTGCTGAGACAGATATTTGTCCTTTTGGTGGGGAGGGGGGGGGGAGTTTGTGCTGAACCTGTCAGCTAGGATGTTGGCAATGTCTGTAGGTTCAGTGTATTTTTTGTCATTTTGGAGTAATTCTGAGCATATCTGGGAACTCCCACCCAGGTCCCTAACATAACTAAAGAAAGCCTTGTGATTATCCTTAGTGTCCTGTGCAATTTTTCTCTCGAAGCTTGCCTTAGATGATTTTATGAGTGCCAGTAGTTTTTTGCTAATACTGATCAGAGATGCCTTCTCTTTTTGGGATTTTGCTCTATCATGTAGTAGCTTCCTCCTTCTATTGTATAGTTTGTTTATGGCTGGGGTCCACCAGACAGGACATCTGCCTTTGGAGGATTGGGTCTTGGTTTTATTTGGGATTGCATGATCCATGCATTCCTGAAGGTGTTCATAGAATGCGTTTATAAAGGATTCTGCGGTCTGGGCCATATTTTCCACAGGCCCGGGGGCTTTGAAGGATTCCACCTCGGTTTTGAGGAGTGTAAAATTTGTTTTAGAGAAGTTTTTCACTGTGGTTTTCTGGGCAGTGGGTGGGGTCAGGATGTGAGTATCCAGTGAGATTAGTTTATGGTCTGATCTTACCAGTGAGGGATACACTTCTGGTCTGGAGCATAGAGTCCCCATGTTGGTGATGATCAGGTCCAGTATGTTTTCCCCTCTTGTGGAAGTGGTAACAAGTTGTTCCATAGCATTTGAGTTTATAAATTCTAGGAACCTTTGGGCTAGGGTGTTGGAGCTAGAGTAATGCTCCCAGTCTATGTTTGGGTAGCTGAAGTCGCCCAATATAATGGTGTTTGGAGAGACCTTCATATTTTCCAGTGTTCTCAGGAAGTCCAAGTGGGGTTCCTGGGTTTGGGAGGGTGGTCTGTAGCAGTCTATAAACTGGAAGGCAGTTTTACCCACTGTTAGTTGCACATGGATAGTCTTTGATGCTTCGTGCTGTGCCACCAACCTGGAGGTGTGGGTATCTTTGATGAATATTGATACTCCCCCTCCTTTTGTGGTTCTGTCCAAGTTTTGGGGCTGAAAAGCATGGTATGAGGTATAACCTGGTATTGCTGGAGTTCTATCGGGAGCCTTGAACCAGGTTTCTGTAACTGCACAGATATCGATGTTCTCCATGCTAAGGAGAGTTTCGAGTGCATGCATCTTGAGGTTTAGACTTCTGGCGTTGAGTGGCATTACTCTTAGTTTGTTATCCCTTGTGATACCTATGGAGGTGGGTTTGTCTTTTGAGCCTTGCCTAAAAAAGGCACTATGGGGGTAGCAAGAGCCTTTGCCAATATCCGAAAGCCCAGGGGTGACAGGTGTAAGCCGTCCCTAGAGAAGCATCGTGGCTTGTCGAGCATGTCATCCCAGGCTGACAGGCATTGGATCCCCTTTGAATGACACCAATACTTAAGCCAATTGTTGAAATTGATCATCTTGTCTTCATATTGTGGCATCATTCTTGATGAGGGTAAGATGCTACTCAAGGTCAGGGTCATACCGGCCTGGGCTACATGCTCCTCTATGTCTCTTTTCATGTAGTCCAGGGAGGTACATCTCAGGTCATTCACACCAGCATGGACAATGACTGAGTCATATTTGTACTTGCCTTGGAGTGACCTGAGTGCTTGTGTTATGTGGCGGATCCTTGCGCCCGACAGGCAGCTCACCATGACCTTCTCCTTGTTCAGCCTGGTGAGCAGGACGTCAGTGTGCCTAACGATAGAGTCACCTATTACAAGTGTATCAGGTGTGTTGTTTAGTCTTAAGGGCTGTGACTGTTCAGCACACTGGCTTTGTGAGCTATGTGTTGCACGTGTTTTGTTTTGGGGTAGCGGTTGCTTGGGTGTCTGCTTTGGAGGTCTCTGCTGCTTAGGCAGATTTTTATTTAGAGCCTCCGAGTATGTTTTTGTGTGTTTATGTGTTTGGTTTGCTGTCGTGGTAGGTCTATGTGAGACTGGAATTGTAGTGAGTGTGGTTTCCTTTTCCTCCTGACTGGTTACGCCAGTAATGAGTTGAGAGAGCTTAGCCTCCAGTTTGGCTATATGGTTGCATCTGTCACATGTGTTGGAATTTGTTGGGAGGAGGAGAGGGTTGTCAGTGTACATGAGGCAGTTGTAATATTGCCTCAAGATTCCCAGATTCACCAGCTGAACCGGAGAGGAGATTGACAACTGACCTTTGGACATGCTAGAATAGTATTGGGAATTCCTTTATAATTGAAAAAAAGGGCCAATGGGGAACAAGGTACTCAAGGGGAGTTTGTGAGGGTGTAGTGCTTTTAATTTTTTAGTGCTGACTTAGTGAGCAAGTGCCAGGTAACTTAAATGCAATGTGTTACAGGTAACTTAAATGCAAAAATGGCAAACATTAACTTTCTTTCAAGTGAAACAAGGAAATAAGTACAGTAAGCAATGCAGATATCACTAGGGATCCACAGAAGCACTGAAAAACTGCGTTTTAGGTGGAATTAGCATTTCAGGGAAATAACAAGAAAACAAACAACAAGCATACAAACAAAGCTAGATTCAGCAGGCCTGGATCTAGTCTATGCTACAGCAAACAAGGTGTACCAATTTCAATAAGAAACAGTTCAAATATGCAGGCACTATAAGCCTTTAACCAGAAATTCCCAGCTCAGAAGGGCAGAGTCTAGCCTCTCCTCCCACAAGAGTGCAGACCACAAACCTTCTTAATGTAAAATAACTGGCCTGAAGCCCAAGTGCTTAAACCAGAACTAATACACTTTTAGAATAACAGACACTGAGCCCTCAATCAGCAGTTCCCAACTTAGAAGGATGTAAGCTACCTGTCCTGCCACTACAGTGCAGGCCACAAACCTTCCTAATGTAAAACAACTGGTCTGAAGCCCAAGTGCTTAATCCAAAAGACTTAGAATGATAGCTACACTAGAGCAGGAGCACACTCAAGCAAATCTGCAGTCTGTGGCTACCACTCCATCTATACAGGAAAAAGAAGGAAATCAGTATGTAAAACTAAACAAGATACATTTTGAGTTCTACTTGTATGTTTTATGAGAGCTAAGCCATTACATTAGCAGTATTTCTTAGTAGTTCTCAGCCTGCTAAAAAAATAAAACTGTTGTGTTAGAACAAATAAAAACAATAACAAAGAAACCATTTCGACTGATCTTGACTAATAGTCCCCCAACAAATGTATTCAACAGGTACCCTCCCAGATGATGACCTTACACTCTCTCACATACATCATTAGGCACAAAACTCATCTTACACAACACCCTAATAATTCATCTGCAAGGTTGAAACGCCCAACCCACTAGGCTCCCGCCCTGACTCTCCCCTCCAAACAGCTAACGCATCCAATAACTTCTTTTACTTCAACCATACAACCAACCAACAAACAACAAAGCCCCCCCTTTACTAGGTTTACTTCAGACTCAAAAACTCAACCCCCTCACTGACAAATTGCCAGCGGAATATCTCCAGCAGCTGCTAAAGCTGCTACCCTAATTCTATTCTAATCAACATCACCAGACAGATAAAAGAAAGAATATACTCTCACTCTGAAAATCTCCCACATCTCATCCTCCTTCAAAGGGCAATTCATTTCATTTGAGTATATAACTATCACCTAGCTCTGCTATATCTCCTATTGAAAAATAATGGAGAAACAAACAGCTTAACAGCTTTCCTATCTAATAACCTTCTAGCTACTTGCTAACATGTTACATGGCCCCCGTCCTAGCCATAGCACCATGACAGCCTTATTCATAGACTCCATTAAATATTAATATAAATACAAATAACAATCTTCTGCTTTCTTTGTATTCTTTTCAAAGCCTTTGACATGGTGAATCACCAACAACCCTCCTATTGTTTAAAATCTCTCTCTCTCTCTCTTCTCTCTCTATAATTTTTTTCCTTTCTATCTTCAGAATCCTAAACAAACTGTTTTTATGGAACAACAACAAACCCTTCTCTCTCGAACTACCCCCTACCACTTCTTTAGTAGGGAGCTCCATCTTAGGTCCTCTTTATTTTCCATCTTTATTAACGACCTGTATCTAGCCACCCCACTAACTGCTTGTGCATTCAGTGCGCTGATGATACATCATCTGCTCTGCCACAACCCAACCTCCACTCCTCTCCTCACCAATCAAAAACTTTCATACCAAAATGGTTCTCCAATCACTGCCTTTCTCCAAATACCAAGAAAACCTAAACTTCTCTACCTCACCCCACACTCCACACACCCTATTAGTTTCACACTTACTTCTAGCAATGGCACCCTTTCTCTCACCACCTAACAAAAAAACTTCTAGGAGTTACCATCGAGTTACTATCGAAAACCTTTTTAAAATTCACTCTTTCATAAAAGCAAACAACCAAAAATTAATTTCTCTAAAAAAATTCTTCTCTTTCTAAAGAATCAAATCTTAACTCCTGAAGCAAGAACTACCATAGCCAGAACATATCTTATCTATACTCTCCATATGCATCCCCATTCTAAACATAACATCAATAAATTAACAACATGCCAACAACAACCTGCGCAAACAAATAACACTTCGCCCAAACACATCACTGCTGGAACCTGAACCTCCCTAACATTACTGGCCGCTACTCCACCCTATTCAATACTTGGAGTTCAATAACCCTTATACAATACTCTTAGCACCAGAAAAAACACCCAACCCCCACAACACCCTAAACCCTATAAAAAAAACACCTTAAACCCAAATAAAACCCTATATATTCCAATAAACCCCACTACTTCCAATAAAATATCAAACAGAATCCTCTATATTAGAATACAGCAAATTACTCAATTGGAATCAACTTCCTACAGAAATCTTTGGCCAAACTTCACCTACATTTGCTCTTGGCCAAAACATTATCTAAACACAATCTCCTGGCTCCTTTTTGCTGTAACCCTACTTGATTTATTACCTCTATTTCTCTCCTCTCTACTGCATCCTTACCCTCTCCTGCACTTTTCTATTTTTCCCCTTACCTATATTCTTGCTTTTTTACTTCTTAATCTATTCTCTGACTAAAATTTTCTTTTAAACTTAAAAAAATTTTGAAGTACTGTTTTTTTTTCTTTATCTTACTTATTTATTTCTGTCTGTATTTTTATAATTTTGTCTGTTGAAAATTTGAATTTCTATGACTGTTGACTGTCTGAGAAGATTCTTAGTTTCATTTTGAATTCCTGTGTAAATTCTAATGGAAATTACCTGTATGCCTGTCAAATTACCTAAGAAAATTGGATGTGTACTGTACTGTAGAAATTTGATAGTCTCTGTATTCACCTTTTCTTTTTTTTGAAAAGGAAAGCCTATATATGTACTTTTTTTGTGTTACTTTTATTGTGTTTAATATTATAAAATTTTTCTTTGTGTTTGTTTTGTGTCTAAAACTTTGAATGTATTTTTTTCTCCTCGTTATAATGCCGAGAATTTTATGAATAAAATCCAACCCAATCCAAATGAATTAATCAAGTTACTACCAAGCAGTAATAAATACAATTGAATACTTTAAAGAATGCCTGGATTAGTGCTCAAGTTATACAAACAAAGCTAGATTCAACAGGCCTGGATCTAGTCTATGCTACAGCAAACAAGGTGTACCAATTTCAGTAAGAAGCAGTTCAAATATGCAGGCACTATAAGCCTTTAACCAGAAATTCCCAGCTCAGAAGGTCAGAGTCCAGCCTCTCCTCCCACAAGAGTGCAGACCATGAACCCTCTTAATGTAAAATAACTGGCCTGAAGCCCAAGTGCTTAAACCAGAATTAATACGCTTTTAGAATAACAGACACTGAGCCCTCAATCAGCAGTTCCCAACTTAGAAGGATGTAAGCTACCTGTTCTGCCACTACAGTGCAGACCACAAACCTTCTTAATGTAAAACAACTGGTCTGAAGCCCAAGTGCTTAAACTAAAAGACTTAGAATGAGTTACACAAGGCATTAATAAATACAATTGAGTACTTTTAAGATGACACAAAAGCAAAATAAAGTAGGAAGAAACACAAATACAGTAAAAGAAGATTTTTTTTTTTAAGTGGAAAGAGAGAAAGGAAAGAGAGAAATGAGTAGCAGAAACTAAGCTGATTGGCCTTCTCAAATGTTCTCCCTGTACTGGGAAGAATGAGATAATGACACTAGACTGGGAGGAGGGTCCCAGATCAAATTTACACTTGGGGCGGGCAACTGCAAAGCCACCAACTATAAAAACACTGTACCAACAGGGAGGGGGGATGGGAAACAAACTGCAGAAATGTTTCTCACAGCTGAAAAGCAGCAGTGAGCCTTTAAATGAAAGTTTTAAACAGCTAAAGGAGCTTCTAGAAAAAAGAGTTTAACTGCAACAAGTTATCAGAAACAAACAACCCAACAGATGCTTAATAAAAGTGGACGATTTCCAGTTAATACCTCACACACAGTGAAACTACACAGTACACAAAGTGCTATAAATAACAAAGAAATAAAGAACAAAATAAACAAAAAACAGGATACTTAATGTTATATATTATAGCTCCGAGTTTCCTCAGTGTCTTTCCTTCGATCAGCTCAGTGTGAAAAGGATATAATGCATGACAAGTGTTACATCTGGAATGTGGCCTGACAGTATAGTGGATGCAGTTTATATTACCTGTAAAATCAGCTGAGCTGAGCTTGCCAAGGTATACATGCATAAACTGCATTGCTGCACCAACAACTTACACTGTCAACAGATGCTATGATAAAATCCAGAAAGTTGTAGCATTATATTGATTGCACTCATTTATTATAATGTCTTGGCTGGCATTAATCTTTTAAAAGAATTGTACACTCCATTTAATTGATATGCTTGTGCAATGGTCTTTTAACTGATTTCAAATGTTTTACTGGCACATGGAAGTCCTACAGTGATCATATAGTTATGAACAACAGTATGCAAATTAATGACAACTTTGTATAAGGGGTGCTGCTTGATATTCCCTAAATAATGCCTTGTTGGACATTCATTTTGATGGTATAAGTATTGGATGGCTTGTAAGCATTGTTACCCCTTAACTTGTGAAAGAAAGCACTGTACATGGAAAATTAAGAAATCCACATAAGCCGTTACCATGGATTGTTACCTAATTGTAAATGATACTGATGAATCATCAAACCTTGATGTACATGGAGCCACTGGTTGTGTGTATTTGTGTGTCCTGTGCCAAAACAAATAAGCAAACAATACTTAGTCTTAAAAGATATTTGGATATTATTGATTAACATGTGAATGGCAAAAAATACTGGAGAATGACATAATGACATTATCCCAAAATTTAAAGACTGTTGCTTTCCTATCCTAAATGAAGATGGAGAGGAGATAAAGACTGTCTCCCACTACAACATGCCTCATACAACTAAACTGAAAATGACAGAGATTTTGGAAGACCTTAATTAAAAGGCAATGCACCATATAAAGTACTGCAGGAAATTTTGAATGACCAACCAACCGCTGTGACTGAAGGCCTGCCTCCTAGATCTTATGTAATATGTAGGGGCCATCATGTTTATGCTCATAAGTTTAAAATAAAACTCATACAGGTACTAAAACTGAGTAACTTTAAATAAATAAAAATTATAAATATAAATAAATATAAATTGAGTAAATCAATGACTGTCCCTTAAATGCAGGGTTATTTGTGAGCAAGTCCATAAAAGCACACATGGAAAATACAAAACTATTGATTCCTTCCACTGTGTAGAATTTAGTTGATTTGTCCCATGTTGTTATATGGTTAGGGAATGAAACTTTTTATCTAAGGGGAAAATCATATGTCAGCTATATTCTGCGTATACTTTTTTGTTTTGTTTAGTGTTTTAGCCTACAGAAGTGTACTGCTTAATGTCTAAGCATACCCTCACAGATGTGGAGCATAATATTCAAATCACTTGTGAGCTTTGACCTGCCTGCCTCCCCTACATATATATCACTGACTTAGCACTGACTTCAGTAAAGATTGTCCACCTAAACTGTGTAACAACAAAGCCCAAGGGTTACCATTGTTTCATTCTGACTAAGCCTAGAGAAGTAATATTCTGAAACATGGATTGGCACAATTGTATTTATTTGACAAGAAAGCTGAGATATACAATATGTTAAGTATTTCATTAGTCCTGCATTTCCTGAGGTAAATGTGCTATGCTATATGTACTTATTTGAAAATAATCTATATCTGATTTTGTAGCTGTTCTGCTCCATTCATCAATCTT
Source organism: Protopterus annectens (assembly GCF_019279795.1). Taxonomy (NCBI): domain Eukaryota; kingdom Metazoa; phylum Chordata; order Ceratodontiformes; family Protopteridae; genus Protopterus; species Protopterus annectens. The sequence goes on from NC_056730.1 coordinate 1,133,541,885, forward strand.
TACTGTACTACACTTTTTTATACTAAATTGTATACTATAATATTTGACTAACTTTTGGAGCTTTTTTCCTTGGGACTCCACCGAAAAAGGGATTTTAGCCCAGTCGGACCAACCCGGTCGACAAATGTAAAAATAAATAAATAAAACAGGATATCAAGTCTGCATTTGTTCTCTTTAGCAGTGTTTCAATGCTTCTACAACACACTTCCTATTATACCTTGTTTTTCCCATACACTTGGAAGATGTATGGAAGCACTACATAAACCATTCATAACAGCTGCTTCACTTCACACCATAATGCACTCTCAGTTTTTGGATCACTAATGAAATGATTTTAATAGTTTGGTAAAGAACAAAAATTTATGTTGAGGCTTGGCATGCATGCATTAGTGTCTTCTTAGGAGAGTAACAGATGATTTGTTTTCTATCTTTAATTTATTGAAGAGTGAGCAAAACAATTGATTCCAGTATAGAAAAAAGGGCAATATGTAACTTGCCAACTATGAGATTTTATATTTTACAAATATATCAGTTCTTACCCAAGAAATGTCCTATTTTAAACAGAGAGCATTGCTTGAAGACTTTATTTATTTATTTATTTATTTGTTTATTTATTGTGTTTGTTGACCAGGAAAGTCTGACTGGGCACTGGACAGAAAAGTTCCATCACAATACATCTTTATTAACAAGTGAATTTCAGACAGTACTCAGAAAAGCAACAGCTACATTTCTTACAAAAAAATAAGCATACTTACATGACAGGTATATATAGTAAATTATTTACCCTCAATAAGTATAAGTCTGTACAGTTCTGGCAGCTTTAAATTCTTGCAGGAAGTGAATGGATTTATGTTGTAGAAAGGAAGACGTAAAGAAGTTTAGTGTTCTTACATTTCAGTACAGAAAGATTTGTAAAGAGTTCAAGAGATACAATGAAGTAAGTTATAAAATTATATAGTAGGGGAGATATTAGTTTTGGATAACAGGAAGCAAAATAGTAAACTTGATTTTTTAAAGGCCGTGATTTATAATGTGAAGATGAAAATATTTTGTTATTATTGCCTGTTTTTGTTTCTAAAATTTTTTCTTACCCAGATTTGTCATGTACTGTTACCATGATGTATGTACTTATTTGCTGCTACATATATACCATGGATAATTCTAGTTGAAGCACAGTTATAGTTATTTTGCATTTGATGGCTGCAGTTCATTATTGGTATTTCACTATACGTTATATGCATGTGGATTAAAACATTCTGTTGTACACTAATTTCACTGCAATCCCATTATTTCTGTTTTGTTAGCCTGGTGTTTCATTTATTATACATATCATTGTTATGGCTACATTATTTTACAATTTACTGAGACGTTTAACATATAAATAATGCTAACCTATAAGTGTGTGTGTGTGTGTGTGTGTGTGTGTGTGTGTGTGTGTGTGTGTGTGTGTGTGTGTGTGTGTGTGTGTGTATGTATGTATGTATATATGTGTAGCAAAAAATAAGTAATCTCCGTGGTATCCCCGAAGTCTCAGAACAACCCACTAAAGTGTAGTGGGTCTAAAAACAAAACAGTGTAAGAAACTTCTCTGTGTGGAAGATTTTCAGTCCATATATTTCTAGTTAATTACTGTATATTAATCAGATCAGACAATAGTAGTAGAAGTAGCGAACGTAAACTCAAGTCAAAAAGTAATAATAGAAAATATATAATTCTACAGCATTACTAAGTATTCGAAAGTAATCCAAGCAAGGCAGGCAGTCTGTTTCCAGTTGAAAATCCTTTATTAAGTACACAGACAATTTGAAATGTAAGTGTATATTTTGTTTCCATCATCATACAAATTTTTTTTATTTTTATTTTTTTCTGGTTCTCTTTTTTCCACTTTATTCAAAATGATGGTAATAACCATACTAACTAATTATACGATTATATAGGTTTTTAGGGTTCTTGTACACAGACCTGAAGAAGTCTAGAAGGACGAAAGCGATCTTTGTTAACAATAGGTTATGAAAATAGAAACTGATTTTTACATACAAAATGTATATGTATATATTTATATATAATTTTTGATCACAAAATGAACTCAGGTTGATATATTTCCAGCCATGTAGTATATTGCCTTGTATAAAATAAGATGTAACATTAAAGTACATTAGGGCTATATATTATTATGACAGCTACTAGGTAGGGCAGGACCAGCTCGAATGTCACACTGATGGGGAAGGGATGTGAATTTAACATGTGTACCAATAACACTTTGTTTTACAGCACAATAAACCACTCCCATGCCTGATAAAAAGTATATATATATATATATATATATATATATATATATATATATATTTAGAAAGCTTGTGAGGAAATTATTACTCTATTTTTGTTTTACTTGGATCGCTTGTCTGTGTACTTAACAAAGGATTTTCGACTGGAAACAGACTGCCTGCCTTGCTTGGATTACTTTTGAATACTTAGTAATGCTGTAGAATTATATATTTTCTATTATTACTTTTTGACTTGACGAGTTTGCGTTCACTACTTCTACTACTATTGTCTGATCTGATTAATATACAGTGATTAACTAGAAATATATATATATATATATGTGTAGCAAGGACAGCTCATGTCTAAATTATCTGACTCTTGAACTATAATTGGTAAATGATTTCATAAAATCAGCAAAATCTGACTAATATAAGATTGCCTTTTACTCCTGCTTAAACCTACAGAAAATTTCAACATATCACACTTTAAAATGTCATGCAACTATCTATGTCAAGGTTTAACAATAATCTTAATTCTTCATTCCTTAAAGCCTTAAAACTCAGACCCATTCTGCCTCTGTAGTACCTATGGTGCAAAGAGTAGAGTAAAGTTACTCTCCATCTGTCTCTTGGCAATTGTGATTAGAGAGATCAGATATTCTCTAAGTAAACCTTCTTTGTAAATATTCTATCTACTTCCCTGGCTGTGTGCTCCAGTATTGGTATAATAAAGATTTTGTAAACATTTATCAACTTTCAGCATTATTGTTATTAGAAATATTTTTAAGGCTAACCCGACCTGTGTGATGCAGGTGTATGGTATAAGAAAAATTGTTGGAAATATAAATAGCTAAGTGTTTGTAACAGCATACCTATTCCAGTATCAATTCCTACAATCAGACATTTGTTTTGCACTTGGCTTCCCAAAATATATGGCTTTGTATTTGTCTTTACTAAAATGAATACATACTTGAGATGTCCATTTGGAAACATTATATTATTAATTTCCAGAAAATCCCTCTCGTTTGATACAACAAAGCCTGTCTTACAGTCATCTGCATGTGTATTCGTCTAAAATAATTTGGATGAAGGAATATATGACATACTATATTAAATAGCAATTGCCCTAGAACAGAACCTTGGGGTAAACCTCTAACTACCTTACTTAAATTGGAAGCATGACCTTTGACAACTACCCCATTTCCTGTCTTGCAACCAACTCCTTATCCAACTAATTATATAAGAATTGTAACCCAAATCAGATGGTATCTTAGAAATAGAGACATAAGAAGTAGACTCAAAGGCCTCAGCCAAATCCAGAAAAGATAGTGCCACGTGAAAGACCCAAATCCATGGCCATGGTTACCTGTTTATAAAATTCAGTAAGGTTTGTTAAAACTGATCTACTCTGGATAAAACCATCTTGATGTAAGTCAATTATAGCAAGACTATTTTTCTCATTAAGTATAAGCTCTGCTAAGCACCTGTCAACACATTTACACAGGCCTATACCTTAAAACATAAATGGATTTGCCCTTTTTAATATGGGTGCAATGTTGGACATCTTCTACATTTGAGGGACTGTAAAAAGAGTTTATTGAAAATGACAGAGAGGCAAAGGTATAGATATAAGCTTATTACTTAATACTGAGGGTACACCATATGGGCCCATGGATGTATTATGTTTAACTTTTTGAGAGATTTGTTGGTGTTGTTAATGCTAGTTAAAGGACAAGTATCCTTTTATAGTGATAACTTAAAATTACAGTTTGTTACGCTTGAACTAAAAACATTAGTCTTAAGGGTCTATGGTAAATGTGCACTGTTGGAATAGGTAATGGCCAAGCCCTGGTGCACACAAATGATATTTACAATACAGCTTCAGTTTAGGCTTGCAATCCCTGGCTCTCCAAAATTTCAACTAAGTCCAGTACATTTATCTGCAATCTTATCAACTGTATCAAAGCTTGATCTAAAGTATTTTGCAAATAAACTCACACAGTATCTACTGGGGGGTATCCCTCCAGCACCCTTCCTTTCCAAGTCTATGGCATGCTGCCACCAATTAGTCAAAACTGACAAAACTAGAACAATACCATTCTATTTACCTTTACCATAAGCCTTTAAATATTCAGATGATACTAATTAGCTTTGAGTAGTTACCCTTCATAGTATGGATACCAAACAGCTGTTAGAACCAGAAAAATGCATAATCCTTTAAACTTATAAGTAAAGCACTCTCCATAAACATTTAAAGTTAAACAATGAAATGTATTTATCTAAAATTCATAAGTTAAACATTTTTTGTTTTCAAATAAGTACAAGTAGTGCAAAACTTGCACAGAGATTTGAAAATAAAGCATTTAACCGATAGGTAATGTTAAGAAAATAACTGTCTAACTTCTAAATTAGAAACTAAATTATTCTAGATAAAAGACACAGAGTTTTTAGGGTTCTCCGAAAATAGAATTTATAGAGTGCTGTTGGTTTAATATAACTGAAACTCTTTGTCCAATGGTACCATCCAATTTGTGAAAGCTCTTTTACAGCTATTCCATTTCCATGCACTTCATTTTGAAAAACAAAGAAGAAATAGTGGCATTTTATTTCATTTTTCACAATAACAAGGATGATTAAATAGAAGTTTTGAAAAATTATTCTTAGTTGTGTATTTTTTTTAGTTTTTAAGTGACATATTGAGTATAATCCTCGTCTGGGATATAGCCCTCGAACACCCTTCATCATCTTTCTTATACCTCCCCTCCAAAGCATTAAAATCACTTAACCTGCTTATCCTCTTCTAATATCTCACTTTATTTTACTTCTTAAACTACTATACTTCTAATTAGTACAACCAAATTACTGTTTCATCACTACTTCTCCGTTAACACTCAAACTTGAATATCTCCTCTAATACCTCACTTTATTGTGTTTCTTAAATTATTCCTACCTATATTATACACCACTCTTCTATTTTTAAAGTCTCAGTACAGTGCTTGTAAACGTAATGTTTGCGGATATCAACCCAAATTTTATTATATTGACTATTATGCTATGTATTCACTGAAACTGCATTATAAAATTTATTAAAGTACATATTGATTGCATTAAATATGACACCTTGGACCTTTTCCCCTGAGCCTTCACTGAAAAAGGACACCTGCGTCCAGTTGGACATTTCTGTTAAACAAATGTCACTAATTAACTAAATAAATAATATAATTTCTTTTAGTCAATGTGATTTTACACATTCATGTCTTCACTTCTTCTAGTTCTTTAAAAAAAGCAAGGGTAAAAAAATATGCATTCCAAGCTAAAAACTGTCACCTCCATGCTTTGACACTAGTGATGTAAATTGCATGCCATGCACGTAGAATGGCTTCTTGTTTAGCTATACTGAGGCTTAAATTTCCCACCATTGCCATCATAATGTCTCATTGTTTACCTTACACATATTTATTCAGGTGTGCACACTTAGAATCTACACTGGGAAACCTGGTCCGACTACATTCCTGTAGTTGCTTCTTACACGTGTGCTGCTCCTCTTATGCAAAGGCCATTGCATTCAGTGAATAATTCCACAAATTAAAGTTTTCTACTTTTTATTGGATAACAACAGCAACAAAAAAAAAACATACTAACTGATGCGTTGGCATCGTGGATTAATGCTCCTGTTTAACAAGCTAAGGGTGGAAGGTTCTAACCCCCCACTTTGACTTTATTATTTTTTTATTATTCACAACAAGTTAGGTAATAGTTCATAAGCATCCCTGGTGTCTAATGGTGGTGTGTCACAGGTACAGGGTATGAATCTTTTTAAGCATCTTTAGGGCATGCTATATCAGAGTATCCTTGGTGTCTAGTGTTCCCTTTGTCCAAAGTCTTTTGTACTGCAAACATTCTTCTGTCATATTTTAAACTGCCTTTAAGGCACAACATAAAGAGTTATGTGTCTAATCTCCCTCTGTCCAATGTCTGTTATGCTGTAAAACATAGTTCTATTATTTTAAAGTGCTTTAAGGCACAATGTAAAGAGTATCACTGTTGTCCAGTGTGCTCCCAATGTGGCAGGATTTCTTCTTTAGTATAGGGAAGTGCGGTGGTATAACAGCCTTTCTCCTAAACACACATTCACGCAATCATGCATACAAACACACACACACACACACACACACACACACACACACACACACACACACACACACACACACACACACACACACACACACACACACACACACACACACACACACACACACCTTCACCTTAAACTTCATAACTCTTCAGACACAAACATGCAGCCCCACACTTACACATATCCCCCACTGAACTTTACCACACTTACATCTAACATGATAGATGCGCATCGGCTTTTGGTTGTGCCTATTAACATGGGTGGCCAGTGTACCTCAGGCAGCAGAGTGATTTTTTGAATTTTCTGGCTGTGTAACATCCTTACCACAGGTATTTTCAGGGTCAGCACATACCTAATTAGCAGAGGTTTCTACCATCTCCAACCCCAATCCTCATAATCATAATTAGCATTTAGGATGGACACAGAGATGGCTGACCACTGTGCCATTCATCATCAAGCTAAAGTACCATGGTATGGCTATCGTTTTATTGCAAATAGGTCATTTCAAGCCTAGCCATTTTATCCCAATGTAATACCTTAGATTAGTCAACATGCAGTATCGCATTTAGTAATGACCGCCCATGTCCAGGAGGGTTGCGGGTGCTATCCCCGGCAAGAATTTATAGTGCCCCAGTCACTCATCCAGGTTCCTTTTGAACAGTGTCATAGAGGTGTTCTGTTTCATTTGAATTGGTATCCTATTCCAAAGATGTGACAGTCACCGAAAAATAAACCTGTCCCTCCAGCATGTCCTATTTTTGTCACAGACCATATTTAGATCCCTGGACAGGGCAGCTCTAGTCCCATTTGATTTATGGATGTACAACAAGTTCATTAGGTTTGGTTCTGAGATTGCTCTGTAAGCCAGGCATAAATCTCCCCTAAGAAGTCTATACAATACAGAGTATAGCGACAGGGACTTTAGTCAGTCTGTAAGGCACATGCTGGAGTCCCTTCATCTTCTTTGCTAGAAACCTCTGAGGTCTCTCCAATTGCTGCATGTGCTTTGTACAGTAAATGCTGAACGGGGCTTTATACTCAAGTATGGGTCTGATTAGTGCCGAGTATAGAGGGGTTATAACCTCATTTGCTCTCAAAGTGATGCCTTTACTAAGCAAGTGTGCTATGGAGAAAGCTTTCCTTACTACAGTAGACACATGGTGGTCAAAGTTAAGGTCACAGTTAACTTGTGATCCCAGATCCCTTACCACTTTTTGGGTACTTATAGAGTATTGCTGTTGATTTAATAGTGTAAAGGGACATTGTTTTTGCTGATGGGAATGATGACGCAATTCTTTGCATTCAGTTTGAGACCGTGACTAAGACACCAGTCATTAGTCTGTGTAGGACCCTCTTGGATTATACTGACATCATTTGGGGATTTAAAAATTGAACTTAGTTTGCAGTCATCCGCAAGGTGGATACCATGTATCCACCATGCTGCAAACTTTCTGAATGTGGCCTTTAGTGTTATGAGAAATTAATTAAGAAAATGGCAACTTGACTGTTAAACTTCAACTATATGATTTATATATCTGCATAGTAGGTTACAAATGTATGTCTTACGGAAAAAATAATAAAATAATAAAAAAGAAAAATATATGTTTGTGACTAATGCACATACCATGGCAGGGCTAGCCACCTGGTTGTGTAAACCTTGGCTGTAGATGATTGTCATTGTTAAAGTGACACCCCAACCCCATGTACAAAAACAGGAAAAATAAGTTATGGATGGACTAATCCACATAGCTATATGCACAGTAATGAAAACTATGTTATTTCAAATCTCTCCTATTAAGACTTCTTTAATAATCAAATATTACAAGAACAAAATGTACAAATATTTTGTTACCAGAAAATGTCGTGTAGCCAGTAGAATATACATTTTACTTTGCTTTAGAATATTTTGCTTCACTCGTAAAACAGAAAATATGTTTCTGGAAATTTCCTAACTCATACTTCAAATGTTATGAGAGACACATGACTTCTTTTCTTACTTGGCTGAAAAGCTTCTGCAGAAGAGATAAGTATAACAGCAAGAGTAAACTTCCAGAGTGCACTTACCGTATAAAACCAAAACTTAACTATAGGAGCATTGTAGAACTCATAAATCTTTCTCACAACAGGGATTAGCCTGTGCCTAGTTGGTGGTTCCTCTTCATTCTTCTTTCTAGCTGGTTCCCCATTTACTCTACTAATCATTGCCTAGGAAAAAGACAAATAACACAATCAACGTATCACAAATTTATGTTGCTAAATGTAATGAAATTATAGCACATCATCTCCCTCCCAACAATGCATCCCCCCTCACCTATGTATAATTTCTGACTAAGAAACTCTCCTTTCCAGTTAAGAATGTGTACAGTTATTTTTATACTCTTTACTTACTTTATTCCTTTGTTTTTACTTGTTTTACCTCTTCATTTTTACTTTCTGTGTATGTTTTCATTTTTAAGTACCCCAATAAAAGCCCAGTTGCAGTGTTCATTAAATCTAGCATGAGAGCCATATTCTGCTTCCTCCGTGTTACATCTCAAACTGCATAAACAAACACTAGATATGCAGCTATAAAATGTTTCTGATTTTCTAGCAATGACAGAATTATGTTATATGTCACCTTTGCCTTTAATTTCATTGTTCTTTCAATTCTGAGAATCATGTGTTTGCTATATATCTTTCATTCCTTCTGCATGAAGTGAGTTTATCAATATTGTCCCACAGTTCTTGTGTCACTTTGTGGGGTCAAATAGAGTCTTGAACTGCATGAAGAGCTGTGTGAGAGGCACTGTTGACTCATAACAACATCAGTCATGCAACTGACAGCCTCTCCGACTGGCTTTCTTATTTTATCTAAAGACGATTGCAATGCAAAAAGGAATTGTGAGACAGCTATGAAGTATGTGGGATAACAGGAGAAGTAATAAAAATGTTAATAATCTTACTGTACAGACATTGCATAGTACTAGTGATATCAAAGTTAGTATTCAAACATTAAATATTACTGCATACTTGCACTTTAATACTACTCGGCTGTTATCATCAATAACTTAATTCATTATGAGTCATATCAGTAACTTAAAGTTATGGGATAATATACTGCACAAACTGTATTAGCTGAAAAGAAAGTTTCAAATCCGTGTTTTCTGGTGTATGGATTCATTTTAAAATCTGCATTCTGTATTAGTTGTCTTTCATTGATAAACAAAATGGCAAAAAAAACAAACTAGTACATGAAAAACCAAAGAAAAAGACCACAGGATGGCACCAAGAACTTTAATGTTAAGCGCTTTTCGTTTGTGAAAATGACAAACTTCTTCAGACATAAAATAACGCGTGGAACAGTCATTAAATAAGATAACAATTAACTAATCATTAATTCAGGCAAATCATTTAAAGAAATAAACACATCACCTAAAAACACCACTCTCTCAATTAATAAAACTGAGCATAATTGCTAATCTAAAATACATATAAATAAACCACATTGATTGTACTATAAAGCACATGATATAAAAAATGTGAATATTTAAATACATCATAAAATCAATAAGAAAAATCATCTTATAAGACTTTTGATTTTAAGGATGTTACTGATCGAGCAGCCCTCATTCAAACCAGGTGTGTTGTATGCATTCAATTTGATCTGCCAACAAAGCTCAAGTTCTTCTAATCTAAGTAAATCAGGGCCACCCCAGGGGTTATGTGAGATTTGATCAATCACCATAAATTTAAAAGTGTGATTAGAATATTGTAAATTATGTTTTGCCAGTGCGTTTTCGGGTTTGTGCTTTCTGATAGCATAGATATGCTCATACATACGGTCACGCAGCTTTCTCTCAGTTTTACCAACATAGAAGGCCGAACATGACTGGCACTGAGCTAAATACACTACCATTTTAGAATTACAGTTTACTCTCAATTTCAGATTGTATTGTTGGTTATGAACTGTAAATCTATTAGATTCAGTAATGTACGAACAATAATTACAAGCCTGGCATTTATAGATGCCTACTGTCCTTACACTTCAATTTAAATGATGTTCATAATAGGCCTTAAGGTTCTTACCCCTTTTGTATACAACCACTGGTCGTTCGCCTACACTTTGGTATAAACTGTTATCATTCTTAAAAATTGCCCAGTTTTTTTGTCAAAATCTGGAAACAGTCTTTACTGTTAAGGTTAAAAGTTGTTACAAAAGTGGCCCCTAATGTGTTTGTCAATTGGGGGTCAAGGACAGTAGGCATGTATAAATGCCAGGCTTGTAATTATTGTTCGTACATTTCTGAATCTAATAGATTTACAGTTCATAACCAACAATACAATCTGAAATTGAGAGTAAACTGTAATTCTAAAATGGTAGTGTATTTAGCTCAGTGCCAGTCATGTTCGGCCTTCTATGTTGGTAAAACTGAGAGAAGGCTGCATGACCATATGTATGAGCATATCTATGCTATCAGAAAGCACAAACCCAAAAACACACTGGCAAAACATAATTTACAATATTCTAATCACACTTTTAAATTTATGGTGATTGATCAAATCTCACATAACCTCCAGGGTGGCCCTGATTTACTTAGATTAGAAGAACTTGAGCTTCGTTGACAGAACAAATTGAATGTGTACAACACACCTGGTTTGAATGAGGGCTGCTTGATCAGTAGCATCCTTAAAATCAAAAGTCTTATAAGATGTTTTTTCTTATTGATTTTATGATTTATTTGAATATTCACATTTTTTATATAATGTGCTTTATAGTACAATCAATGTGGTTTATTTATATGTATTTTAGATTAGCAATTATGCTCAGTTTTATTAATTGAGAGAGTGGTGTTTTTAGGTGATGTGTTTATTTCTTTAAATGATTTGCCTGAATTAATGATTAGTTAATTGTTATCTTATTTAATGACTGTTCCACGTGTTTTTTTATGTCTGAAGAAGTTTGTCATTTTCACAAACGAAAAGCGCTTAACATCAAAGTTCTTGGTGCCGTCCTGTGATCTTTTTCTTTGGTTTTTCATGTACTAGTCTTTCATTGATGTCAGAGTTTAGTTATCCCTTTTAAAAACAGTTAAACTTCTTTGCAGATTCAGAATGAACAAAGTAATCCAGGATATGTAATGCATGTCACAATATCCCAGGATTACAAAGTGAGTGATTTTACATGACTTTTATTTAGCAGTTTAGTAAATTACACTTAACAAATGGCAATCTCTTTGCATTACATAATTTAGCTTGCTGGAATATTTGTTATAAGTTAATTTGTTTTTTAATTGCTGTTAACCGAACTACTTCAAAATAATTTGTGTTGGTTTGTCTTTCTATGACTTGCAGAACTGTTTGTATTATTGGCATCACTTGTAATAATAAAGTCGAGGTTTGTTGGTTATTGTGTTTCCAGGTGCTTCGTTTTTCTTGGTTGGTACTAGTGACTTTTGAGGCGCCTACATCTCCTATTTTTGTTGTTCAAGTACGTTTTGGAGGAGGATAGAGTCTGTTAACACAGAGGAACGCAACTTATTGGAAGCTAATGGTGTTGGTGAATTGTGAGAGGCTGTTGGACAAATGACACAGGTTGTTTTACTTTTAAATAATAATATATCGCAATTCCTGTATGTCAGGAATAGCGTTTCATTGCCTGGTAACCAGGAAGTTCTGGGTGAACTACGTGGTGACGCTATTTCAGCAGAAGGAAGTAAACGAGCTGTTAGGTATAAAGTAGGGGGTAGAAACCAAAATGACGGAGACTTTGAGGGCATTCTGAATATTTTTAAAAGCCAGGAGATCACAAATTCTACTGGCGAACATCAGCAGAAAGATGTGAGACCCAGTATGCTCACTACAGGAGAGAATAAGGAATCCAATGCAAGTAACAAATGCGTTGAAAGGAACTGTGACTTTGTTTGGCAAGATTGGCTGAAAGAGACTGATGCTTTTAATTATAGAGACTTTCAAAGGGGTGGTTTGGAAAGGGTCAATACATATAATGATAATATTTGTCTACTGCAGGATTTAATGCTTAAATACAAAATGTTGCATTTAGACAATGTTTATTTAAAACAATGTTTATCTCTTGGGATTGTGCCTAAAGGACTATGGGTGTATAAATACCCAAATAACACAAAGGAAGCTAGTATTAAAGATTTGATACATTTATTTGATACACGTGGGTTTGGAATCATGAACATTATTATTAGAGATAATGAAACAGAAATGGAACAACTATTTAAGAAAATAGATGAAGTGAATGAATATATATTAAAAGATTTATTGTTCACAGTTGAAAATGAAAGAATTAAATATTATGATATTAAGAAGAAAATTGATGAAAAATGTTCTAATATAATGAGAAGAAAAGCTAGCAAAATTGAAAAAGACATGTCCGAATATAAGGAAAATAGAAGCTACCTGATAATAAAACAAGGGGGTAGCTATGGTGGGTATTATGGTGTTTATAATAAGGATGGACTAGGGAATAATAGAAGGTATAGAGCTAGTGTTTCTGGTTCAAATAATAATGGACCCGGTAATAATGAGTGGAAGACTAGAGAATTTAATGACACACATGTTAGGGTTCATTATAATAATACGTTAATAGATGAGGAACAAGAATTAGGTGAGTTAGAAAACCAGGATTCTGACATTTAATGACCCTTTGGAATTCCCTTTACCAAGATGCTCAGAGAGAATCAGGAACAGGTCGACAATACAACATCACAATTAGGGGAGGAGGTAAAAAAGAGAAATGATTCCACAGGGAATAATGTTGGAATCGTTAAGGTTAATGAGCATGTGCTCAGATTTCAAAATTTCAATATTTTTAATTATAGTAATATTGAGATTAATGAATGGCATTTTAGGCTGTTCATAAATGGATTAAAGTTTGTTCCTAAATGTAGGAGTGACATTAGTAAAGTTTTAATTGACTTGAAATTATTTATTAGGAAGAAAAACCTAGAATTATTATATGAAAGTAATGGTAGGGTAAATCATAAATCTTCTCCTGGTCCTAATATGCTTAAGAAGAAAAGTATTGCTAATCCCGTCCTGCATCCACAGCTAAAAAACTTTGAGACTGTAGTGGAGAGAGAACTTAGAGAGGAATTGAATAAATCCAGGACAATTTCAAATTTGACTTGGCAGGAGAGGGAATTATTAAAACAGTTAAGTGAAGATCGGAGTATAAGAATATGAAGGCCAGATAAAGGTGGAGGAATTGTTATCATGGATGATATTATTTATTGTACTAAAATGGAAGAATTACTAAGAGATGAGAATAAATATGAAGTAGTATCCATTAACAAGATTAATATTGGGCATTCTAAAATTGATTTTGCACTTAAAGAACTTTTAAAAGATGAGTTAATTGATAAACAGACCTTTGACTTTTTATATGCTGAGAAACCACTTATTCCAGTAATTTTTGGTATAGTTAAAGTACACAAAGATTCTTTAAATCCACCAATGAGGCCTATTGTTTCCGCCAATGGTTCAAAAACATACCCATTGGCTAAATTTGTAGATTCAAAAATCAAGAAAGTTTGGCTTAACCAGGATGGGTTCTTAAAAGATTCCTGGGACTTACTAAAAAATGTGAATCAACAATTATATAATGGGGACATAATATTCCTAACAGTGGATATTGTTGATTTATTCTCAGTCATCCCTCATGATGTGGGGATGGAGTGGTTTTTGGAAGCATTATTAGACACAAAGAAATTTGACTGGCAAAAATTAAGGGTGATAATGGAATTATTAGAATTAATTTTATTGAATATTTTTTTAGTTTTTGAAGGAGAGTTCTTTAGGCAATTAAAAGGTGTTGCTATGGGGGCCTGTTGTGCCCCCAGTTTTGCTAATATAGTCCTCAGTATATGGGAAAAGAAATTTATTCTCATTCCACCATATTATTGGATTTTTTTTAAAAGGTACTTGGATGATTTGTGTTTTTTTTTGGACAGAAGGGAAGACAAATTAGAAGAATTTATTCAGTATATTAATAATACTACTAGCTTTTTGAAATTTACCTATAATGCTAACATAGATAAGTTAAATTATTTGGATGTTACAATATATAAAAAATATACCAAAAATAAATTAGAATCGAAGATTTTTAGGAAAGAGACATTTTCTAATTCATATTTATATTTTACTAGCGCCCACCCATTTAAACAGAAGAGAAATCTGGTCAAAGGACAATTTATTAGAGCATCAAGGATGACTACTGGACAAGAAGACTTTGTAGATGAATGTAAGAATTTAGAGCGGATATTTTTGGAAAGAAAATATCCAGAGGATCTGACTAAGGAAGTCAAAGAAGAAGTTATGGAAGGGAGGCATGGTAGATTTTGTCCATTACTAGGTATTGGTTTACAGGATGATATTGGAAGGAAAGTAGAAAATCAAAAAAGTAATGGAATTAATTATAATAGTGCATTTACCTTAAATTTCAACTGTGAATTGGGTTTAATTAAACAGATTGTGAATAAAAACTAGAAAATCTTTTCGGAATTTTCAGAATTGAATACCATTTTTAAACAACCTATTGTATATAGTTATAGGAGAGAGAGGAATATTAAAAATATTTTAGAAAATAGGTCAGGTTTTAGTGAGATAAATAATAGGAAAAAGGGCACATTTAAATTTGGCAGATGTGCACAGTGTAAGTGTGTGATGAATAAAGAATGTCACTATTTAATTGCCAGAGATAGGTTATTCACTAGTAAAATGTATGCGAATTGTGAAACAAAGGGTATTGTATACCTCGCTGAATGTAAAAAGTGTACCTCCTTCTATGTGGGAAAAACAGAAAGGGGTCTAAGAAGGAGAATTTATGAGCAGACTTATGAGATGCGAAAGCTGGACTTGAATAATGCTTTATATAAGCATAGTTTAACATGTAAGGAGGCTTCCTTCATGTTTTTTTTTTTGGAAGTGATCCCGCAAGATGTTAGAGGTGGTGATTGGGAAAATAGGATAGAGGTGAGGGAACTAAACTGGCAGCTGGTACTGGAGGTTTGTAGTATACCAGGGATTAATGAACATGTTTACATGGTACCTGTTTTAAAATTAAGAGCTGCTAGATTATGAAAATGCTTTATATATATATATATATATATATATATATATATATATATATATATATATATATATATATATATATATATATATATATCTTTTTGCTGTATATAAATGTGTTTTATGGCCTAAGTCTATTGAATAACTTGTTAGTTTTAATTATATGTGAAATATGTGCTAGGTGTAATAAATTAGTCTGACACAAGAAGCTACGATGATATTGTTTTTAGTTTATATAAACGTTTTTTCAGTTAGGTTGCTAAAACAGGGTTTTAGACCACATATTTATTTATTATTTATGTTTTTATATGAGAATTTTATGAAGAGTTTGTGTGTATATGTAATGTTTTTTTAAGTGCTGACTGCTGTCAATTAGTATAAGAAGGTTTGTGAATAGTTTTGTACTGCTTCCTTTGTGTTTTAAATAATGATGTAGTTACTGCAACTTTATACTGATTGGATAATAGTGGGTGAGTGTTTTTACATATAAAGACGTGGTGTTATCGGTTTGTGCTTTGCTGAGGAAGTTACATTGATAACGAAAAATGCAGTGAATAAGTTAAGCGTTTATCGTGCCTTTTGTATCTTTCATGTATTTTGACCTGTAATAATAAAGTCGAGGTTCATTGGTTATTGTGGCTCCAGGTGCTTCGTTTTCCTTGGTTGGTACTAATCACTTTAAAAGTGCTAAATACTGCACCAAAAACTGCAAGCAAAATGATTACATGCCTTGCCTTGAGTTTGTTTAGTCTGAAATGGTTTAGGGATATACAATTATGTGGAATCATAAGTATAATACTTTCAAATAAATACATAAACAAAACAAAATAAATAAAATGTATTTTTATTAGATTCTGTTGAGAAGAGTAACACTGTATTAACATGGTAGAAGATGAACTGTGCAGCTGGAAAGGGATAAAATACTTAATTGATGGGATTATATCAGAGGTGTTAAAGGCATGTGGTTGTAAGACCTGGCCAGATTAGTAAACTTTTAAAAAATGAATATGTTTGTAGTGTGATATTTTGGGGAAAAAACATTAAGTTACTAGTTAATCCAGTGAATGATAAATGGAATTGTTGCTAAGGAATGTGCTGCATTTAGATGACTGGAATAAGTTGCATGTTAAGGACATTACTATTCATAAAACCCAAAGGTCACATACAAAAAACTGAAGATGAAAGAGTTTGACTATTTGAAAACCCAAGTAGTGTACTTTAAGGTCCTCATAAAAGCAGATGATTTAGTGATGTAAAGAGAGAAACACAATACTGTGAACATGGTAACGCCAAATGTTAGACTCTCCTTTAGGTTATCAGGACTGAAATTTAATGAGACAAAAGTGTCCATGTGTACAATGAGGAGGCAGAATGTTGCTGAAGAGAGAACATTAAGCCATGGATGGCAAGGAGAACATGAGTTTGGTACGTATTGCCAAATAACCAGAAAGATATAATTAAGAACATCCTTTGAGGGTGATAGTACAGACAGTAAAATATACAAAAGAAAAATAATTGAGGCATTTCTCAACTCATGGGTGAAGATGAAAACAAATCTCAAGTACAGGCTCCCCATGTCCTCAGACTAAGTAACTATTAAAAGTACCCTCCAAGAAGGGGCAGAGCCAAGTTGGCCATCTGTGTGCAGAACTTATTTTAAGCTCTGTAAAACTAAATATTTAGACAGGAATTAGCCTACAATATGTTAATATTTTTATACAGTCTTATTAATAATAGTTTAGACTTCAATTCCACAAATTTTGGTAAACCTTTTTAAAAAAAATTCCAGTCAAATCATTTAAGACTTAATTTGAAGAAAAATGAACAGCTCCAATCTTTCTCAAACTGATTCTGCACTGAGGAAAGAGCTATAACTGATGTCCTCCACTGTACAGACACTATCTTTAAAAATATATGGTTTTCAGCAAAAGTTGGAGAATTTAAGGGAGAACAGCTCAAAACAAACTGAAGTTTTTGAGGAACTTATTGCACAGCATCAGAATAAAATAATGGACATGGAAATAGCCATAACTGACATAGATGGGAGACTTTGAAAACCGGGAGTGAAAGTGCAACATTCAAATTTTTGGATTGCCAGAGAAAGCTGAATGTGAGGATATTATTATTATTATTCGAATTCCTGGCTCCCTAAAATATTAGACTTACAGGAAGGACTCTCCTATGATCTAGAGAAAGATCATAGAGCAATTGATAAGCCAGTACCTACTTCCTCTTCATCTGCACCAAGATCTATTGTTATAAAATTCCTCTCTTACTGAGACAAGGAACTGGTGTTAAAAACTGCTTGGAGGAAAGCCCCTTTAAAATTCAACCAAAGTCTTATTAGGTTTGATAATGAGTATTATGCTAAAGTTTTACACATAAGGAAATATACTGGCCACTGGTCAAACTTTTAAAACAAAATAACATCAAAGCACAAAATATGTATCCTGCAAAAATGAAAATGCACCTCTCTGGTGGAATAAGAACCATTAACAACTTAGATAAGGCTACCACCTTCATAACAAACAACAATCTAATTACTGTTCCTGGAGCTATAGGTTATTCTTTGTCCTCCTTATAGAGAACCTCTGCAAAAAATGTATGGACTGATGTTAAAAAATAAAAACAAAAGACTGATTCTTCAACTGCTATAATAAGTAAATGTCTCAAAGCATCTACTAGTAATTCATTTCTTTGTTCTCCTTTCAACAGTAAATGTTTTTTTTAATTTGATTATACTGTATTTGCACTGTATATGAATGTAATTCTGAAACATTAACTAATATATATCACAGACAGTTAACTCATAGTGCTTTTTCTAGAAAACCCAATTAAATAAGTTTAAATATCTTTTGTTGACTTCAGATAAACAATCTTGCTTTTAGTTTATTTAATAAATGACATGAGACATACCTCCCTGCACTACATGAAAAGGGACATGGAGGAGCTGTCTGATCTTGTAGCCCAGGCAGGTATGACCCTAGGCCTGAGTAGCATCCTGCCATCACCCAGAATGATACCACAGTACAAGGACAAAATGATTGACTTCAACAATTGGCTAAACTTCTGGTGTCATTCTAAGGGGATCCAGTATATGTCTGCCTGGGATGACATGATCGACAAACCACGATGCTTTGCCAGAGATGGCCTGCACTTGTCACCCCTGGGATTCTGGATTCTGGCTAAGGCTCTAACCATCCCTATAGTGTCTTTTTTAGGCAAGGTTCAAATGACAAATTCACCAATGTAACAGGTACAAGCAAGAAGAATCTGAGGGTATTGCTACTCAATGCTAGAAGTCTAAACCTTAAAAGGCAATCACTCGAGGCACTCCTTAAAATGGAGAACATCGACATCTGCGCAGTGACAGAGACCTAGTTCAAGGCTCCAGAGAGTACCCCTGAATTACCAGGCAATAATTCATACCACATCTTTCGGCCACCTAACCTGGACCGAAACACTAAAGGTGGTGGCGTGTCCATATTCATTAAGGATATTCACACCTCCAGGCTAGTTGCTCAGCATAATGCATCTGAGATTATCCAAGTGCAACTAACTCTGGGCAAGACTGCAATCCAAAGTGTAGCCTGCTATAGATCCCCCACCATACCCAGGATTCCTACTCCTCATTTCTTGATACACTGGAAAATATTAGGGTACAACCTAACACCCTAATAATGTTCAATTTAAACTACCCTACCATCAACTGGGAAAACTACTTATGTATCAACTCTTGTGCTCAACATTTTCTGGAATTCATAAATTCCAATGCCTTGGATCAACTTATCCACACCCCCAACAGGGGCAGCACTATTCTAGACCTGGTTATTACCAATGTGGGCAACTGGTGCTCCACACCAGAGGTCAATTCCTCATTGGTAAGATCTGACCACAAGCTAATCACCCTAGACATCCACATCCCTCCCCCACCACCCATTAGGGAAACCACAGTAAAAAAAATTCTCCTAAACCAGCTTCACGCTTCTTAAGACAGAAGTGGCAAACTTCACGACACCCATGCTGATGGACAATAGAGGTATGACAGCTGAATCCTGCACAAATGCACTTTATAAGCACTTACACGAGTGCATGGATTGTGCAATCCCTAACAAAACCAAGATGCTATCCTCCAAAAAAAGGAAGCCAGTCTGGTAGTCCCCTGCCATGAACAAACTCTACAACAGAAGAAAGAAACTGTTGCAAAAAAAGAGTAAAATCCCATGATTGGAGAAACTCCCTTGTCAGCCTCAGTAAGAAGCTGAGATCCCTCATAAAATTCTCCAATGCTAGTTATGAAAACAAAATCCGCACTGACTCCAAAGACAACCACAAAGCATTCTATAGCTATGTCAAGAATCTCAATGGCAACACTCAGATCTGCTCTGAGTTACAACACAATGGCACTAAATATACAGAACCAACTGATATTGCCAACATCCTGGCAGATAGGTTCAGTGCTAACTTTACCCCCCTGTCATCCCCTAAAGGGCCCATCTCTATACCAGAAGAATGCAGAGTTCCTGTAATCACGGCTGCACACTATCCAAAGCCAAGAACACAGCATCCATGGGACCTGACAACATCCCAGGCTGTGTTCTACATGAACTACAGAACGAACTGGCACCCCACCTAAGTACCATGTTCAATCATAGCCTCACCTCAGGCTATGTGCCCACTGAATGGCGCACAGTGATGGTTATCCCACTCCACAAAGGGGGAGCCACCACGGACCCCGGAATCTACCGCCCCTTTAGCCTAATGAGCCTGGTCTGCAAGGCTATGGAACATATCATCATGGAACTTATAAACAATGACATTGGTAATCTTCAAACTCAAGACCCCACTCAGTTCGGGTTTGTAAAAGGCAGATCACGCCTCCTAAACCTGATAGACTTCTTTGAAGTAGTCACCAAAGCCATAGATGAGGGTAAGGTGGTTCATACAGCCTATCTAGATCTTGCCAAGGCTTTCAACACCATCCCGCACTCTGGAATTATAGATAAACTCACTAAACTAGGTATAAATCCCTATGTCACAAGATGGGTTGCCAACTGGCTCACTGACAGAACCCACACTGTGAAAGTAGCAGACTCCAAATCCAACTTCAGACCAGTGACAAGTGGAGTACCACAGGGTTCAGTCCTGGGTCCACTCCTGTTTGGTATCTACTTCTCTGAAGTACAGGCTAACACAGAAGGTCTTTGGCTAATGAAGTTTGCAGATGACTGCAAACTAGGAGCCATAATCAAAACTCCAAAAGATGTGGACATCCTACAAAAGGGCCTCACTGAGACAGATGCCTGGTGTCAAAGCCATGGCCTCAAGCTCAATGCCAAAACATGCATTGTCATCCCTTTTGGTAAAAACTCTGTACCCATGAACTACCACATAGGCAGTAGTCTACTTAACACCAAAAGTGTGATAAGAGACCTTGGGACACAGGTGGACAGTAGACTCTCCTTTGGTAATCACATTGCCACAGTAGTCAGGAAATCCTTCTACGTGGCACACCTCATCACAAAAGGTTTCTCATCCAGGAAAAAAGAGGTCATTGTTCCCCTCTACTCATCATTCATTAGACCCATTATAGAGTACAATGCCCCTTTTGGTATGTACCTCACAAGACATCTACAGCAACTGGAAAGGCCACAGAAATACCTCACAAAGAGGATTACTGGCCTCAAACAGATGCCCTACGCGGACCGTCTCAACAAACTGCAGCTTTACTCCACTGCATATCGCCTACTCAGAGGCGATCACTGCCTAACACACAAAGCTATGTCAAACCCAGAGCTTTTAGACATGCTCCACTTAAAGAAATCCCAAACCCTATGAGCTACACGCTCTACGGACCTAAACCTTGTCACCACAATAAACAGAACATGCTGGAGGGATAGATTTCTGTCTCAGAGACTTCCCATACTCTGAAACAGACTACCTATCTATATCAAACAAGGCTCCTTATTAGCACTCTTCAAGAAAAATCCTGATGATTGGATGGGAAATAGGAAATTCCCCCCAGGGATCACTTCTGTGGCTCTGTTCGACACTGACACAGGAAAATTATGTTCTTGGGTGACGAAAGCCAGGGTACCTTTTGGCTAGATTTATATAGGCCCTAGTGCCAATAGCCTAGTACCCACCTATGAACCTATCAACCTATGAATCTGTGTGCTTAAGGTCATAATAAGAAGGATGGGGATGGGTTCTTTCTGTAAACATGACAAGCAACTTTATTTAAACTGCCAGTGAGAAAAACAATTCACATGCTGAACTTTATACAAATGTTTAAAAAAGACTTAATTAACAGTACTTTAATTTATTTAATCTAAAGCAGCCTAGTTAAATGTTTTATCAATGTTAGAACTGATAGTTTAAATGAAAATAGTCAGGAAACAGACATGAGTATTCGCTGTGCCATTTTTAACATTATTGTTTTTTATATTCACTTTATTAAACAGTCGTTTCTGTTAAAAACATTGTTCTAGTTTGAGGTGCTGCTTTTCTTACCTCAAGAAGACCTGCAAACCATGCCATTTTAAACTGCACAGTTTCTCCTCTGCATTCCAGGAAGCTTTTAGCCTATCCCTTTTTGTTGTCACTCACAGAAAATGAGAGGACATTATTAGAGACACACTCCTTGCTGTAAACTTCCTCCTTATAGCAAAAAAATTCTGGATATTGGTTTTATTAAGGTTAGATTTCTCTTCTTGTTTAAACTGATTTCATAGTTATTTTAACAGTCTAAATAGTGATTTATAAATATTTAAGATGTATTATACATTTAATTAATGTTGATAGAATAAGGGACCTACCTAATTTAGGTAGTCAGCTATCACTTTTAAATGTTTTTCATAATGCATTGCAATGTTAAAATGATCTTTTGAATGTTCCACCCTTGGTCTTAATATAGATTGAGTGATATACATGCAATAATATTTTTTAACATACAATTTTCATTTGTTTATAGATATTTAAATAAACAGGATAGCAAATGAACTGATTAACAGATACACTTGTATAGTCATCTGTACTTATGCTTGTTTATGTTTTATATTGATATGCATGTATATCTGAATGCCTTGGTTTATTTAATAAGCTTCCACATATGGAGTGTAAATATTCCCATACATGCTGATATATATATATATATATATATATATATATATATATATATATATATATATATATATATATATTCCTTAGGCATGAATGCATACTGGTAGTACAGATGCATACTGGTAGTCACACTATGTATTTGTATAGATGTTAATATGTTTACATGACGTTATTAAGAATGTACTTTCAAAAAAAAGGGGGGCATATAATTCCATCCTTCATCTGTTTTGTACCTCTGATCTTGATTCTAAAATACCAATCTTCATTTAGCTTAAGACATTAAATACTGAACTTCTATGGTTGTTCAGAATTTACTAGATTGCATATATATGTTTGTCTTAAAAATTCTGTCACTTTCTATTTAGAATAAGCTTGCTTCACATGGGTTACCTTTGTATTATAACATTTTTGTTTCTTATGATTCTAGCCCTGACAATGCATATATTTGTATGTATGCTTCTTTAACGTATTCATTTATTATTTTTAATAGAGTTCACCTGAAATAACTCATATATATTTTCTTTCATAACCTGGTAAATATTATTTAATATTATAAGGTTTTAAATCCTTGAAGTTTAAAAGTAATGCTGTTATTGTCCAACATCTTTTCAGAAGTTTGAGATTTGAGTATTTTATTGAACTATAGCTACAGTAGTGTAAACTGTTCAAACTAACTATATATTTATAACATAAGTCTCATTGCTAATACCTATCAGAGCTATTAGACATGCTTATGATGGTTTGGGAAAGCAGTTTGATTGATTTTAGTTTATCTTTCAAACTGGGAATTTTATTAATTCCATGTTTGTTTCAGGAACTATTATTTTTTGTTACTTTATGCTTTAAGATGTTTATCCAGTTGATCTTTTTTATATTCAGGCCTGAATATAGTACACCTCATATTATATCATTATACGTTTTTACAAATAACTTGTTTTTACTTGTAAAAGTTTGAATGTTTCAAGCTACTAGAAAGTGTTCTATGACTGCAAAATCAATCATCACAACCCGCGGTGGTGGTGGTGCTGCGGTAGCGTTGTTGCCTCACTGTAAGATGCTGTCCGGTTCGATTCTCAGCTAGAGCGTCTTCTGTGTGGAGATATGCATGAATGGGCATACCTTCGTTGAAGGTTGTGCATCAGGGCTGGTAACTCAGTATGTAAAAATCAACTACCAATCATTAGCGGACCGAAGTTCCACTGTGGCGACCCCTAACCGGGAAAAGCCGAAAGACACAAACAAACTGATTATTTATTAAATTGGCCTCATAACCTGTTATGTCTTTATCTTTAGCTTCACTTAACATCAATAGCATTAATAACAAAAAGAAAAGGTCAGACCAATTAAGATATCTAAAATTGAATAAATCACAAGTATTTTTTACAGGAAACTCACTTTAAGCCCACAGAGAAAGATGTTTGGAAACCTAACAATTATACAGTATTAGCCCATGCTTCATATAAATCTATAAGGAGGGATGTGATGATCCTATGGAAGAATAATGTTATTCACCCACACATTTTATACAAGTGTGAACATCCTGAGGGATTATTAGCCATTATCATTCTAAAATTTAGTCATAGAATTTGGACACTTGCTAACCTCTAGTGGTTTCCAGGATTTGGTAGTGTCAACTCGTAAACACTATCTTGACATTATTACTACTGTCTTAAAGTAAAATCTCATTTTAGGGTGTGATTTCAACTGCATGCTAGAAAGTTTAGACACCACGAGTAACCGTCCACTCAGACTAACATCTACTGCAAAACGTCTTAAGAAATGGATAAAATCCCTATATGATACATTTAACTCTAAAAATACTAAATCCCTCTGTTTTACACATGGTGACCACAGGTTCAAAACTCAAACTAGAATAGAAAGAATACTTGCCTCCAAGGATTTGAAACTAAAACTTTCATCTTTTACTATGCTACTTTGCCCTTTATCAGATTGTGATTGTCTTATGTTAGATATGCAATTGGATTTCACCAAATTAACCCCTGTAACTAGAATACCTACTTATACTACCAAACAAAGATTTTAAACCTTGGCTATTATCAGAGTAAAAATCCTTTCTAGAGGTAAATAATTATGAAACAAACAAAATAATGGTTTGAGATGCCGTAAAGGCTTATATTTATGGCAGAACTATGGTTTGGCTTAAAAATAAACTAAAGGAGTAGGAATCAGAATTACAGAACTTGCAGTCACACTTATCTACTCTTAGATCTAAATCTATACATTTAACCTTAAGCAACAAAAAAAAAATAGATGCACTAAATAAAAAATACTTGGCTATATTAACACATAAAGCAAATTTATCACTAGAAAAAATGAAATTAAAATCTTAAGTTCTCATCCTCAAGCATATGCATAATTTATCATTAAGGGCCAGACTACATTCTAAATCAAACAATATTTAAAATTATTATATGAAGGCATTAATATGTTAGTTTCTGACATAGGAGATATTCTACGTGCTTTTAGGTTTCATTGCAATAAGCATTATAATTTTAGCAACTTAAATAGAAATGCTCTTGATGAAGAATCAACCACTCTAAGTTTAAAGGTCATTCCAGAAGCTCTTAGAATAAGTCTTGGAAAACAAGTATCTTTAAATGAAATTAAAGATAAAATTTAAAAAAAAAATTATAAAACTAACAAAGCCCCTGGTTTGGATGGCATTATCATAGTGATCTATAAACTTTTCCTGATCCCATTATATCTTTATTTCTTTATTTTCATTAAACTCCGATTGAAGTACAATCTAATAATATGATTCTTCCTTCTTGGAGATACTCCTTGATTACTCCTGTCCTTAACATTGACAAGGATCCACAGCTATGCAAATCATACAGACCAATTTTTCTATTAAAAAATTACTACAAAATGTTTATGTCTATACTTGTTGACAGAATGAAGGCCCCACTTTCAAAACTGATGCATAATGACCAGACTGGTTTCATATACAAAAGACTTACTCATGACAATATTAAAAGAGTTTTGACTTTGATAGAATTTCTGAACAGAGAAAATGAAAAACCTTTGTCGATCAGTTTAAATATAGAAAAGGCTTCCACTGATTCTGTAAATTGGGATTATCTTTCTGAAGTACTAAAAGCATTACTATTTCCATTGTCATCTATCTCTATGATAAGAGCCATCTACAAAGATAACAGCATACATCAAACTAGGTCTTTCACGTCAAAATACATACCATAATCAAAGACATTAAGCAAGTATGTCCTCTATCCCCTATATTATTTGCCCTTGTCATAAAAGTTTTAGCATCATCAATAAGAAATAATCCAAAAATCAAAGATATCTATATTTACAATCAATATAATTCTAAAATAGCCTTATTTGCAGCTGACATTTTTCTAACTTTATCTATGTCTGATACAGAGTTATTTAAATTACACACATTAGTAAACAAATTTCAAAAAAATTCAGGTCTCCATTTTAATAAACAGAAATCCAAACATATCATTCTCAATGATAAAGGAAAACTCAATTGGTTAATCAAAGCATTATTGGAGAACAGGTTAGCTCTTTAAATTATTTAGGTACAGTCTTTAGCAACACTATGGAAATTATGAAAGAAATTAACTATAAAAATATAATATGTCTTGTAAACACTCATATAAACAAACAGAATAATATGTTCTTATTTGAAGTTAGGCTACAATTGTTAAAAATTACCCTCTTTCCTAAGATTCTGTACATCACTTTGGTGCTGGACACCCATCCTGGAAACAATTATATTAGACTCATAAATAAGACTTTAATAAACATTTTATGGTACCCTAATAAAAACAGGATTGCTTATATACATCATATTAGGCTATGGGATCATGGTGGCATAAAGTTTTCTGACATTGAAACATATATTAAAGCATCATCACTTAAAAATGTACTAAACTGGATTGATCCAAACTACAGTTTTAATCAGAAAGCCCTTCATTTAGCTACAGTACAAAAATAAAATCCACTAACATAAAACGTTTCCCTCAGTAATCTCTCCAACAAGTTCTGGTATTTTCTTTGTCATTTGTCAGTATAATGTAACAAAACTGACAAATCTAAATTACTTAAACAACATTTTCAACAATTTTAAGTAGTAAACTCTAATGTAGATGTTAAAACCTGTCTTGACCTATTTGACCCTTTCAAAATCACAAAACAATTTTCAGAAAAGCTGCATGTTAACCTTTCCAATGAATGGGAGAGTAAAAATTCTAGCGCAGTGGTGCGTTGGTTGCATTGTTGCCTCACAGCAAGAGGTTCTCTGGTTCGATTCTCAGCTGGGGTGCTTTCTGTGTGGAGTCTGCATGTCCTCCCTGTGTCCGTGTAGGTTTTTTCCGGATGATACTGTTTCCTCCCACATAACAAAGACATGCGTCTGGAGTGTTTCTCCTTGGGCCTCTGCTGAAAATTGGCTTTGTTCCAAGTTGGATTTTCCCAGTAAATGAATGTTAAATAAATAAATAAATATTTATTTGCTGGCAACATTGTATTAAAGATTTAAAAACATTACACGCTCAACAAATAGTTAAAGTGCACAACTTGTCAATTCAAGATTACTACTACAATTACTTATTCTCAAGATTTATGTAGAACTATTCAAAACTCATCATATTTAAACCAACCTTCCCTAGTTTCACTTATATCTGAAGTACTGTATAATGACCTTAAATTTGACAACCTAATATCCAAATCATACAGCAAGTTATTAAATTACAAGACCACCTTAACAACTAAACAATGGAACACAATGACCAGGGGTCTTTCACCCAATTTCTCTCAGGCAAAGTTAAACTGCTATATTCTGTAAATTTCACTTCCTGAGGTCAATACTGGAGTGTATTTGCATGGAAGTTTTACACAGAGATTTTTTTATCCGCTGATAAAATTACCAAATTTAAAAAAGTCTGATAATATTACTTGCTGGAAATGTTTAACACCTTGTAATGCAGATTAGTTCCATATTTTTTATGACTGTCCTAATTTAAGGCATTTTTGGAAAGACATTGAAGTATTCCTATCAACTTTATTTACAGGTAATTTCTCTTTAAAAAAAAAATATATATATATATATATATATATATATATATATTATTTATTTATTTATTTATTTTTTTAATGTTAATGAAGCTTATAATATGAGCAAGTCCAATTCTTATCTCTTATGGACAATTCTAGCAATAGCCAGGAAATGCATCACAAGAAAATAGATCTCTGCTATCTCTCCAAGATTTGAAGATTTCTTGTCTCTATTAAAAGAATCAGTAATCAAAGAAACCAGAATCAAACAACTTGTAACATATCCAAAGAATTTCAGTAATAACCCTTGGATAAAGGTTTCATCTCTTATTGAGACTTACCGAACAGACTTTAACCTTGTTTGAAATATCATTTGATTGTCTTTTACATTTTTTTTGTTTAAATGTTTGTAACATTTATGACTTTTTTCAGGCCTTTGTATATAATGTAAATAGTTGCCATGTTTTTTCATTTCATAAAATTTAGTTTTGTTTATTTATTGTTAATGTATTACAAAGTATTTTCTTTTCAATAAAAAACATTAAAAAAAAAGTACCCTCCAAGCTATGTCAACAATTGCTGTAGTATCCTTTATAGGACTTGAAGAGAAAGACAGTGTGTGTGTGCGTGTGTGTGTGTGTGTGTGTGTGTGTGTGTGTGTGTGTGTGTGTGTGTGTGTGTGTGTGTGTGTGTATGTGTGTGTATGTGTGTGAGTGTGTGAGTGTATATGTGTGTATGCATGTGTGTGTGTGTGTGTATATGTGTGTGTTTGTATGAATGTGTGTGTGAGACAGAGAGAAAGGGAAAGTGTCTTCTTTCTGTATGAATGTCCCAGGTCATGTAGCTTGATATTTGCATAAAATTATAACAGAAGGATTGGGTTTTTTAGCATCGACAGAATCATTCTCCTGTATCAAAAAATTGATTCTACTATCAATACATGAAAGAACTAATCAAAACCTATATACCTGCAAGAACTATGTTAATGATCTAACAAACCAAGTTTCCCTATTAGGCTCTAGTATTGACCAGTTGAAAAGAGCTGCTGGTGGTCTGTTAATATGTCTGCAAATAGAAGAGGAAACAATAATTGACTTTGGAAATATGTCACACCAGAAAAATCTTCATTTTTTTATTTAACCAAGTTCTGGAAGGACCCCCATCTGTGTCCGGTTTATCTTCATAAGGTCAATCATATATAATCGACTGGTCACATCACTGCATTGTTTCTGTGAAACCAGAACCGCAAAATCTTTCAAATGTCGAAATAACTTTGAATTTCGACATTTCTGTCTGCGCCACACCTCCACACCAGTGCTAACATGGGTCAAAAAGAGGACGAGATTTTGTCGTTCGGAAAATTGGTGTTCGACGTACTGAAGAGTTGCAGTTCGGTATTCGCGTAAGTGGGGTTGACCATAACGTTATCGGCATTATGAAGGTAAACCTCTGTGTCCTTCTGTGTCTACCTTCCTGCAATACTGCTATCCACTCCTGAGGTAGAAGCCATGCAGACTGAATGCATTCACTATGTTCCCTTCCAAACCTTGAGTTAAAAGAATAGCCTCCCTAGAATCACTCTCATCCAAGTCCACAAACTGCCAGCAAATGGATGAGTTAATTCAAAACCTCTGCACAACTGGACATCACTTGCTGTGATCAAAATTAACATTTTGCAGGCAGTGATTCTGGTTAGTGCAGCCAAAAAACCTGCTTACAAATCTGTCCTGCAAGTTAGTATGAAGTTTAGGCTACTGTAGCCTACCAAACCAAGACTTGAAATTTATAAACAATCTAAATTATTTTTTTAAATGTGAAGGACATTATTGGTTTCCTCAAAACTGAACCTTTGTCAAAAGTGATACAATCTTTACATGCCAAATGCCTGCAGAAAGACTCCATTCCCTTACCCAGAAGAAGTTACTGTCCTGTGTCAAAAGCTCCTATTATAGTTTTGGTAACATCAGCCTGAGTCATCTTCTTCATGCTGTTTAGCTGTGTTTTAACTAATCCAGGCCTACAGCACCTTTTTGTATGCTTCCCGTTAACGCCCATTAGCTCCTTATAGAGTCCAGACCTTTTTTTGGATCTGGCTTATTTAACTAAGTGTCTTACCAGCTAAAATAGACAGCACTAAAAAGGTAAGGAAAGGTAAGGTAAGGAAAGGAATTCATTAACAAAATATCACTAAGACTATTCATGTAGGATGTCTTGCAGTAGAGAAATTAATTACTGTGCCATTTATCATTCATATTTTCATATTTATGTTCATATTTTCATAAATGAGAGACCAATCTGCTGTTGAGGGGTATAGTGAGAAATCGTATAGTTGGAGGTGGTAAAATTAATTGTCAATGTCCATTTATATCACACTATACTGGAAATATTGCTAGTTGTCTGTCAGTAATTATACCAATAAGCAATATTTCCATATGTATTTCAAAAAACAAGTGACTTACAAACTATTGCATGGCATCAGATGAAACCGTAGTTGCTGAAGAAACTATTTTTTATAGTTGTACTGTAAGCTGTACATTTTGAGCGGTATTCATTGTTATTTATATCACTAATTATATATTTAGGTATGTGTTTTCATATTTCTCTAAATAACTCAATAAACATGCACTCACTGAGGAATTTCTTGGTGTCATGTAAAAGCTTATGTTTGGCTAACAAAGGGGTTCTAACAATATATGTCTAAGTTTTTTTGTCACTTCTCCATGAATTTCAACTCACCAACCTCTGTGTTAGTCCCTCAGCAGAAAGGTGTCTCCCAAGGACCTATTCTGTCATCCCTCCTCTTTTCTACTTACATTAACAGACTTCCTTTTCACTTGCTCCATCATCGTCTCCTGTTTTATTCTGATGACATAGTCAAATTCTGTTCCAACCACTCTACCTTTTCTCCTGAACTTAAATCTCAGGCTGATTTTTCTGCCCTTAATCAATGGGTCAATGATAAACAATTACAGCTAAACTCCTCTAAAAATAATGATTTTTGGCACTAGGCAAAAGCTCTGTTATTTCTTCAGGCCTCTAAAAATCCTTGATCATCTTAATAACACTAATGAAAATGACACTTAATTCAAATAAATTTTCAGCTCCACCTGGAATATACTATGCTAACATGTTTTCTATCCAGAACCAGCAGAAATGTCATAGGTAATGCTATCTTACTTCTCTCAGCTATAATACTTTCTCCCTCTAATTGCTGCAGCCACTAAAAGAAATGTATACATCATTCAGTCCATCTCAAAAGCCATTTGCAGATCCATCACTCTCTTCCCAAGAAATGAACACCACTGCAAAACCATTGACAAAGCTAACTGAGTACTTTTCAAACAATGTGCTGACTATATAATTAACTGTCAGCTATTTAAACTTATCAAGAATGACACCTTTGATACCATTTCCCACTCAGGAATCAAGAAAAAACTCACTACGCTAGGCAGTAACCCCTCTATCACTAGGTGGGTTGTGAACTGGCTCACAGATAAAACACACAGTGTGAAAGTAGCTGACTCCAAGTCGATGAGTCACAAGTGGAGTCCCACAGGGTTTGGTCCTGTGTCCTCTCCTGTTTGGTATCTACTTCTCTGAAGGTCAGGTCAACACAAAGGAACTGGCTGACAAACTTCGCAGACGATTGCAAGTTGGTAGCCATAATTAACTCCCCAGGTGATGTTGACATCCTACAGAAAGACCTCACTGAGACCAATGACTGGCATCAGAAACCATGGCCTTAACTTCAATGCCAAAAAATGTGTCATCATCCCCTTTGGGAAAAACGCAGTTCCCATGAATTACCACATCGATGGTAGTCCACTGAACATAGAAGGCATTATAAGAGATCTGGGAACACTGGTTGACAGCAACCTCTCTTTTGGCCACCACATTGCCACTGTGGTCAGAAAGTCCTTCTATGTGGCACATCTCATTACTAAGGGTTTTGCATCCAGGAAGAAAGAGGTCATTGTCTCCCTCTACTCTTCCCTCATTAGGCCAATCATCGAGTACAATGCCCCATTTGGCATGTACCTCACTAGACACCTACAACAACTGGAGAGGCCACACAAATACCTCACAAAGAGGATCTTAGGCATTAAACACTTGTCCTATATAGACAACTCCAACTATTCTCTGTGTCATATCGCCGACTTTGAGGCGATCTCTGCTTGACTTACAAAGCCATGTCTGATCCAGCACCATTAGAAATGCTACAACTAAGAAATCCCAATCCCTTGCACTACACGCTCCACAGACCTCAACCTCATTACCACAATCAACAGAACATGCTGGAGGGACAGGTTCATAACCCAGAGTCTGCCCATGCTATGGAACAGACTTCCCATACATGTCAAGCAGAGCACCTCACTGGCCATCTTCAACAGGAATCTTGATGAGTGGATGGGAAATAGAAAATTCACCCCGGGGATCACTCCAGTGGCTCTACTTGACAGAGGGACTGGGAACTAAGGTCGGGTGGCACAATGTCAGGGTAATCCTATGTGCTAGGCTTGTAAAGGCTCCAGGGCCATTAGCCTAGTACGCAACTATGAACCTATGAACCTATGACCATATAACCTTAGAAATCATATCCACTCGTGTCCTCTCCTCCAAACCTGCTAAACTAGGCCTCTCTGCACAGACCAAGCTATCTTTGTCCTTGGTTCTAAACTGTGGGAAGCATTCCCTTCTTTTCTTAAAGCTCATTCCACTTATCCCCATTTCCTGATCAGAAATAAAAGCACATTTCAAGACTCTAGGAAAATACAACTGTTATCATGCTGGGCATATAACTTAACCTCTTCATAACCTTCTTTCCCATACATTTCTTATACTGGCTGAGATTGAAATAGGTCCAATGGGATTAGTGCTCTGCCTTAGTTAACAAATTCAAAATAAATACAATGAATAAATACATACATTGTACAGTTCACAAGATATGACAATTTGTCTGTGAAAGTTTAGCATATATATATATTCCCTTCCCAATAACCTTAGACTAACAACCTCACTCAGCCATTTTAAAACTAGTCTTAAGTCATTTCTTAAGGCACACTGGCTATGCCCTTGTGACAATCCTGACTAAACCTATAGCTCCCTACAACCCACTCTTTATCATCTATAGGACTTCCTCACCCAAATCTCACTGGTTTCACTTAAACTTATTCTCTATACACGTCCTCTTCTCTTTGACTGCCCTCTCCTATAACCATAGATTCGACTTGTCTATGTAGATATAGCCTTCTCCCTTGTGCTTAAAAGCAAACCTCTTTACTTCTCAACCTATCTAAATATTTGGTTATCTACTCAGCATTGTAATTGTGGAATTTAATAGAATATACTTGTATTCCATCTATCTGTATTTTGAATGTTTCTGATCTTAGACTATGTATTGTTTGTTCTATTTAATTGTGGAGCTTTTCTCCCCGGGTCTCTGCTGAAAAGGGATATGTATCCAGTCAGACTAACCCGGTAAACAAATGTAAAATAAAATAAAATAAATAAAATAAAAAAAAAAAATATATATATATATATATATATATATATATATATATATATATATATATATATATGGGTTCGCTTCAGTTCACTGAACTTTTAAGTTCACCGACTTTCATTTCACTGACCATTTCACTGAAATTCATTTCACTGAAACTTCATTTCACTGAAAGTTCATTTCACTGACAACTATTATTAGCAATAAAATGGAATATTCCCCCTTCCCCACTGTAGTGCGACCCTGGAGTTAGAATATATAGTTAGGGGGGTGGGGGGGGTGCAGCCCCATACTTCATTTCATATGATATTCTTACGTTTTGATATAATATTGCTTAGTAAAAAAAAGTAAGGGGGCTGCACCCCACACCCCTGTGGGGATCTGCCCACACCCCTAACTATATATTCTAACTCCAGGGTCGCACTACAGTGGGGAAGGGGGGCATATTCCATTTACTTTGTAATAATACTTGTCAGTGAAATGAACTTTCAGTGAAATGAAGTTTCAGTGAAATGAATTTCAGTGAAATGGTGTCAGTGAAATGAAAGTCAGTGAATTGAAAGTTCAGTGAATTGAAGTGAACCCACATATATATATATATATATATATATATATATATATATATATATATATAAATGTGTGTGTAATTTTAACTTTGTGTGCATTGTAATATATAATGGTATTTACATAAAGAATGAATACACTGGCTAATAGCATTATAAGGAGTATTTGTTACTGTTAACATTGCTATTTGTATTGTTTAAAGGAGAACTGCACCAAAAAACTGAAAAAAAAACATGTTTTTCAGCCATTCTTGAATGTTTCTGCATTGCTGATGCCTCGGGATCAAAATAAATGGTTAATATTATTTTTTTAATTTGTTATACCCCAAAATGATCTGAAGGAGGCTGCCATGGCTAACATTATTTTGTTTTACAGTCAGTGCCTTTGCCTTCCTGATGCCATGTTAGAGGGACAGAAAAGGTCTCTTCAAGAATTCTTCTAGAAGTAATAATAAGTATGATTAAAAATGATAGGCTTTGTTGGTCCACAGGGTGTCATATAAGGTTCATTATAGATGTTGTTTAGTGCTCTGTGCCAGTATCATATTTACATTAAAAAAGAGCATCCATGTTATGCTATTTATGTAACCTTTTTAAAACCAGAAAAAGAGCAGAGTTGTATCATGCAGGTCAGCGCCAGCCTTTGGTCAACTGGTGCCCTAGACAAAAGGTCTCTACAGCGGGTCTATATCTCTTCATCGAATATGTGACTATCAAACACTCACATGAGCGAATATTCACTTACTCGAAGTTTATGAATTTTTTTTGCAGTACAGTGAATATCAGGATTTTTGCCCTTTCCTCACTGTAGTGCGATCTTGGAGTAGGAATATATATTTAGTGGGGTGTGTGGGGGGTGCAGCCCCCACAATACAGTTTTTGAGTACGTAAATATTCGCTCATGTGAGCATTCGATATTCATGTATTCGATGAAGTGATATAGATGCTCCGCAGCAGCCCCCAACACCACCTGCTGGCCCCATCCGGGTCTACCTAAAACTAAACCATCCACGTTACTAGAAATGCGGCCCTGCTAGATCATCGGCCTAGGCGGCTGCCCAGTTGGCCTATGCCTAAGGCTGGCTATGATGCTGGTATTGTGATCATGTGCCTGTTATCCTCATTTTCTTTAGGATCCAGATTCTCCCTTCCTTTTTGCAGTACATAAAAACCTATATTTGCCACCACTTATCTCCTCCCCACACTTTTCTTGTGGCACTCCCATCCTTACTAACCTCCAGGCTTCACAATAATTAAAACTTGGACAATGCTATAACAAAGTTTCTAAATTTGAAGCCAATATCCCATTTAAAACTCATCACTATATAACACTAAAAAGCCTAAAATGGTTAGAACTACCTCATCAACTGACATATGCACAGCTTCTTGCCACATATAAAATTACCTAGAATTCATCTGTCTGTTCAGCACTAAAAAAAAAAAACATTCTACACAACTATGTTCCCAGTTCATCATTGCAATCCAGTGACCAAAAACTCCTGTCTGTCTACAAACCTATCAAATCTGCTGGGCATTGTCTTTAATTGAACAAGGTTGCTAAGGCCTGGAACGTCTTGCTTGTATCCATCAGGTCAATACCCTCCCTCCCATCTTTGAAAACCACTCTGAAAAAACTTCCTAGTTAAAATCTAGCTCTGTTCTTGCTCAAAATCAGGCTAAACTATATTCATAAATGTGAACAAGTACCTTTTCATTCCTTATTCCTCCTTACTCCCCTTTCTTCACTCACTTCCTTACTTCTATCAAATTCT
This sequence comes from Protopterus annectens, assembly GCF_019279795.1. NCBI lineage: Eukaryota > Metazoa > Chordata > Ceratodontiformes > Protopteridae > Protopterus > Protopterus annectens. The sequence continues at coordinate 1,133,577,362 of NC_056730.1, forward strand.
CTTCCCTGACTTGCTCTCTAAATATACCATAAAACCTGTGTTTCCTTCACTTCATATTGCAATTCCAGTTTGTAATAGACTAACTTATCTTTCATTTCCCTACAGACTGTCTTACATTTCTCTAAATATTAAATGATTGTCATATACCTTGAATTAATTCTTAACCAATGATGTTAAGTTGTCAATCTCGCCTTCATTCTTGCTTGATGGGTTCGGAGCCGATCCTCGGCTCCGACTCGGCACTTGCTTTAGCTCGAGAACTCCTTTTACCAGCTCGAGGCAGCCCCATATCCCATGATGCAAGGCAGTAAGTACCCAGATCTCGTTTGCCGCTTCGCTTGGGAGGTCTTCTCTTTACCAGCTCCTGGTAAGTTGTTCACTTTGTGAAGTTTTAAGCCCTTTTACTAAAAACCTTGTATTAATAGTTTTAAACTTATATTATTCCTTTTCTGACAGAAATTTCCTGTCTCCTTTATTTTTGTTAGTGTATCTTAAAAACCCTTCCCATCCCCCTGTTAGGGTGTGTGTATTGTTTTTGTAGAATACCTTTTGGTATTTATTTAAGTCTAATTTTGACTGGTGTGTGTGTGTGTGTTTTCGCACCATGTCAAAGGAGAGGGTCTCAGGTTTTAAGAAGTGTGACTCGTGCTGTCAGAAGATGTCTCTGACAGACGGTCACACTTCTTGCCTGTATTGTCTGGGCCCTCTTCACCTGCAGGACTCCTGTGCTATTTGTCACTCCTTCAGCCAGAGAGTCCTGCAGGAGAGACATAACAAACTGGTTCTTAGGGGCCTTCTTAAGCCGGAGGGCTCTCCGCCAAGTCGGCTCCATCAAAACCAGCAAGAGTTTCCAAGGCCCAGGCTTCTGTTCCTAAGCCTGCGGCCTCGGCCCGACTCGTATTGAGTCGAGATCGGCCCGCTGGAGCCGATTCTGGCTTTACAGCGCCGCACCGATGGCTATCGGTGCCGAACCTATTTTGACCACTTCGATGTCGGCTCCGATCGGCTCCGACACCCATGTGGCACAGGCATCGGTGTCGGCTCCGATCAGCTCGGACACCGTTACTTTGGTGGCTGTATCGGCTCGGCTGGAGCCGATACATCGAACGTTCTGTCGGCTCCGTCTAGTCGGCGCCGACAGGATCTGTAGTATCGGCTCCGATGGCTCATTCCAGGAAGAGGTCGAGGTCTCCTTCCTTGGAGCCGATACTTTCGGCTCCGGCTTCGCCTCTTCTATCGGAACGGAGCCATCGGAGCCGATCTTCAAGGTCATCCAGGTTGTCAGATCATGACCTAGAGAGAGTGGTCAGTAGATTACTCAAGTCACAGGTACTGGCCCAAATGCTACACAGTCCGTCTCAGCAGACGACTGTTGGTCCACACCCTGTTACAGTTCCTCCTTCAACTCTACCCCAGAGTTTGGAGTTGGAGTCTCTGCGCATGGTTACTGCTATGGCTGGAGGACGGATACCCCCTTCTGTTCCTTCAGCCTCTACTCTTATCTCCTCTTCCTTAGAGGGATTCGGTGGTCGGGCTTCCATGGTCTCCTCCGAGGGGGTGAGTGGCATCGACCCTTGTCCGAGCCCGCTCTTCCCCTTGGAGCCTCGGCCTTGGTGAGCTCGGCTCCGACATCTGCCTCGGAGACTTCCTTCGTGGTCCCGGAGTTCCTAGCTCTTCGAAGCGGGTTCTCTCGGACCTGCCTGAGGGGGGGGCATGCGAGGTAATGAAGTGTGTACTGTCCACTGGTATCAGGCAGGAGTCTGTTCCCGTAGCTCCTCCCTCTATAGTACCTGTTGACATCTCTGCCACTTTTCTTGCTACAGGACCCAGAGATCCTCCGCCTCAGGTTTCCCCATTGGGAATTTCCCCTCTTCCGAGGACTCTCCTGATGTTTCGGGAGATCCTCCTAGGAAGAGGACTTGTAAGAGGAAGCATGTAGACTCCCGAGTCTGTCACTTCGGATACTGACTTTGATGAGTCAGAGGGATCCCCTAGATCCCCTCTGAGGATGTCTCCTTCTCAGACATCCTAGAACTTCTGAAACAGAGGGAAACTGGCCCACCAACAATCCCTCTGAGGATGAGTCAGTATACCTAGAGGCGTTTGGATCTCGGCCCTCCACCTCCTGGGTGTCTCCGCCTTCGACCCCTTATGCAGGTTATTGCACGAAGGCGTGGACAGCTCCTGACTCTGTAGAGCCAGTCCCTAGGAGGCCTTCTAAATTTATCACTGCCCCTAGTGACAAACAATTCCTTACCAAGGGTGTCCCCGCTGATGCCATGGTGGTGGCTGCGGCCACCAAAAAGGAACTTGCAGATCCTTCCGTGCCCGCCCATCCTCCTAATAAGGACTCTAGGACCATGGATAGGTATGCAAGCGGATGTTTTCCTCAGCGACCTTTGCTATGCGTCGCTGAATTATCTTTGTCACTTCACCAGACTCCAGAGAGATATCCTGAAGGAGCTGGGAGAAGTAGTTCAGGATCCTACAGCTGCAGGGGCTCAAGAAAAGATTGCTTCGCAGCTAGGAACCCTCAATTCCATTGCTAACTCCTCCATGCGGCTAATATCTTATGCTGCGGATGGAGCGAGTAGAGCCGCAGGCACAGGTGTGGCTCTTAGACGCCAAGCCTGGATGCGGCTATGTGATTTTATGGATCCCTTTAAGGCGTCCTTCACAAATTCTCCCTTTGATGGGTCAGCTTTGTTTGGCCCTCAGGTGAAGGAGACCTTGACCAGGTGTGAGCAGGACGGCAAGACTCTTTCTGCTGTTGGAGTCCGTTTTCCACCCTTCTAGGCCTTATCCCAAAGGACAGAAGGGTGGGAAGATGTGGTTCCGTAAATCCCAAGGAGTCACGCCGGATTCACGTGGTCAGTTTACCCCTAGAGGCAGAGGGGTAACAACAACAGACGCGCTCTAGGGGCAGAGGGGGTCCAAGAACCAGGGAAACAGGGAGCCTCTCTCTGATATGCCCTTTCAGCATCCCTGTGGTGTTGCCCCGCTGTCCCTCCTTGGAGGCACTCGGGAAGATTATCACTGTACCCAGAAGCCTGGCATTCCCTGACTCAAGAGAGATGGGTACAGTCGATCAAATCCAAGGGTTACATAATTCCTTTCGAGGAAAGTCCCTTCCCTCAAGTTCCCTTCCAGATGTACCACCGGGAGTAAGGGAGATTGCAGAGTTAGAAATCGCAAAACTACTGCAAAAGAGCCATTCAGCCAGTTACAATAGACCATTCAGAGCCGGAATCTACTCAAGGTTCTTTTTGGTCCCCAAAAGACGGGAGACTGGAGACCAATATTGGATCTCAGCAGACTCAACAAGTCTGTCAGGAAGACAAGATTCAATGGTCACTCTTCAGTCAATTCTGCCCTTCTTACAGAAGGACAACTGGATGTGCTCAATAGATCTTCAGGATGCGTACTATCACATCAAAATTCACAGACGCTCCAGGAGATTTCTCCGCTTTCGGCTGGGGTCCAGTCACTTCCAGTTCAGAGCCCTGCCCTTTGGTCTCACTACAGCCCCCAGAGTGTTCACCAAATGCATGGCAGTGGTCACGGCTCACCTGAGACGTCAAGGATTCCAGGTGTTTCCGTATCTCGACGACTGGCTCCTGTCAGCCACCACCAGGCATCAGCTTATACAAGCCAGGGATTACACAATAGACCTTTGTTCTCATTTGGGCATCTCAGTCAACTTAGAAAAGTCATCCTTATCGCCCCGCCAGTCTATTACCTTCATAGGTGCAAACTTAAACACTGTTCGGATGTCAGCTACCCTTACAGAACAAAGAGTTTCAGACATTCAGACTCATGTCAGGATCATTCTGGCCAGCAAGAAAGTACAGGCCAGAATGGTTCTAAAGGTATTAGGTCTCATGGCTGCGGCCATTACTCTTCTTCCCCTGGCCCGATTCTACATGCGCCTCCTTCAGTGGATGCTGTTCACACAGTGGTCATACCAGCAACTCCCAATGCGTCACCAGATTCTGGTGACACAAACATGCAAAGAACATCTTGCTTGGTGGATCACATCGACTCAGGTTCACCAAGGCAGGTGCTTTGTACCTCCGTCCCCGATAGCCACTGTCACCACGGATGCCTCCCTGATCGGGTGGGGGTCATTATCAGGGCAGGATGGTTCATGGGACGTGGCAACCGCTCGAGTACCATCTGCACATAAATGTCCTGGAGATGAGAGCAGTGCTTTTAACGCTGCAAGCCCTCAACGACTTTCTTCCGTAGGGACAATTGCAGTCCACACAGACAACATGTCTGTAGTTTGGTATATCAACAAACAGGGCGGAACCAAGTCCTACCCTTGTGTCGAGAAGCGCTCAGACTATGGCAATGGGCGATCTCCTCTCATCGGTTTCTGGTAGCAATGCATATCCCTGGGAAAACCAACATTATAGCGGACAGATTGAGCAGAGCTATTCTCATGCCTCACGAGTGGTCTCTCAAGCAATCCATAGCGGAAGAGATTTTTCTGGAATGGGGTCGTCCATGTTGCGATCTTTTGCTACTCCCCAAAACAGCAAATGTCCAGACTTCTTCAGCCTCTTCCCTCTATCAGGCCATCCCCCAGAGACGCTCTGACCCAGGATTGGCCCCAGGGACTTCTTTATGCCTTCCCTCCATTTCCTCTGATCCCTCAGGTGATCCAGAAAGCTACCGCTTTGAGAGCCAAATTGATTCTCATTGCCCCTTACTGGCCTCGACAAGTTTGGTTCCGTTCCTCCATCATCACCTTTTGGTGCAGCCGTGGCATCTGGACCCAGTGCCAGATCTACTGATTCACCAATCCGGTCAGCTGCACCGGTCAATCCCTTCTCTCAACCTCACAGCATGGTTGCTCCACTTCCTTCCTTAGCCAGGCTTCCTTTGATCTCTAACCCAGTTAGAGACATCATAGTAGCTTCACTAAAATCCTCTACCAGGAGGATTTACACAAGCAAATGGAAACGTTTCTCTTATTGGGCTAAGGCCCAAAATATTGATCCTTTTACTGCCCCTGTTCAGGCAGTTCTGGACTTCTTAGCAGAGATTTTTCATGCAGGCTCCTCTTCTTCCACAGTCAGAGTTCAGTTGGCTGCTATTTCTAATTTTCATGTCGGGATAGCAGATCATAATATTATGTCCCATAGGCTCTGCAGGGCCTTCTTGAAAGGAATTTTCCTACTAAATCCTCCAATCAGGAATCCTCCTCCTCAGTGGGATCTAAATTTAGTGCTGACATCCTTGATTCTTCCCCCCTTCGAGCCAGCTGTTTCTTGTTCCCTGAAATATCTTTCTTGGAAAACTTTATTCCTAGTGGCTATTACATCTGCCAAGAGGGTGTCTGAACTTCATGCTCTTTCGGTTCGACCCCCCTATTTGATTTTTCACAAAGACAGAGTATCTTTGAGAACTAATCCATCCTTTTTACCTAAGGTCGCTTCAAAAACAATCTGAATCAATCCATTGATCTCCTGTATTTTTCCTAACTATTCAGATAGAGCTGAACAAAAGCTACATTATCTTGACGTCCACCGTCAGCTTAGATATTATTTGGACAGAACAAAAAATTTAGAAAATCTGATCAACTTTTTGTTTCCTATGCGGATAATAAAAAGGCCTTCCTGTTTCTAAAGTGACTTTGTCCAGATGGCTTTCTTCGGTCATCACTGAAATTTATACGATCAGGGGAAAACAGCTGTGCTCAAAACCTAAAGCACATTCAACTAGGAGTTTAGCTACTTCTACAGCTTTTCAAGCTAGACTGCCTTTGGACACTATTTGTGCAGCGCCACTTGGGCCACTCCTCACACTTTTGTTTCCCATTACAAATTGGACTTGGCCTCCAGGGACAGAGCCAGTTTTGGCTCTACAGTCCTCAAGAGTTTGTTCCATTGAGCCACCCAGGATAGAGGTGCTAGGGACGCGGTCCCATCAAGCAAGAATGAAGGCGAGATTGACAACTTAACATTAAGTTATGTACCTACCATAACGTTCCATGTTAGTTGTCTTCTCGCCTTCTTTCTTCGACCCTCCTTCCCCCTGGCCTGGACAGACCTTGTATAAGAAACTGTTATGCTAAAGACCATTCAGACCTGGTCCTTTTCCATCTGTAAGTTTCTTCTTCCTTTGGGAAGTATTTTATGCTTGGTGTTATTGCCCTTTGTCAACAAACGAGATCTGGGTACTTACTGCCTTGCATCATGGGATATGGGGCTGCCTCGAGCTGGTAAAAGGAGTTCTCGAGCTAAAGCAAGTGCCGAGTCGGAGCCGAGGATCGGCTCCGAACCCATCAAGCAAGAAAGAAGGCGAGAGAAGACAACTAACATGGAACGTTATGGTAGGTACATAACTTCTTATTTTATATTATGTCTAATTTGTTATAATTATTTAAACTGCAGATGTTTTATTTTTATTTTTGAAGATTGTAAAATTATTGTTCTTAAATGATTTGTAATAATTTGGACCTTTTCTTCCTGGTTTTCTGCTGAAAATGGGCTTCTACCCAGTTGGACTTTCCTGGTAATCAAATGTCAATAAATAAATAAAATAAATACATATTTTCTACCCATTTTTTTGAAATAAGACAATGTGAGTAGTTTAACTGTATGATACAATCAGGTGCTTCCTGGGGGTATATAGCAGATCCTTGACTTACTTAATTTCAGTCTATGATACTCCACATCTCTCACCTGCTAAAAACAGAAACATAGTTTAATGAAGCACATTTGACTGGAGTTCAAAATATAAATAGGTAATACAGAAAGTGCCAATTGTTTTTAAATAAAAAAGACTCTTGAAAGGTGGTAAGAACCATTATTCCATTTAGTTTTATGCCTCATTAAGTTGGGTGACACTGTGGAATATGATAGTATGCCACCTTCCAGATGGAATTACAGCAATGGCCTTCTTTGATTAAAGTACAGAGGATAACAGACATGATAATTTTAATGTGCTTCGGAAGGCTAGTCTGCTTAATGGAACTGAATTCATTTGTTTACTTTTGCAGAGGAAGACCCATTTGCAAGAGTCTCTGGTGGCTTTCCGGCTAATAAACCTGTGAATATTTCTAAGCATTGAAAGTGTCAGGATACTACCTTCCTTATCATCAAGGCAGCAGTAAAACAGAGAAGTACTCCTTCCTGGGTGGCATGGTAGTCCTGACTATGAGGAGTGCTTAGCAAAGTGTTCACTTGAGATATATTGCATTTTATTGTCCTCTTAGATTAAACAGCTCAGGATTCAGGTGTTCCTGTGCAGATTTTGTAACCGTGATTTTTGAAACCTAGATATCACCAGGAAGAATCTACTCATTAATGCTAGAGTTTTTAGTAGAAGGCATTTCCAATGCATGCTGTACATTGCAGATGTAGCCGAAAGGGACGATGGTGGGCATTGTCATATCATTGCAAATAAGAACAATGTCACTGCAAAAATACCAGACAAACGCTCCAATTCCAGAATGTAATGTTGATAAAATAGTCCCAAAAACAATGGAGTTGTAGCGAAGCAGGTATATTAAAAGCAATATGTTTATTGCCAAACAAAGAAACAATATATGGTTATCAGATTAGCGCTTTCACTCGTAGAGCTTCTTCAGATCATACATAACAAATCAGATACATTGCAAAGTATATATACACTATTACACAACTTACTAACCTATCACGTTCATTTACTAATTAAGCCTTAAAATGGAAAATATCAATATATATTGTTAAAAGCCTCAAAAATTCCTCTTCAGGAATATAAAATCTGCATATCTATCTATATGGATGGAGCATATAAAAAAACAAATTATAAAACATATATACACCTAAAAGCTACTGATATAAAGATAACAAATGACAATATAAATCATGTATCATACTAACCTAAAAATATATAATAATGTACTATCCTAAAGATCATAATAATGCCTCTACATATATGTATGTATGCTACTCGTGTGCATATGTATTATTAATACTTATTTTATTCTTCCTTTATTTTATATTTCTTTTATTTTATGTTTCTACGTTTCCTAAGCATAGGTTTTATTGAGGCTCTTTCATTAAGTCCAGAGCCTCTGTCTGCTCTCAGCCTGATTATCCAATTACTCTCCTTGCTTTCTGTATGGTTTCTGACATCACCCCCACGTGTACTAGGTATAATAACCTCTAAAGCTCTAAATAAAAATGTGTGTATTTCTCCTTTTTGAACAACATGTTTTGCTTGAGCATTATGTAGAGATTTCTTCTTCATGTGATATATGTTCACGTATTCTTTCCTTAAAAGGGCGATTAGTCTTCCCAACATAAAAGCAGGAGCAGGTTTGGCAGACAGCTAAATAAACTAAATGGGTCGTCTTACAGTCAGCACTGACTTGTATAGTAAATTCTCTGTGCAGATCTGGATGTAAAAATCCTATGCTAGTATCAATATAGCAACAATAATTACACTACCCACATGGTTGAGTGTTCCCACCATCAGCCACATAGGACTTCTCTCTGGGATAACATAACATCCTTTTCAAATTATATTTGTTCCTAAATAAAAAATGCGGTTCCTCTCCAACTATCTGCCTTATATCATTGTCCACACACAAAATAGACCAATGTTTGGTAACTATATCCCTAATATCTGATCTGATGTATAAGGGATAGAAATTTTACGACATGGTAACCCCTTGCTAATCTCTTTCTTATCATAGGTCTTAGCAGGTCCAAAATATGGTGCTGCTACATCTGATCGTAAATTTGAAACATCCATCAAATTGACATCTACTTCCTGATGGCTGTAGCCTCTCTCCAAAAATCTCAGCTTCAAGTTATCTATCTCTTCCTCAAACCCTACCTCCGTGGGATTCAATCTGGAGGCCCTCATTCCTTGACCTTTAATGATGTTCCTAAAGATATGCGGTGGATGCATACTTGACCTCATCAGGAGTGTATTGCAATAACTGGGTTTGCAATATATGCCTGTATTTATTGAGCCACACACTAACTTCTCTATATATAAATCTAAAAAATTTACCCTATGGTAAGAGTGGTTCATGGTGAACTTAAGAAAATCTGTTAGATTATTCATCATAACAAGTAATGAGCCAAGCTGTTCTTCATTCCCATTCCAAAGGACAAAAAGGTCATCTACAAAACAACAATAAAAAATCACATGCTGTTTAAACACTTCCTTTGAAATAGGACTTCTTCCTCCCAATGTGCCAAAAACATATTAGCATAACTGTTGGCACATGGGGTCCCCATTGCCACACGATCATGTTGTCTATATATAATGTCTTTAAACATAAAGATGTTGTTCTCTAGTGTTAACTCTAAAAGATGTGCTATCAAATCAATCTGTACAGGTGTATAATCACTATGTTTCATCAAATAATTGGACACATATTGAATGCCCAAATCATTAGGTAATACCATAAATAAAGACTGCACATCTAGTGTGGCAAGTATACATCCATCTAGATTGCCATATAGTTTCAGGCACTCATAGAGTTCAATTAGGAATTGTTTAGAGTCCTTCAACACAAAAATATTCCCATTCAAAATTGGTCGAAGGTGTTTCTCAACATAGACCGATATATGTTCAGTAACCCAACCCTGCCCTGAGACTATGGGTCTCAAAGGTGGGTTACAGACATCTTTATGAATTTTGGGAAGTCCATGTATCACAGGAACTAGTGGTGTCTTAATAAGCAAATAATCAAATAAATCTTGGTCTATAATACCACCCTTAAAGATGTCCAAAAGGGTGTCCATGACATATCTAATAATGTCTTGCATCTCATCCATATTAATAACCTTATAGAACTTGTCATTCAAGAGTTCACACATAGAAGTGTAATAATGCTCTATATCCATTATGACTATATGGCCACCTTTATCTGCTGGTCTTATTATAATTGATTTCTCAGTTTGTAGCCGTTTCAGGCTCTGCCTTTCCTTATAACTAAGATTATCTTTCGTTTTCTGCCTACTATCTCTGTAATACTCATGAAACTCATCCTCTGTCAATTTCAAATAAGCTTCAACTAGCGGATGATGTGATGGTATAAAATTGCTTAAATTCTTAAATCTAGGTAGCTCATGAAAACTCACAGTTTCATTATCGAATGCCACTTTATCTTTACTAAACAATAGCTTGAGCATCACATTCCTACAGAACAACTTCATATCTACAATGGTGTCTGTTAAATTGCTAACACTTCTAGGAATGAAACTCAAACCTTTATTTAACAAATTTTCTTCATCTGATGATAGCCTATAACTTGATATATTACAAAATAATGTTTGTTGTTTGTCCACATTTTCTTGATTGTTTGGTATGGTACAAACTCTCCTGAATGTTTTCTCTTTTGTCGGCCTCTGCTCATGGACCTTGCCCTTCTTATACCCTTGTCCTTGCGGACCGGAAGGGGAAAAGGGATGTCTCCACCTACACCATGGAATTGATTCTCTATCTTGTTCAGACTCTTAGGTCTGACTACTGGCTCGCATGGGTGTGGTATGATAGCTGGTTTATTCTTCACTACCTGAACCTCCGGATATAAGTTCTTATTATGTATTTCACTTATTCCTTGATCTTGAATGTTATGTGGGCTATTGTCACTATTGTTGACTGATGTAATAGAGTTCATATTTGATATAACTCCACCCAATGACACTTCACTATTAATGACATCATTGTTCACATTTAACAAAACATTTTCAGTATTATAATCAGATTGCACTAAATCTCTCCCTAATGGAGAATTAACTCTATTAACATTCATCACTTCTAAACTATTTCGGGACAAACAAGGTGCCTCTTTCTTTCTATTCAAATTTACATTAACAATATTATCTCTTCGTTCTTTTGAGTCATTATCCGCAACTTCAGTCATATTTTGTCCATATCTAGGCCATGTAAAGACATGACCTAGTCTAAAATCGTTGCTGTCCCTTATAATTTTATTTTTCTTTTGATGGAGTAACTTGCGTTCAAACACTGAGACTCCATCCAACAAACTCTCAAACAACGGCTGTACTGTTATACTCGGAAAGTTGATAAAAACAAATTGCTGTTGCTTTCTAATATTCTCTATAAGAGTTGTCTCCTCAGGACCAAAAAAGTCAATAAGTAGCTGTAAATACTTCCTGCTTACCTTGAGATTAATCTTTTGCCATTTCAAGAGTAAGTCAGGATAGTGTTCTCCTTGACTGGGCATATTAAAGACGCAAAGTCCTCTCGGTGCAATCTTCTTATCCAAACAGTATTGAAAGTGTAAACGCTAAGTTTGTAAGCATTTCAGCTGAAAGAAATCTTTCTCCATGTCGTCTAATAATTTTTGTAGCTTCTCCAAATCCGCCGTCGCTCCATTGACATCATCAGAGGGGGCCGTCACATCAAACTGCCAGGAAGCCACCTTCGAACATTCTAGGTACTGTCAAAACCTCCGTTGCAAGGTTTCAGTGGCTCGGTCTTCACCTCGTGGATTGTAATCCAACTCAATGCCAATTGCATCCTGCATCTCCCTGCTTCTGGTAATGGCAGAGATAATTATAAACAGTGCAAATAAGAACAATGTCACTGCCAAAATACCAGACGAATGCTCCAATTCCAGAATGTAATATTGATAAAATAGTCCCAAAAACAATGGAGTTGTAGCAAAGCAGGTATATTAAAAGCAATATGTTTATTGCCAAACAAACAAACAATATATGGTTATCAGATTAGCGCTTTCACTCGTAGAGCTTCTTCAGATCATACATAACAAACCAGATACATTGCAAAGTATATATACGCTATTACACAACTTACTAACCTATCACGTTCATTTACTAATTAAGCCTTAAAATGGAAAATATCAATATATATTGTTAAAAGCCTCACAAATTCCTCTTCAGGAATATAAAATCTGCATATCTATCTATATGGATGGAGCATATAAAAAAACTAATTATAAAACATATATGCACCTAAAAGCTACTCATATAAAGATAACAAATGACTATATAAATCATGTATCATACTAACCTAAAAATATATAATAATGTACTATCCTAAAGATCATAATAATGCCTCTACATATATGTATGCATGCTACTCGTGTGCATATGTATTATTAATACTTATTTTATTCTTCCTTTATTTTATATTTCTTTTATTTTATGTTTCTACATTTCCTAAGCATAGGTTTTATTGAGGCTTTTTCATTAAGTCCAGAGCCTCTGTCTGCATTCAGCCTGATTATCCAATTACTCTCCTTGCTTTCTGTATGGTTTCTGACATCACCCCCACGTGTACTAGGTGTAATAACCTCTAAAGCTCTAAATAAAAATGTGTGTATTTCTCCTTTTTGAACAACATGTTTCGCTAGAGCATTATGTAGAGATTTCTTCTTCATGTGATATATATGTTCACGTATTCTTTCCTTAAAAGGGCGTTTAGTCTTCCCAACATAAAAGCAGGAGCAGGTTTGGCAGACAGCTAAATAAACTAAATGGGTCGTCTTACAGTCAGCACTGACTTGTATAGTAAATTCTTTGTGCAGATCCGGATGTAAAAATCCTATGCTAGTATCAGTATAGCAACAATAATTACACTACCCACATGGTTGAGTGTTCCCACCATCAGCCACATAGGACTTCTCTCTGGGATAACATAACATCCTTTTCAAATTATATTTGTTCCTAAATAAAAAATGCGGTTATTCTCCAACTATCTGCCTTATATCATTGTCCACACACAAAATAGACCAATGTTTGGTAACTATATCCCTAATATCTGCATGGTCTGATGTATAAGGGATAGAAATTTTAACACATGGTAACCCCTTGCTAATCTCTTTCTTATCATAGGTCTTAGCAGGTCCAACATATGGTGCTGCTACATCTGATCGTAAATTTGAAACATCCATCAAATTGACATCTACTTCCTGATGGCTGTAGCCTCTCTCCAAACATCTCAGCTTCAAGTTATCTAGCTCTACCTCAAACCCTACCTCCATGGGATTCAATCTGGAGGCCCTCATTCCTTGACCTTTAATGATGTTCCTAAAGATATGCGGTGGATGCATACTTGACCTCATCAGGAGTGTATTGCAATAACTGGGTTTGCGATATATGCCTGTATTTATTGAGCCACACTCTAACTTCTCTATATATAAATCTAAAAAATCTACCCTATGGTAAGAGTGGTTCATGGTAAACTTAAGAAAGTCTGTTAGATTATTCATCATAACAAGTAATGAGCCAAGCTGTTCTTCATTCCCATTCCAAAGGACAAAAAGGTCATCTACAAAACGACGATAAAAAATCACATGCTGTTTAAACACTTCCTTTTGAAATAGGACTTCTTCCTCCCAATGTGCCAAAAACATATTAGCATAACTGTTGGCACATGGGGTCCCCATTGCCACACCATCCTGTTGTCTATATATTATGTCTTTAAACATAAAGATGTTGTTCTCTAGTGTTAACTCTAAAAGATGTGCTATCAAATCAATCTGTACAGGTGTATAATCACTATGTTTCATCAAATAATTGGACGCATACTGAATGCCCAAATCATTAGGTAATACCGTAAATAAAGACTGCACATCTAGTGTGGCAAGTATACATCCATCTAGATTGCCATATAGTTTCAGGCACTCATAAAGTTCAATTAGGAATTGTTTAGAGTCCTTCAACACAAAAATATTCCTATTCAAAATTGGTCGAAGGTGTTTCTCAACATAGACCGATATATGTTCAGTAACCCAACCCTGCCCTGAGACTATGGGTCTCAAAGGTGGGTTACAGACATCTTTATGAATTTTGGGAAGTCCATGTATCACAGGAACTAGTGGTGTCTTAATAAGCAAATAATCAAATAAATCTTGGTCTATAATACCACCCTTAAAGATGTCCAAAAGGGTGTCCATGACATATCTAATAATGTCTTGCATCTCATCCATATTAATAACCTTATAGAACTTATCGTTCAAGAGTTCACCCATAGAAGTGTAATAATGCTCTATATCCATTATGACTATATGGCCACCTTTATCTGCTGGTCTTATTATAATTGATTTCTCAGTTTGTAGCCGTTTCAGGCTCTGCCTTTCCTTATAACTAAGATTATCTTTCCTTTTCTGTTTACTACCTCTGTAATACTCATGAAACTCATCCTCTGCCAATTTCAAATAAGCTTCAACTAGCGGATGATGCGATGGTATAAAATTGCTTAAATTCTTAAATCTATGTCGCTCATGAAAACTCACAGTTTCGTTATCGAATGCCACTTTATCTTTACTAAACAATAGCTTGAGCATCACATTCCTACAGAACAACTTCATATCTACAGTGGTGTCTGTTAAATTGCTAACACTTCTAGGAATGAAACTCAAACCTTTATTTAACAACTTTTCTTCATCTGATAATAGCCTATAACTTGATATATTATAAACTAATGTTTGTTGTTTGTCCACATTTTCTTGATTGTTTGGTGTGGTACAAACTCCCCTGAATGTTTTCACTTTTGTCGGCCTCTGCTCATGGACCTCGCCCTTCTTATACCCTTGTCCTTGCGGACTTGAAGGGGAAAAGGGATGTCTCCACCTACACCATGGAATTGATTCTCTATCTTGTTCAGACTCTTAGGTCTGACTACTGGCTCGCATGGGTGTGGTATGATAGCTGGTTTATTCTTCACTACCTGAACCTCCGGATATAAGTTCTTATTATGTATTTCACTTATTCCTAGATCTTGAATGTCATGTGGGCTATTGTCACTATTGTTGACTGATGTAATAGAGTTCATATTTCATATAACTCCATCCAATGACACTTCACTATTAATGACATCATTGTTCACATTTAACAAAACATTCTCAGTAGTATAATCAGATTGCACTAAATCTCTCCCTAATGGAGAATTAACTCTATTAACATTCATCACTTCTATACTATTTCGGGACAAACAAGGTGCCTCTTTCTTTCTGTTCAAATTTACATTAACAATATTATCTCTTTGTTCTTTTGAGTCATTATCCGCAACTTCAGTCATATTTTGTCCATATCTAGGCCATGTAAAGACATGACCTAGTCTAAAATCGTTGCTGTCCCTTATAATTTTATTTTTCTTTTGATGGAGTAACTGGCGTTCAAACCCTGAGACTCCATCCAACAAACTCTCAAACAATGGCTGTACTGTTATACTCGGAAAGTTGTTAAAAACAAATTGCTGTTGCTTTCTAATATTCTCTATAAGAGTTGTCTCCTCAGGACCAAAAAAGTCAATAAGTAGCTGTAAATACTTCCTGCTTACCTCGAGAATAATCTGTTGCCATTTCGAGAGTAAGTCAGGATAGTGTTCTCCTTGACTGGGCATGTTAAAGACGCAAAGTCCTCTCGGTGCAATCTTCTTATCCAAACAGTATTGAAAGTGTAAACGCTGAGTTTGTAAGCATTTCAGCCGAAAGAAATCTTTCTCCATGTCGTCTAATAATTTTTGTAGCTTCTCCAAATCCGCCGTCACTCCATTGACATCATCAGAGGAGGCCGTCACATCAAACTGCCAGGAAGCCACCTTTGAACATTCTAGGTACTGTCGAAACCTCCATTGCAAGGTTTCAGTGGTTCGGTCTTCACCTCGTGGATTGTAATCCAACTCAATGCCAATTGCATCCTGCATCTCCCTGCTTCTGGTAATGCCAGAGATAATTATAAACAGTGCAAATAAGAACAATGTCACTGCCAAAATACCAAACGAATGCTCCAATTCCAGAATGTAATGTTGATAAAATAGTCCCCAAAACAATGGAGTTGTAGCAAAGCAGGTATATTAAAAGCAATATGTTTATTGCCAAACAAACAAACAATATATGGCTATCAGATTAGCGCTTTCACTCGCAGAGCTTCTTCAGATCATACATAACAAACCAGATACATTGCAAAGTATATATACGCTATTACACAACTTACTAACCTATCATGTTCATTTACTAATTAAGCCTTAAAATGGAAAATATCAATATATATTGTTAAAAGCCACAAAAATTCCTCTTCAGGAATATAAAATCTGCATATCTATCTATATGGATGGAGCATATAAAAAAACAAATTATAAAACATATATGCACCTAAAAGCTACTCATATAAAGATAACAAATGACTATATAAATCATGTATCATACTAACCTAAAAATATATAATAATGTACTATCCTAAAGATTATAATAATGCCTCTACATATATGCATGCATGCTACTCGTGTGCATATGTATTATTAATACTTATTTTATTCTTCCTTTATTTTATATTTCTTTTATTTTATGTTTCTACGTTTCCTAAGCATAGGTTTTATTGAGGCTCTTTCATTAAGTCCAGAGCCTCTGTCTGCATTCAGCCTGATTATCCAATTACTCTCCTTGCTTTCTGTATGGTTTCTGACATCACCCCCACATGTACTAGGTGTAATAACTTCTAAAGCTCTAAATAAAAATGTGTGTATTTCTCCTTTTTGAACAACATGTTTCGCTAGAGCATTATGTAGAGATATCTTCTTCATGTGACATATATGTTCACATATTCTTTCCTTAAAAGGGCGATTAGTCTTCCCAACATAAAAGCAGGAGCAGGTTTGGCAAACAGCTAAATAAACTAAATGGGTCGTCTTACAGTCAGCACTGACTTGTTTAGTAAATTATCTGTGCAGATCCGGATGTAAAAATCCTATGCTAGTATCAATATAGCAACAATAATTACACTGCCCACATGGTTCAGTGTTCCCACCATCAGCCACATAGGACTTCTCTCTGGGATAACATAACATCCTTTTCAAATTATATTTGTTCCTAAATAAAAAATGCGGTTCCTCTCCAATTATCTGCCTTATATCATTGTCCACACACAAAATAGACCAATGTTTGGTAATTATATCCCTAATATTTGCATGGTCTGATGTATAAGGGATAGGAATTTTAACACATGGTAGCCTTTTGCTAATCTCTTTCTTATCATAGGTCTTAGCAGGTCCAACATATGGTGCTGCTACATCTGATCTTAAATTTGAAACATCCATCAAATTGACATCTACTTCCTGATGGCTGTAGCCTCTCTCCAAAAATCACAGCTTCAAGTTATCTATCTCTACCTCAAACCCTACCTCTGTGGGATTCAATCTGGAGACCCTCATATGGCTTTTAATATACCTGCTTCACTACAACTCCATTGTTTTTGGGACTATATTGTCATATCATTGTTATATTTCTCTTAGTTCTTGATCCACGTGGCACATACTGGGAGACTTGGATATATATAGCAACATTATCTCTTCACATAGAGCCTAAGAGGGGACTTTGTTCAACAAAAGCCACTATTGTTAAAAGCACATACATTATATTGCTTTAATTGAAGCAGCTCGACATTAAAAGAAATAGGTGGAGTCTCTATCAGCTTGGCATTTGGTTAGCTGTTGTGTTTTAGTTTGTTCTTTTGAGGATCTGGGGAGCCACATAGATACGTTCCCTATTTTTGCAGGAATTTGAAGTTTTACAGAGGAATATAGGTACACCAGTGATGAGTCCTCATCAACAATAGACTTTTCACATGAACATCAGTTGCTTACAGGTACATACGTTCACAGGAGATTACTAGGCTAACAGCTCAAGAAGTCAAATACTCCTGCAAATTACAACAGCCTATGAGCCTACCAAGTGTTACCCAGATTTTACCCAATTTTTATTCTGACTGTTACCTCACATGTCAAATTTCCAGCCATAAATAGTGTCTCCCCGCAGGTCACCAAGATGGGTTAGATAGTTTCAAATCTCTTAATGTTAACCGATTTATTGATGGATGGAATGTAATCTGGTTAATCAGCCTGAGGTTCAAGGTAACAGCAGCTCATTTTCTCCATCTGAGTATTATGTCTGATATATACAATAGGTCAGCACTGAGGTCTCAGCTGTTTAATACTTTTATGTCTATGACCAATGGAACTTAATCCCATTTAGCATACAAAATGTGCAGATGACTGCAGACTGGGTGCTGTTGTTTTATTAACCAGTGGCCAACAGCATTATCTGTTTGTATACTCAAAGGAGCTAGTTAATGTTATTCCAAAAATGTTCATACACTTTGGTGAAAAAATGTCACCTATCCCTCTGCCATCAAGACTGTCACTCTGAGGCCATCAGTGCTTACAGAGATTTAATTAATTAATTAGCTCATAGATAAATCATCAACATTTGCAGATAATGTCATTCAAAATGATTAGAACATTTCTGATTTGACTTGACATAACAATAGTGAATGCAAATAGAGTGATCTTTCTAATACTCTTAAAAGTCTGAAAATAATTTAAAGATTTTTTTTTATAAAATGCATTCCATGTATGAAATATATAAAATATTCCGACAGATTATCAACCTTACAGCACCACTCAGTTTATCATAGTTTGCGTGCGATGCATTCTTTATTTTTAAAATTACTGGTACAGAAAACAATATGGTAATCTGGGTGTAATAGTAGCAGTTACACTATGGCAACCATACATGAGCTTTTTTATGAATATATGTCATTTTAGAACTATGGGTTAATTTAAGGAACAAACATCCATGGTAACTGCACTCTGTTAATTTAATTAATAACTTTAAGTTATTAGGCAGTATGGCTGAAGACTTTAAAGTGTTGGTTTTTAGAAATGTGCTGAGGCCTTCAGTCTGTCACTGAATATTTGTAAATGCATTGTATAGTGGTAGTTATTCTTAAAGCAAAGTATTCTTTCTTCAGAGTTAAGAATGCTATTTTAGATACAAAGGGGTAGTACATTGCACTTATTAAATATCCGGATTCCATATTTGTAGCTATAATCAATTTATACGCACCTGAGAGCTTACTATAATGCTTGCAGCCTTCCTATTTAATGCATTGAATGCATTTATGTTAAAAAATTGCCTTTTGATAAGAACCTAAATGTAATATTTTTTTCATAAGAACTTAGTAGTTAAAGCAGAAAGGTATCTCATTTAACTAAACACCAGGATTCTGAAGAAAATATTTCAGCTGCTTGGATGGAGTCACACATTTTTATTATTTTAATGCAGCCTGGGTCTGCAGACTTCTTCAAATCATATGAGTCATACAAAGTCACGATTTTAACTAATAGGGAAAATTTGTTATTAATCAAATATTATTGACGTCTGACTATGATTCAAGTGAAATGGTTATGTGATGCGCAGATTTATCACCAACTTGTTTGGTACTAAATACTTTGGACTTTCAACACTGTTCTAGGGGTTCTAATGACTCATGACCCAGACAAAGAAGGTCTAGAGGATGATCCACCCATTATGATGAATGCCTTAAAAGTCACTTCATCAGCCTACTTCAGAACTAACAAAGCATGCTGCCATATGATTAGAGAGGAGGAACTTAATATCTATGAAGAAGCGGCTGACTTGTTTCTAAACTTTCAAGGTAAACAGTATCTCACAAGGCAGGCTAAACAAGAGATTCAGCACAAGGTAGATCAAGAAGTGGTTTATGTCAGTATCTGCCTCTAACTAACAATGTCTGAGGAGGAACCTCAGCATCAAAAGAAACTGGTATATCTTTTCCAGCAGAAATCCAACACCTGTGCCATCCCCATGATGCTTTCTACTTCAGATTTTTTGGATCCCTCATACATTATCAGGTATCATTTGAGGATCCTTACTTTTAATGACACCAAAGGCCATTTCTGCTTTAAGCTTTCAACATCCTTGATTGCTTTGGTGTTATGGCAAAGTGAACACTTCACAGAATTGACTCCCTCCTGACACACCTTTGTGGGTCATGAGCTTTAATTTCTGAGGCCTGTATCTCTGACACAAAATATACTCACTATAAGAGAAAAACAAAGCAAATACCAAGGTTTTTTCTGTTTTCCTCCTACTCCTGGCTTGGTCTACCAGTGCTCAGCATTTATTCCTGAATGTGGACAGCCATCACAGGATGAGACATCCCTGTGCTATGATCATGTTTTTGACACTATTTTACTACAGTTTCAATACTTGTCACCAGATCATGAAAGTCAGCAGAAGTAAATATTATTCAAAAACCTAAAAAAACACAGTAGAAAGGCATGTATCTTCTGTAAGTCACTAAAAAAGTTTATCAGCTTCCAAATTTTTTATCTTATCACAAAATATCAAGACATAGGGGCAGAGCCAAGATGGCCAACTGATAGCAGCAGTTTTTCAGAGCTACATGAAACTAATATAAAAAACAGGAAATAACTTATTTTATTTTAGCAAAAATACTTAGAATTGATAGATGAAACTGTAAACTATATTATTAGCAACTTTGGTGAACTTAGGAACGTTTTTTTTCCTGTCAAATTATAAAGGAGAATATATCAGTTGTGGAGAAGAGCACTTCGAAGACTTCTCATTCTGACATGGGTTTAAAAAAAGAAATGCAGCTTGTGACATCTGCTCTACAAGAACCCTCACTAAAAGTGGATGATTTTAAAAAGAATTTACAAAACCTCAAGGAAAATTGTCAGAAGCAAACAGATTCTCTCACGGAACTTATACAGCAGCATCAATCCAGAATAACACACTTAGAAGCATCCCTGAAAGATTTTGATGGAAGACTGAAGGAAGAAGAAAGCCAGAAAGATTTTCTCATCAAACAAAACATTTGGCTTCTCAATAAAGTGGATGACCTGTTAAACAGGGAGAGAAGGTCAAATATAAGGATTTTTGGCATCCCTGAGAGAGCTGAAGGAGAAGATATCATTTATTTCCTGAATACCTGGATTCCAGAGATTTTAGAATTAAAGGAGGGTCTGTCCTTTGGTATTGAAAGGGCTCAGAGAGCTTTAGGAAAACCAGTGTCATCATTGTTAGAAAAATATGTATTAGTGTATGTATTAGTAATATGCTTAGTGCATTTAAGGTTTGAAAAGGGTTAATACATTTATTCTATTTCACACTGCATAAATCTGTACAAACTGCAGAAGCTTTCCAATATTGTATTGTCATGAAATATGCGCAGTTATAATCTTTGCTTATGCTCCGGAAATTTGCAGGGAAGCAGATAATTTCTGCTTGTGTCAGGAAAATAATAAATAGATGTATCACTTGTATTAATGTTATGAGATTTAGACAAGGAGTTCCGCTTATGCTGTGAGAAAATACACAGCTACAGAAGCTGTTGATAATAAGAACAAAGACTGCTTGAAAATATGAACTGCAATCAGCGTTTACTTGTGTCTAAGCTAGAAAAGTACCTTGAAATGTAACACAATAGAAGCTTGTAGCGGGCTAAAGGCCCCAAGGTCAGGTTGTTTTTCTCAAATGTTTTTCATAAATCCAGTCATGTCAGCAGAAAATCTGAGTAACATCTGCTGTAGAACAATACAGAAAGTTGTGTTTAATTACATCAACTATAGAAAGCAACGTTTTGTAGAACAGTATAAGCATACTTCCTGTTAGTAGTTAGGCAAAATCCTGTATTCGCATGTTTTTGTCTCCTTGCTGCAAGTAATAAAAGGTGCCATACCTGAACCTTATGTGAATTGGTCTTTTTTTTCCTTTGACAGATTGGTCCTTTGGACTGGAAACCTTCACTTCGCCTCGGATCAGATGGGCCAGGTGGCTTGAAACCGTACGGGGAAGAAACCACATCGGTTCTTCTTATTTGAAAAGCCCTCCGACTGAATTGTCGTACAAAAGAGGCCAGCCACTTTCTGATCTGCAACTGAAGGACGGGTTTTGACGAACTAGGTGATCAATCATGAAGGCTCAGGTAAGGTGAATCTACTTTTTCTGTTTTAGATCAGGGACTAGATTTGTATTGTTTTTGTCAAGACTGTATTTTTACAAGTCAGGGACAGAAAAGATTACTGTCTTGTCATAGATCAGGGAAAACAGAGTGGGTAGGTATTCATTCTGAAGAGACTATAACAAAATCCGTGGTACCACGTTAAAAATAAGAGAGGTTACATAACGATTAAAAGGGTAGAACAAAATGGGTAATAATTGCACAAAAAGACCGCAAAATCCGCCGTTAACCGAAGACACAAAATACATGTAGTCGCAGCGCTCTGATAATATTAAATACTATTCAAAATGGGTTAATAAGTATGAATTTGATGGTAAATTAGAAAAATCCTCGCTTGTCAAACTTGTCAAACAGCTCAAAACCGATTCCAAAGGTCAGGTAAAAAAGCAACGCCACTTAGGAATTCCTCAGGCACACAGGTGGATTGAGGAGGTAAACCGTAGGGCACAAAAGAATAATAATTCAAAAGCAATGTTTTTAGATAAGGAGGACAATAACTTAGTGATAGCGTCGGCCCCTCCGCCTCCCTTACCAGAATACAAAGCAAGTGAACAGGTTAGTCTACCCCCACGATATCCTGTTGTCACTGAAAATAGAGACATTACAAGAGCAAAACCGTTTATTAGAGATCCCATCGAGACCAGGTCTCGAACACGGGCAGGTAACTCAAAAGTAGACATTGAGTTATATCAAATGGTTAGGAATTCATGATCTATGAGTGAAGAAGAAATATGCCCACTTATAGAAGTACCTAATCCTCAGGCAGGGCAAGAAATTAATTTTAGAAAGTTCTCAGAAGATTTACAAGAATGAGGCTAAGCTATAATTTAAACGGAGAAGAGGTAGAAAAAGTAGTTAGACAAATTGTGGGACCAGATTGGGACATGATTAGTGGCAACTGGAATCCCCGTGATGCTGCACACAGACCCCTCCCACATAGCAGCGCAGAGCTAGACAACAGAATAAAAGGTCTTACAGACCACATCTCTGAGAAATGGAAGCCTAGGGCAGACTGGACTTGCATTAATCAATGCATCCAACAAGAAGGTGAAACTGTTGACAGATATTATGCCAGACTATTCGAATGTTTTAATAACCACTGTGGAATGCAGGTTCCTGAAAATCAGACACAAGATTCCCCATATGAACAGCAGTTAAAGAATGCATTTTTTAAAGGCAGTATTGCACCCATAAGCAGTTTTATTATAAAACACATGGTAGATCATCGTACAAGCCGGTTACAGTCATTACTTGAATATGCTAGGCATGCTGAAAGGCATTTTAATAGCCAAGTATTTTCTGTAGAAGATGGAGCAGAAGTTTATGTAGTACAGTCTGGGAAAAAGGGCAAGAGAAATGCCCAGGGAAACAAGCAATCTGATCAGCGATTAGAGGACTTTGAAGGGCGAAAGAAAAGGGGTGAATGTTTTAAATGCGGTAAAAAGGGACATTTGGCAAGGGATTGCAAGAAAAACAAGAAGGCAACCACGGAAGACAAAGAGGGTGAGGACTGACTATATGATAGTCAGGAATCACTGGAAGGGAATAGCAGAGAAAGGACAAATGAGAATGTGATAGAAGGAGTAGAGGATGTGACAGAAGAGATAGAGGAAGTGCAGGAAGTTATGAACAGTGAAGAAAATGAAATATTAGACCTAGCTTTATTGAGCCTGGAGCTCTATTTAGCAGACACAACACCAGAAGTTACACTTAGGCAAAATCCTGTATTCGCATGTTTCTGTCTCCTTGCTGCAAGTAAAAAAAGGTGCCATACCTGAACCTTATGTGAATTGGTCTTTGAAGTTTTTTCCTTTGACAAACATCCTCCTTGACTCCTCCCATATCAATAGTCATAAAGTTTCTATCTTATTTGGACAAGGAGTTGGTCCTAAAATCTGCCTGGAAGAAAAATCCATTAAAATTTAATCAAAACCCAGTTAGGTGTGATACTGACTATTCTACCAGGGTTTTGAAACAGAGGAAAAAGCTTGGCCATTAATAAAACTGTTAAAGCAGAATAACATCAAAACTCAGCTTGTCTTTCCTGCCAGAATAAAAATTCTATATCAGAATGAAATTAGATCATTTAATGCCCTAGAGGAAGCCACTGCCTTTATTAAAAGCAATAACATTATTTCCTTATCCGAAGATATGGAATGGGCATCTGCATCTCTGAAGAGAGTTACTGATAAATCTTCTTGGACTGATGTTAAAATGAAAATAAACAAAAAATTGAGTCAAAGCATCTACTGCAACTGGACTTTAATTTGTATTATACTTGCTAAATCTTCAAGTAAAGTATGTCATGACAATATTTTTCTTATTGCTTTTCTTTCTCTTTTTGCTTTTTCATTTCTATACTTTTTTTGTTCATATACAAATTAAATAGTTTATGCTTTTAGTATATTAGTATATTACTGGCTTACTGAGTGATATAATTATGACCTTAAGATGACATGCTTTATTTCAAATAATATATAGCCCTTTGCCCTGCTAAATGTTCTTCTGAGTTATTATACAGGCATAGTCACTGCTTAGATTATTTATAAAAACTGTTTTGTATACATGGGATAACAGGGCGTATCTATGATTTAGCATATATTAACTAGTTTCTTTAATATTTATAAATTCTGATTATTTCAGAATAAATATTGGTACCTGTGTGAACAAAAAGCTGTTTGCCGGCTTTTGACATAAATTGGGTCTCTCTGACAGTTATATGCTTGTATGTTTTATGGCACACGGTTTTTAAATGGTTACAAGTTATGTTTTCTGTAGAGTTTAATGTTAAAGTTCTGTTTTCTCTCTCATTGGCATTGAATGTTATTTTACTGTTTGGAAGTATCTGACAGTTAAACTTCGCATTTGTTACTGTAAATAAGCAGACTTTGTGACACAGTTAAAGTGAGGGCAGGAAACTGTACTGTGTAGTGTTCTGGGCGGGAAAATGTCAGTTTGAAATCTAAGAATTGAAAAAGAAGTTATGTCTTACCATAACATTGCATCTGCGTTGTTGATCTTCTTTAATTCATCACTGATGGGTTATCGGTTCCGTCCTCGGAACCGAGTCAGCCTTGTAGCAAGCTCACGTTAGCCAAAATAACTCTCAAGCTAAGTCTCTACCCAGAATGCCCCTCTCCCTGTTACCTCAGATCGAGTTTGCTAGAGAAAAGTAAGTAAAGCACAGGCCACTTCTGTGCAAATAACCTAAGGTACCACATAAACCCAAAGCATCCCCCAGGAGCCTTTGGAGGGGGCTGGAGGGTGGGAAGTGATGAATGGAAGAAGATCAACAACATAGATGGAATGTTATGGTAAGACATAAGTTCTTTATCTAATGTTGTTAATCTTCTTCCCATTCATCAGTGATGGGACAGAATCCCAAGCTACCTTGAGGAACCTGGGTGGCCCTTATGGAAGAATATTCCTGAGCACCATTGAGCCGAAGGCAGCTCTTCCCCTGGAGACCATATCCAACTTATAATGTTTGATGAAGGTGTGTGGTTTAGCCCAAAGGGCTGCTGCGCAGATGTCATCAATAGAGGCTCTGGAGTGGAAAGCTATAGAGGTTGCTATAGCTCTAGTTGAATGTGCTTTGATATTATGAGGTCCAGGCTCATTTGTATATGAGTAAGAAAGGAAATACAGTCTCTGAGCCATTTTGATAAGGTGACCTTTGACACAGCAAATCCCTTCCTTGGGCCAGAAAAGGAAATGAAAAGTTGGTCTGACTTGCGTATAGATATTGTCCCGTCTAGGTAAAAATCGGTTGCCTGTGTACATCTAAGGAGTGGAGGCGAATCTGGTTAAAGGAAAAATATCAGAGATCACTTAGGGCAGAAAGGATGAATCCTTCCTTCCTTCAAACTTAAGAAAAACTTTAGCTCCATCTATGTAAAAACTCAGTTGCCTGTGTACATGTAAGGAGTGAAGGCAAACCTGGTTCCCGGGAAGAATCAGAAATAACTTAGAGGAGAAAGGATGGATGTGTCCGATATGATACTCTGTCTTTATGAAAACCAGGTAGAGTGCTTTATACACAAGGTCTGCAAGTCAGAGATTCTTCTGGCAGACATGAAGGCTATCAAAAATAAACATTTCCAAAACTAAAAATTTATGCCATGCTTCGCGGCTGGTTCAAACAGTTTTGTGTCAAGGATTGAAGGACTAGAGTAAGGATCCAAGGCTCTAGAAGTTATCTGAAAGATGGCATGATATGAGGAAATTCCTTTAAGGAAGGCTTTGCATAAATGGAAGGCATGACAGGGGATGAGCTGTCAAATCTGGAAGGGGAGCCAGTGTTCAAGGCGGATACACCAGGCTGGGCTGAAGAAGGGAAGGCCCACACTTGTCATGGCCAGAAGGGAGGTCTGAGAATTACTTTGCATTTCAGCCGATGTTACACTCATTGTTAGAAAGAGCCAAGAGAACCAAAGAGATCGTAGCAAGGTTGGTCCCGGTGGCTGAATATTTCAGTCACCACCTTGGGGTTGAGAAGCCATACAAGAGGCTGTAGAAAGCTTCTGCTCAGATATCTGTAATTGTTCTGGAACTTCCCGGGATGTGTGATATCAGAAATGTTTGGAAGCTATCACCGATAACCAAAAAACTCATTGGTTTTGCCTCATAAGGTAGAACAAGGTTATACCTTGATTGTGGAAATACCATACCACTGACATAATGTCTGGCTGAATTTCATAAAGTCCCAGAGAGGAGAGCCAGATGTAGGGTCTGCAATGCTAACAGCACTGCTCTTTGATCCAGAACACTGATATGCAGGTGGTCTTCTGAGGAATACCATGTGCCTTAGACTGTCTTTTCCTGAGAGCGGCTCCCCACCTGATCAGAGAAGAATCTATGGTAACCATGGTTGCGGCCTGAAGACGTTACATTGGGTGACTCTAAAGCACTGCATTTGGAGTCATCCACCAAAGAAGCCATGTTTGCAAGAGTTGGACAATGGAATCTGATAACAGAGAGAGTGGTAATTGAGGAAGCATTGCAAAGAAGGAGCCATGACAGGATCCGCGTATGTAGCTTCACTAGAAGCATGAAAGGGATTGAAGCTGCCACTGAAACAAGGGTATGAAATACTTCCCTGGCTGAGACAGTCATTTGTCAGAGTATCAGCTGGAGCTGGAGTGTGAGACGCTGTAGCCTGAGATCTGGGAGTGATACTAAACAAGACTGGGTGTTGAAAATGGCTCCAACGACTATCTGTTGTGTAGGAGTGAGCATTGACTCTTCCCAATGTATTATAATTCCAAAGAGTCATACTAGAGAGAGAGTATGAAGCAATGCATTTACTGAGAGGCTTGGGGGGTGAAGAACCATTCATCCGAATATGGAAACACCCAGAGTCCTTGCAGATTCAAGTGATTTGTGACCACTGCAATGCATTCCATGAGCACACTGGGGTTGTAGCGAGGCCGGATGGCAGGGCATGAAAGAAAGTGACTAACCCCTAGAAGGAAGCGGAGTAGAAATTTGGGGCATTTATCCATCTTGATATGGTAATACATATACGGGAGATGTACTGAACACATCCAATTGTCTTGTCCAAAAAAAAAAGGGGAAAATGGGCTGTGACCAGAATTTCAGTTTGGCTGACAATTTGTTTGAACTGCTGAGCCCCAGAATTGGTCTCTAGTTCTCTGTCTTTTTAGGCACCAAAAAGAATTTTGATTAGAATCCAGATCTAGCCTTGATTATGGTAACTCCTGCCTGAGTAAGGATGTCTTCCATAATTGTATCCACCTTTGTCCTTGGGGGTATCATCGCCATGAGGAGCATGAAAGGACTAATATTTTGTGTCTCAATTTTCCACTCCTGTGATTCTTAAAGGATGTACACCTACAGCAGACATAATGTTCTGTTTAGTTAGCACCTATGTCCTTTGCTTTGGAACCGAAAAGGGATGATACTTTAATGGAGGTATTCAAAGAAGAACTGAAGGAGTCCACAAAGTTACAAATGTGCTCACAGGGATGACGTGTCATGACAAAGCCCGAATCTGCTGCCCAAGCCACTCCTTTGGTCAGATGTGGGTTCATCCTCATGAGCAGGTTGGGTACTGATTCCAGGGTTGTGAACTGCGAAGTCCACTTGTCTCTGACCTCATCAGACAACAGTCCCGCAAGTGATCCAAATAGCTCCTTTATGAGGTACCTCTGGAGCCTAGTGACAACTATCAAATAGTTCATTGATCATACAGTAAACATCTGTGAAGGAAAGCCCGCTTTCCCAGTCTGGCTACCACACAGGACTCCCTGCTGGGTGGATGAACAGTGGGATTTTCCTTCAGCCACATCCTTCTTAGTGGCCACTGTCAGCGCCATAGCATTAACTGGTAACCCTTATGGCCAATGCTGATTGTCCACAGGGGAAAAGTATTTGTCCAGTCTATGGGGAATATGGTCAAAAGTGTGAGGGCTCTTTCATGCATTCAGCCATGATGTGCTGGTGCGAAAAGCCTGTAGAAACACGGTCCCCTCAGATGAAGGGTTGCTGAGTTTCTAACCACCCGCTGCTTCTGGGTTTTGAGGATGTCTCTAAAGAAGGTGACAGGGGGGACCCTCCCTCCGAAGAAGGTGACTGGGGGGACCCTCCCCAAGAACATAACCCGTGTCTTCTGCCAAGGACTCCCCGTACTGAGGGCAGAAAGGAGGAGAAAGGGTTCTGTGCCTCAGCCCGAAGTGCCCTTCCTCCAATCCTCAGATTGAGGAGGGGTTGGCTTCGCAAGGACGGTAGGCTGAAGTATGATGTTGGAACCTAAGAAAGAAGGTGCATCGGTGATGAGGTAATGGGTGCCAAAAGTGTGTCATAGCAGGAGACTTCAGATCTGAATGGATCTTGGAAGGAGTGGATAACTCCCTGGCTGTGAAAAGCTGGTCCACAGGGTGCATCACATGTTGTGGAAGGGAAATCAGAGTGTCTCATGTCCTGTATACATGACCTAGGGACGGGTCTATAGAAGAAGAATACCCGGTCCGTGGTGTCAAGACTGATGGAACCAAAGTTTCTAGCTTTAAAACTGGTGTTAAAGGTATTATGAAAAACAATGCTGGGTACCGAGGGGACTTGGAGAAGGGGTAGTTACTGGAAGTGAAGTGATAAAAGAATCGATAATCCAGTCCAAAGGTTGTGCTGGTGCTGGAGTGGGCAACAACACAAGGTTTCAACATGTTTGGAGCTGAGAGATAAACTTGTAGCCGAGGTGGGTATTGGAATCAAAGTTGCATGGAGCTCGATGATTTGTTCCAAAGGCTGCATCTGTGCTAAAGTTGGCAGGGTACCAAGGGACAGCTAAAGCTGGCAATAGATCCAAAGGTTTCAACATGCTCAGTGCTGAGGGGAGACTCGGAGCTGAGATGGCTACTGGAACCAAATGTTAGTGAGCTGAATGATCAGTTCCAAAGGGTGTATCTGTGCCTAGCTGGCAATGGTTCCAAAGATTTCAACATGCTCGGTGCCGAGGGGAGACTCAGAGCTGAGGTGGCTACTGGAACCAAATGTTAGTGAGCTGAATGATTGGTTCCAAAGGGTGTATCTGTACCTAAGTTGGCAATGGTTCCAAAGATCTCAACATGCTCGGTGCCAAGGGAGAGGCTCGGAGCTGAGGTAGTTACTGGAACCAAAGTGATAGTGAGCTGAATGATCAGTTCCAAAGGTATCAACATGCTCGGTGCCGAGGGAGATGCTCAGAGCCGAGGTAGCTACAGGAACCAAAGTGATAGTGAGCTGGAAGATTGGTTCCAAGTGTTGTATCTGTGCCAAAGCCTGCAATGGTTCCAAAGGTTTCAACATGCTTGGTACAGAGGAAAAGCTCAGAGCTGAGGCAGCTACTGGAACCAAGGTGGTAGTACATTGGATGATCGGTTCCAGGGTCTATATCTATGCTGAAGCTGGCAATGGTTCTAAAGGTTTCGACATGCTCAGTGTCGAGAGACTTGGAGTTGAGGTATATACTGGAACCAAAACAGTTTGTCCTTATCACCCAATGGTGAAAAGTCTGAGTGGAACTTCTTTGCTTTTAATAGGAGGGGTTGAGACCTCTGTAATAGAAAAAAAGGCTGGTGAAAAAGGAAGACTTTAGTACTCCTTTCTGGATTTATTTCATACACATGAAGAGGGCGCTGGTTGAAAAAAAACATAGACAGATGTCGCACCAGAAGATGTATAAAGAGATGTAACACACCCAAACAGTACACATAATCGTAAAGTAAGTCATGATTAGTTAATTTACATTTACATAAAAATACAGTTTAAATACTGAAATTCCCTTCTTCTTCTCCCCCCCCCCCTTTTTTTTGTTTGACATTGTGACAGGAAAAATATTACAAGAAAAAGAACAAGCCGAAGAAAAAAATGTCCAAGTCTCCCTTGGAATCCACTCTTATTATTGTTAAGAGTTAAAAGTAAACAGAAGAGGAAAACAACCCAGGGAAAAAGGGCCATACCGATGATGGTACTTTAGAAGATGCTGACAGTAAAGATAAGTGGGTAGAGTAAATATTTATTGAAGGAAAGAGAGAAAATATAGAAAACCCATAGATTATAGCTCTATATTTTTAATAAAATGTACTTAGCTGAGAGCTCTTCTGAAACACGGCTTTACTGCTACGCAGCAAATGAGATCTGAGGTAACAGGGAGAAGGTATTCTGGGCAGAGACTTAACTCGAGAGTTTTTTGGCTACGCAAGCTTGCTACAAGGCCGACTCAGTTCCAAGGACAGAACTGATAACCATCAGTGATGAATGGGAAGAAGATTAACAACATTAGATGCTTTCTTATTTAGCTCCTGAAATCATGCATTCTATGTATGCAGATCAGCTTACATAACATCTAATTGTGAATGTCAAGTCTCTGATTGGTTAATACAGCATAGTAGGCTTCTTTTACAAGAATTA
The DNA here is from genome assembly GCF_019279795.1 of Protopterus annectens. NCBI lineage: Eukaryota > Metazoa > Chordata > Ceratodontiformes > Protopteridae > Protopterus > Protopterus annectens. The sequence continues at coordinate 1,133,608,063 of NC_056730.1, forward strand.
TGAGTTACACTGTCTGCAAACATATTCATGGTTCACTTTTATAATAGTGACTATATTTTGTGATCAAATATATACAGAAATGTTATTTTTTATTGTAAACAGTTAATTATAGCCACTATTTCTATTGAATATACTGGAGTTTTTTATAAATAGATCTTTATAAATAACTTTCCTATGCAGTTAGCAAGTGTTTAGTATAGGCTTATACATTTACAGGAACTGCTTATGACTAATGGTAATAACTGTAAGGATACTCAAACACCATACTAAATCCTAGCAAATATATGTATGAATAATTTTGATTGAACTATAATTACTTTGCATTTAATATGTTGATTACTTATTGTATCCTAGATATTATTTATATTTTAGATGTCATGTTTTCAGTTATTATAAAGTTGTGTCTTTTAGTATATTAGCACTTTATGACAGGGAAAGAGCTCAGTAATATCTATGACTTGTGATAACACAACAAACAAGTTATGAGTTTCAGTATTACCCTATTACTATGGTAGATATTTACAGCTATCTCTATCTTAATTTTGTCTTTGAGTCATTCACCTTTAAGACCTGTTACCCATAGTAGGTTTTACATAAATAATGTTTTTTACTATTTTTTGTCATTCTAACTGATGCCAGTTAATTATTATTGCTTTTAGTCAGTTATTTAAACATCTGCTATTCCAAAAGTTTAGGAGTTAATTAAGGACAAATATGTCTTATGGAATATTTCTAAAAATCTATGTTAACATCTTTTGGGAATGACACACACTCACCATGTGCTAACACCCAATTCTCATGAAGTTTTTATTTAGTGGGAGTTTGTCTTGATAAGATTTATTCAGAGGGCAAGTAAATACAAATGCTAAATGATTTTTTGATTTGTTCTGCCATTTTGAAGTTTTTATTAGAACTAATACAGATGACATGCTTAGGTATTTTGGGTAATCATTTAGATTGTTAATAAAGCTAATGTTTCCTTAGTCTATTGAGCACTATATTCAGATTATATATATCCTAATATGTCTCTTGATTCCTTAGTGAATGATTACTGTGTAAATGTTTAATGTTTCTAATAATAGTGCATGTAACTCATCTCTAAAACCTAACTGGAATTAATATCTGATAAGTTGTTTATCACTACTATTTTTCTCTTAATTTATAATATATTCTCCATTTTTTACTTTGTTTTCATGGGCTCAAACCAATAAAGGTTGATGGTTGGGATAGGTAGTCTAGCGGATTTAGTTGTGTTTGCTAAACTAAGAATGTATCTCATTCCATGTATGGGGTGTATTAAAGTTTATATCAGAGTGAAATATACTAATTCTTTGTTATTTAACTGTTTTTCTAGTTTTGAAATGCCTGACACAATTGTTTTACTTTTATCTTTTATGGGGAAAGTTATTTGAATTGAGATAAATAGAAATACAACAATTGATATTCTGTTGTCTATTCAGAAAGAGAATTATACATACAGGATTCTATTAATACACATTCCTTTATTATTTGATATCTTTAAAGAAGTCTGATATGGATTTAACTGTGATATCCTTAAATACTAATGGATTAAACAACCCATATAAGAGAGCCAACCTACTAAGATATCTTAAACTAAACAAGGCTCAAGTAGTTTTTCTCCAAGAGACACACTTTAAAATAAATGACACATTTATGTGGGACCCTAAGGAATAAACAATACTTGCTCAATCTTCTTATAAAAATAAGACCAGAGGAGTAACAATTCTACGGAAAAAGACTTTCTTAAATCCCCAAATCATTTACAAACATGTAGGTAATGATGGACTCATGGCCTTAGTTATACTTAAGTTTAATAATAGAATTTGGACCCTGGTTAATTTATACTGGTTCCCGGGTATGGAGGTTAGACTAACTAAGAAACAGACTTTATTAAAACTACTTCTAAAGATAATATTATACTAGGAGGTGATTTCAATGGGTCTATATTATAACATCAAATTCTACAAAGATCAAATGTTATAATATCGAACCCTAAACACCGAAATCCAAAAACATCTAACAGTCAGAATAGCGAACTTTTTCCCCAGGGAAAAAATTCACTATTCCGAGAAACATACGCACAACATAAACACACAGAAAAAACAACAATCCACATACATACACTTAAAATCCTACACCTAAACCTAAACGAAACCTGACATACACTACTAGCTATCCACTTACCTTAACCCAACCCTAACCCTAAGGTCCGTCACTATCGCACACTCACCTCACTCGCGCCCTAACCAACACACAACCTACACACAACCGCACACTTACCTGACCCTCGCCCTAACCCTAACTCACCTAACCTGCCCCCAACCCTAACCTACACACAATCGCACACTTACCTGAACCGCGCCCTAACCCTAACATCCACACAACCGCACACTTACCTGACCCACACCCTAACCTTAACTCACCTAACCTGCCCCCTAACCCTAACCTACACAAAATTGCACACTTACCTGAACCCAACCTGTAAAGTTCCAACATATCGAATGCTGAAAACAGCGAAGCCACAGCAATGGCCCACCAAATTCATTCCCTGGGAAAGAATTTGGTGTCCTACACCTTCGCTGTTTTCAGCGTTCGACATTACGGGGTCGATATTATAACATTCGATCTTTGTAGAATTCGATGTTATAATATAGACCCAGTTTCAATTGTATCACAGATATTACAGAAATTCCCAATAGGAAATCTCCTAGACTATTGTCCTCAGCCAAACAGGTAAAAAATGGACAGAAATGCGTAAATTAAAAGATACCTTTAATGCTTTGGGACTAAATTCTTTACTATTCTGACACCAGAATTATAGACATGGTACCCAAACTAGAATAGAAAAAAATTATATCTCACAAGATCTAAAATCCTGAATTTTTCAATACAATCTTGTCCCTTTTCAGAACATAATGTGTTAACAATGCATTTGGAATTCAATCAATTATTTATTACTTCAAAGATTCCTTCATATATATCACAAAAATTATTGACTTTAAATCTTGGATAACTTCTGAACTTCAGATTTTCTTAGAGATTAATTATAAACCTGAACCAAACATAATTATGGTTTGGGATTCTCTTAAGGCCTATCTATATGGTAAAACCATTAGCTGGTACAAAAATAAAATTAAAGAATGGGACTCAGAGTTACAGCAACTCCAAAATTAAATATTATCTCTTAAATCTAATAATAACTTAATTGCTACAGATTATAAGAGGAAACTAGAAGAAGCAAGTAAGAAATACAATGAAATAGTGTCCCATAAAACTAATTTGGCTATGGAAAAACTTAAATTAAATTCTTATGCTACCTCTCCTAAGCATTTTCCTAACCTATCTATGAAAGTTAAGATATAATCAAAAATTAATAACATTGATAGTATCTTTCATGAAGGGAAAACGAAAAAAGTCTCGGACATAGGGGACATTCTGGAGGCTTTAATTATCATTATGCAGAGAATCATAAAGATAAAATAAGTACAAATGAATGAGAGAAGTTAGAAAATATAGTTCTCAACAAAACAAGAATTTCTGAGGAACTTAAGTTGGATCTACAAAAACCTATTTCTCAAAAGGAATCTATAGAGGGGATTAAAGGAAGTAAGTCTAATAAAGCACCTGGAATAGATAGCTTCTTCTTCTTCTTCTTTCGGCTGCTCCCATTAGGGGTCGCCACAGCGGATCATTTGTTTCCATTTCTTCCTGTCCTCTGCATCCTGCTCTGTCACACCAACCACCTGCATGTCCTCTCTCACCACATCCATAAACCTTATCTTAGGCCTTCCTCTTTTCCAGTTACCTGGCAGCTTCATCCTTAGCATCTTTTTCCCAATATACTCTGCATCCCTCCTCAGCACATGTCCAAACCAAAGTAATATAACCTCTCTGGCTTTGTCTCTAAACCTTCCAACCTGGGCTGACCCTCTAATATACTTATTCCTAATCCTGTCCACTCTCGTCACACCCAGTGCAAATCTTAACATCTTTAACTCTGCCACGTCCTGCTTTGACTCCTGCCTTTTTGTCAATGCTACTGTCTCCAACCCATATAACATAGCTGGTCTCACTACCCTCTTGTAGACCTTCCCTTTCACTCTTATTGGTACTCGTCTGTCACAAATCACTCATGACACTCTTCTCCACCAACTTCATCCTGTCTGTACTCTCTTCTTCACCTCTCTTTCACACTCACCCTTACTCTTAACTGTTGATCCCAAGTATTTAAACTCATCCACCTTCACCACCTTAACTTCCTGCATCCTCACCATTCCTCTATCCTCCCTCTCATTCACACACATATATTCTTAGTCCTGTTGACCTTCATTCCTCTTCTATCTAGAGCATATCCCCACCTCTCCAGGGTCTGCTCCACCTGTTCCCTACTCTCATTACAGATCACAATGTCATCTGCAAACATCATAGTCCACAGGGACTCCTGTCTGATCTTATCTGTCAACCTCTCCATCACCACTGCAAATAAGAAAGGGATCAGAGCTGATCCTTGATGTAATCCCACCTCCACCTTAAACGCATCCATCACTCCCACTGCAGACCTCACCGCTGTCACACTACCCTCATACATATTCTGTACCACTCTTACATACTTCTCTGACACTCCCGACTTCCTCATACAATACCACAACTCCTCTCTAGGCACCCTATCATATGCTTTCTCTAAGTCCACAAAGACACAATGCAACTCCTTCTGACCTTCTCTGTACTTCTCCATCAACAGTCTCAGAGCAAACATCGCATCTGTAGTGCTCTTTCCTGGTATGAAACCATACTGCTGATCACTAATCATCATCTCTCTTCTTAACCCAGCTTCCACTACTCTTTCCCATAACTTCATACTGTGACTGATCTATTTAATCCCTCTGTAGTTACTACAGTTCTGCACATCACTCTTATTCTTAAAAATCGGTATCATAACACTTTTTCTCCATTCCTCAGGCATCCTCCCACTTTCCAAGATTTCATTAAACAATCTAGTTAAAAACTCCACTGCCATTTCACCTAAACACCTCCATGCTTCCACAGGTATGTCATCTGGACCAACAGCCTTTCCATTCTTCATCCTCTTCATAGCTATCCTTACTTCTTCTTTGCTAATCCACTGCACTTCATGATTCACTATCTGCACATCATCCACCCTTCTCTCCCTCTCATTTTCTTCATTCATCAGCCCCTCAAAGTACTCTTTCCATCTGCTCAACACACTCTCCTCGCTTGTGAGTACGTTTCCCTCATTATCCTTTATCACCCTTACCTCCTGCAGATCTTTACTAGCTCGGTCCCTCTGTCTAGCCAATCGGTACAGGTCCTTTTCTCCCTCATTGGTGTCCAACCTTTCATACAACTCTTCATACGCCTTATCCTTAGCCTTTGCCGCATCTCTCTTTGCCATGCACCTTATCTCCTTATATTTCTGTCTACTTTCTTCATCTCTCTAACAATCCCACTTATTCTTCACCAACCTCTTTCTCTGTAAACTCTGGAATAGATAACTTAATTATCAAAATTTATAGATTGTTCCTTTCTTCTATAAACTCTCTCCTACATAAAACCTTTCTTGAAGTTCAAACATTAGCAAATATTCCTCCTTCTTGGAGATATTCTCTGATTTCCCCTATATTAAAAGAGAATAAGGAGCCTAATTGTTGCAACTCATATAGACCAATTTCTTTGTTGAATAATGATTATAAACTATTTATGTCAATTATGGTCAATAAATTGAAAATACCCATATATAAAATAATTAATGAAGACCAGACTGGTTTCATACATAACAGGCATACACAAGATAATATTAAAAGAGTATTAACTCTGATAGTTTACCTCAACAGAGAAACCATGAAGCATTGATAATAGGTCTAGATATTCAAAAGGCCTTTGACTCCTTAAATTGGGGTTATTTATTTAAAGTCTTACAGTTATTTGATTCCTCCCTATTTATAACAATGATAAAGAAAATCAATGAAAATAATCTAGCATATGTCAAATTAGGTCCCTTTACTTCCAAAGCAATCCAAATCACTAGAGGTACTAGACAAGGATGTCCCATGTTCCCTATCCTATTTGCTCTGGCCATAGAAATACTTGCCATTTAATACGTAATACCCCAAAGATAAGAGGTATAAATATATATGACCAATATATTTCTAAAATAGTGATGTTTGCTGATGATGTCTTACTTACCTTACCCAACTCTAAGGAAGTGTTAGGTGAAGTGGATATAGTAACAACAAATTTCCAAAAAATCTCAGGACTCTCCTTCAACAAATCTAAATCAAAATATTTATTATTAAATGAAAAAAAAACATACATGTTCCAGTTAATCATATTATTGGAAACCAAGTTTCAACTCTAGACTATTTAGGAATAGTCCTAGGCAAGAATATAGAGGAAACCTTACAGCTTAACTATGCTAAATCCATAAACTTAATCAAGACCTTAATAAGCAAATGGAATAATTTGTTTATAACATTTGATGATAGGTTACAACTGATAAAAATGGTTTTGTTACCTAAAATATTAAATATAGCACAAGTCCTTATACTTCCACCAGGAAAGAAAATCCTTAAAGAAATCACTTCAACTCTGATGAAATTCCTATGGTACCCCAAAAGAAATAGAGTGGCATATTCTCATCATATCAGAAAATGGGAACAAGGGGGGTTAAAATTGCCAGAGATTGAAACTTATATAAAGGCATCTATAATTTAAATAGTGATGAATTGGATAAATCCTAGATACTCTTCCAATTTGAAACAGTTACACTCCACTATACTAATAAATGAAAATTGTTTATCAAAGAATGCTTTGGTAACTGACAAAGATAAGATATGGCAATATTTAAGTTTAAATTTACAGCATAGTACAAGAAAATTAACTAAACTAACACTAATAAACAATATTTTTGATGTGTTTAGAAAATTCATTAACACAAATTTAGATATAAAAACCGTGGCATAGATTTTTAATATAATTTAATATTACAAGGGATTTCCCTGATAAAACACATAGAGAGATTTTTGGTTTATGGGAAAATAATAACCTATTTTGTTGGTTGCAATGCACTGAAAACCAACAAGCTTTGAACACACAATATATATTGTCAACCTATGGCCTATCCCCTAATGACTAATTGGTTCTTCAGAGTGTCACAGCATAAACTAAGGATCTGTGTAGAATAATACAAAACTCATCCTTCAAAACCGTACCAAAAATTATAAACTGGATTTTTGGAATTCTGTATAATAATATCAAGGTTAAGAATGAATTATCATATCTATATAATACTTTGTCTATAAGACAGCTCCTAAAGATTCTTACTGGCAATTCCTAACTAAAGGGTTTCAAGTATCATTATCAATGGAAGATAAAACATACATTTTATTTTCAGTTAAACTAACTTCTTACTCACAATTCTGGAGGATGTTTCATTGAAAATTTCTACACAGATCCTTTTTGACACCTGAGAAACTCTAAAAATGAACCCTTCAAACAGCAAGTTATGTTGGAGATGTCACTTGTCCACTAATGCTGACTGGTCTCATATTTTTTATGACTGTACTAATATTAAACTATATTGGAATGAGATTAACAAATTTCTTCAAGCTATATATACTGATATATTTGTTTTGACAAAGTTCTTAATTGTATTGAATGTTGTTAATAGTAATAATATGAAGAAAGATGACTTGTATTTGTTGTGGACAATATTAGCAATAGACAGAAAATGTATAACTAGAAGTTGGAACTCTAATGTAGCACCCACAATGGAGGAATTCCTTTCATCACTGAATAAATGCATACTAATGGAGAAAAGAACTAAAGAGTTAAGAACGTTTCCTAAGCCATTGGTTAATAGTCCGTAGAGGAAAATTTTGAATTTGATTGATACCCTACAGATGGAACCAAACTCTTCCTAACTATCATAGTTTATATATTAACTTATTATTTAACTACAAATGTTTTTATCTGAATCTTTTTTGTCAGGCTGATTGTAAATACTGTAAATAGTTATTGAATGTTATGAATGTATTAAATTATTTTGTTATTTCATCAAAATAAAAATCATTTAAGTAAAAAAAAAAAACAAAATATCAAGACTTCATTGGCCATAACAGACCTAATTCACAGGCACCTTGTTGGGGATTATACAAGGGGAATTGTTGGTAAATTGCCATTTGCAAGACACAGACAAAGTGTGTGCTTTTGACTTTCTCAGTTTATGGTAATAAGGCTGGTGTAATCAGTTTAAGGAGAAGCACAACTGGTTGTGAACCTTTCCAAATGCTTTTCAAAATCTATTCTTCTTTACCATGGTACAGAGAAAGGGTATCTCACTTTCTTCTTCTCTGTTTGCCTTTTACATTTACCCTCTATCTGTGGCCTAATAGACTAAGATATAGCCAGATTGGTTTATGTCCCAGAAAGAGTAAAAATATATTACTTTGATGATAAAATGTATGGTGGACCCCCTCCATTTCACTTCAATTCTTTCATGTCATACTCCAGACCTAACAACACATTTCAGGTTACAAAGTTAATACTGACAAGTTTAAATCTTTGATAGTCCATTATATTTCTTATCACAAAGTGACAGAACAATTTTAGATCTGGTGAGAAGTTCCTTTCCTTATTTACTTGGAGAACCTAAAAAGCTATTTTGTGAAAACTCTGAAAACTAGTTATAGTCATCTGTTATAAATGTTAGTTAGTGCATAGTGCTCTGGCCTCACTCTGGTCTAACTTTCATACATCATATACAAATAAGCAAGACTGTAATTTTCCACCAGATATTATATATTACCTTATCTCCCCATTACGAATTATCAAGTACCTGAAGAAAAAATGATCTACTTTAATAATAAGCACTGTATGGCATAGTGAGATGAATACTATCCAACTACATCAGATGCTTTCTCTAAACAGCAAAAGTGATTTGATGAGCAAATAAAAAACACTGAGCTGATGTTCCTGGTTGTAACCACTTTAATGCAACATCCAAATCAAAGATAATTTGATGTCCTAGATATATATATTTGTACTTTAGGACAATACTTGGAGAATCTAAAAAGCAATTTTGTGGAAACTCTGAAAACTAGTTATAGTCATCTGTGATAAATGTTAGTTAGTGCATAGTGCTCTGGCCTCACTCTGGCCTAACTTTCATACATCATATACAAATAAGCAAGACTGTAATTTTCCACCAGATATTATATATTACCTTATCTCCCCATTACGAATTATCAAGTACCTGAAGAAAAAATGATCTACTTTAATAATAAGGACTGTATGGCATAGTGAGATGAATACTATCCAACTACATCAGATGCTTTCTCTAAACAGCAAAAGTGATTTGATGAGCAAATAAGGTGTATCGGAGGTGGGTTCAAATTGTTTTATCATGGTGTGGATAGGAGGAGAAATGGCGTAGGAGTTATCCTGAAGGAACAGTATGCTAAGAGTGTTTTGGAGGTGAAAAGAGTGTTGGATAGAGTGATGTTTATGAAGCTGAAAATGTATGGTGTAATGATGAATGTTATTAGTGCATATGCTCCACAAGTTGGGTGTTTGATGGATGATAAAGAAAAATTTTGGAGTGAGTTGGATGAAGTGGTGATGACTGTATCCAAGATTGAGAGACTGGTGATTGGAGCAGATTTCAATGGGCATGTTGGTGAAGGGAACAGAGGGGATGAGGAAGTGATGGGTAGGTATGGTGTTAAGCAAAGGAATGCAGAAGGTCAGATGGTAGTGGATTTTGCGAAAAGGATGGATATGGCTGTGGTGAATACGTATTTTAACAAGAGGGAGGAGCATAGGGTGACATACAAGAGTGGAGGAAGATGCACACAAGTGGATTATATCTTATGTAGGAGGGCCAGTTTGAAGGAGACTGGAGACTGTAAAGTGGTGACCGGGGAAAGTGTAGTTAGGTAGCATAGGATGGTGGTTTGTAGGATGATGTTAGTGAGCAAGAAGAGGAGGAGGAGTGTAAGGGCAGCACCAAGGATCAAATGGTGGAAAATGAAAAAGGGTAATTGTGAGGTGGAGTTCAAGGAAGAGTTAAGACAGGCACTGGATGGCAGTGAAGAGTTACCAAATAGCTGGATAACTACAGCAGTGCTAGTAAGATAAACTGCTAGAAAGGTGCTTGGGATGACATCTGGACAGAGGAAGGACGACAAGGAGATATGGTGGTGGAATGAGGAAGTACAGAAGAGTATACAGAGAAAGAGGTTGGCAAAGAAGATGTGGGATTGTCAGAGAAATGAAGAAAGTAGACAGGAGTATAAGGAAATGAGGTGCATGGCAAAGAGAGAGGTGGTGAAGGCTAAGGATAAGGCGCATGAAGAGTTGTATGAAAGGTTGGACACTAAGGAGGGAGAAAAGGACCTGTACCGATTGGCTAGACAGAGGGACCGAGCTAGGAAAGATGTGCAGCAGGTAAAGGTGATAAAGGATAATGAGGGAAACATACTCACAAGCGAGGAGAGGGTGTTGAGCAGATGGAAAGAGTACTTTGAGGGGTTGACGAATGAAGAGAATGAGAGGGAGAGAAGGTTGGATGATGTGGGGATACTAACTCATGAAGTACAATGGATTAGCAAGGTGGAAGTAAGGATAGCTATGAAGAGGATGAAGAATGGAAAGGCTGTTGGTCCAGATGACATACCTGTGGAAGCATGGAGGAGTTAAGGTGAAATGGCAGTGGAGTTTCTAACCAGATTGTTTAATGAAATCTTGGAAAGTGAGAGGATGCCTGAGGAATGGAGGAAAAGTGTTTTGGTACCGATTTTTAAGAATAAGGGTGATATGCAGAGCTGTAGTAACTACAGAGGGATTAAACTGATCAGTCATGGCATGAAGTTATGGGAAAGAGTAGTGGAAGCTAGGTTAAGAAGGGACATGATGATTAGTGATCAGCAATATGGTTTCATGCCGGGAAAGAGCACTACAGATGCAATGTTTGCTCTGAGAGTGTTGATGGAGAAATACAGAGAAGGTCAGAAGAGTTGCATTGTGTTTTTGTAGACTGCATAAGACAGGGTGCCTAGCGAGGAGTTGTGGTATTGTATGAGGAAGTTGGGAGTGTCAGAGAAGTATGTAAGAGTGGTACAGGATATGTACGAGGGTAGTGTGACAGCGGTGAGGTCTGCGGTGGGAGCGACGGATGCATTTAAGGTGGAGGATGGATTACATCAAGGATCAGCTCTGAGCCCTTTCTTATTTGCAATGGTGATGGACAGGTTGACAGACGAGATCTGACAGGAGTCCCCGTGGACTATGATGTTTGGAGATGACATTGTGATCTGTAATGAAAGTAGGGAACAGGTGGAGGAGACCCTGAAGAGATGGAGATATGCTGTAAAGAGAAGAGGAATGAAGGTCAGCAGGACTAAGACAGAATATATGTGTGTGAATGAGAGGAAGGATAGAGGAATGGTGAGGATGCAAGGAGTAGAAGTGGTGAAGGTAAATGAGTTTAAATACTTGGGATCAATAGTTCAGAGTAATGGTGAGTGTGAAAGAGAGGTGAGGAAGAGAGTACAGGCAGGATGGATTGGGTGGAGAAGAGTGTCAGGAGTGATTTATGACAGACGAGTACCAGTAAGAGTGAAAGGGAAAGTCTACAAGAGGGTAGTGAGACCAGCTATGTTATATGGGTTGGAGACAGTGGCATTGACAAAAAGGCAGGAGTTAGAGCTGGATGTGGCAGAGTTAAAGATGTTAAGATTTGCACTGGGTGTGACGAGGGTGGACAGGATTAGGAATAAGTATATTAGAGGGTCAGCCCAGCTAGGAATGTTTGGAGACAAAGCCAGAGAGGCACGATAATGTTGGTTTGGACATGTGCTGAGGAGGGATGCTGAGTATATTGGGAAAAAAATGCGAAGGATGAAGCTACCAGGTAACAGGAAAAGAGGAAGGCCTAAGATAAGGTTTATGGATGTGGTGTGAGAGGACATGCAGGTGGTTGGTGTGACAGAGCAAGATGCAGAGGACAGGAAGAAATGGAAACAGATGATCTGCTGTGGTGACCCCTAATGGGAACAGCCAAAAGAAGATGATGATGATGATGATGACTTTAGGACAATGTTATCTATGACATACATATACTTACTCTGTCTGACTTGTGGGGTTGGGGGCTAACTGGAAAATGCACTAGCATGACTTAAATGGTCCTCATAATAATGCCTAGTTGCAGCTAGCAGTGACAGGCAAAAGAGGTGAAAATAACTCCCTTATTGTACTATCCTCAATGGTGGTATATCTTCAGAAATATCTTCATGCCATCCTAAAATCCATGACATGTTTGCACTAGTAGGTCCTCTTGTCACCTTTCCACAAAGTTTGAATCTGTACTGACTAAACTTCACCAATCATTTGGTTTGGCAAGAAGCAACAAAACGGTTGAAGCTAACTGAAGGTATTTATAATACCTTACAAGTATTACAGTTTCATAAATATCTGCATAAGAGGCTGAAAATATTAGGCCCTGGTTTATCTCTCACCAGTGATTTATATCTGGAAAGTGTTTTGAGGCACAAGTCTAAAATAAAAGTTGATATTGACTACATATGTGCATCTTAGAGAAGATGCCAGGAATACTGACCAGAAGGCCTAGACATGACAGCTGAAGACTGTTGATTTTGCTATAGTGGAACAGCCTTCTTAAAAAATATATGGTAGTTTCTTCCATACCTTCAGTCTAGTGATGTTATTTAGCTGGAAATGTTTACATGAGTATTTTCTGGCCCCACAAAACTTAGCACATATGCTCCCTGCAGAACTTAGCAAATAAGTGGCCCACTAAAAACAAAAAAAATAATCACCGCTGATTGATCATCAGTGGTATCCATACTATTACATGAAATGAATATTATGAATAACTGGAAAAAGCTGCATTCTTTGAAGACCCAAGCCTGATCCTAGAGCAGACGTATTAAGGAAAAGGAAAGCTGTTGCTGATACAAGGAAATTCTGTAGGAAACAATAATTTTATAAGTTGATCCCGGGATTTGATTATGAACTTTCCTACTGTTTGAAAAGCTCAAAGAAAATTGGTGGCCATTTAACTATTGCATTAACTCCTATGTTGCTGGAAACCTCTATAAATCAGGATCTACAACTTTGGGTGCTCTTGTTTTTTTTTCACTTTTTTCAGTGTTGGCAACGTTAGCATACATTTTCCAGTAATAGATATTAAACTTTAAGATCTAATGAGGGTTGTTTCAATGAACATGAATGGAATTAATCATTTAATTAAATGAACGAATATATCAACATTTATAAAATATTTTTGGTTTATATATCCTGTTAGCAAAAACTTTGGTTATTCAGAAGAATAATGCATTCTTGGGTATAAAATTAGCTGCCCGCATTCTAATTGACTCTAAAACTAATTAAATAAGAGGAGTGATTATTATTTCTCATCCTGATCACAGGAATTTATTGGCAGATGTTCAGCATGACAAGTTACTGTTTACAGCAGGTTCCATTTACATACCAGTTTTGAATATTCAATTTTTTTTCATGAAATATCTGCTGGCACAATTCATTCAAATGCTAGATTAGGTATATTAGCAGGTAATTTTAATATACATGGTGCTAGTAGTTAAAAAGGTCACATGCTTAATTATTTAAAGGAATCTGTTTGTTGTTATTTTTAATAGATCTGTGGGAATATTAAAGGGATATACTCATTCTGATGATAAACCTAAAGGGATATACTCATTCTTGTGATAATTCTAAATATTCATCAAGATTAGCTTATTTATTTATTTATGAAAGTTTAATACATATGTTTAAGTTATTTTTTTCAAACAAAGAAAAATATGGTAGCAGTTGTACGAAGTATAGCTCCAGACCACATAAAATAAGCCAAGAACTTTAATATTCGGTAAGCGCTTTCACCACTGTCCGTGGCTTCTTCAGACCATATACAAATATAAAAACACACACAAAGAAGTTTATAAAGCTGTCTCTGTATACCTCATTAACCTGAAAGACCACTCCCAGTCAATCAAGCTAGTATAGATGCACCCTCTTTTAAAAGCATCAGTACATTCATCTATATTGCATAGTATTACTTTTAAAATACAGTTCTTATAGCACATTAAAAGTCTATTTCAGCAGTCAAAGCATTCATAGGCATCTACAAGCATTTAATATTTGGAAACATTTCAGAACATTGCTTCTATCAGCAGCATGTCAGATGCAATATATTATGCTAAGCATCATTATTTAAACAACAATGATACTGAAAGTCTCTGTTCATTATATATTCTTTGCTAGAATTTTATTGCTCTATCTGCTTTGCTTCAGATATATGCTGTTACTTAAGAATTATTACAATAACAAATCTAGGTCTAGCCTTATATACATTTCTACTACTTCCAACAGTGTAAATAAAGCTGCAGTTTAAAATGCAAGTTACCCATGCCATGTGTTCAAACTCCATTTTAAAACTCAAATTCTTCCCATCACATCGTTGACTGTTAAATCTGTCCAGCGAGTGTGTTCCACTTAAGATATACTTATATTACACCCTTGTTGTGTTATATTCCATTTCCAAAAGTTAGAAATGAAAAAAATGTGATCGTTGTCATTGCAGCGCTTCTGTGCATGCGCAATGACATCATCACACTCGACAAATGCTCTGTTTACTTCTTCCCACTTTCTTCATTTAATTACAATAGACAACCAAGTGTTATAAAATATATATAATTGCTAAATGATTTAGAATACACCAAGTCACAAATTCATATATGTAAGCAGTTTTAAACAAGGAAGGTTTATGCTTTTCCCCATAGAAACAAATCATACTGTTGCATTTCTGTCTTTCATATGTCAGTCAAGTATAAATAATATAAACACTCGACACATTGTATGGATACATCAAGGCTCAACTTTAGACAAATATAATAGACATAACTTTAACTTTATACCTCTGGGCAACCCATTCAAACCATAGAATATATATTCTATGGATAATAATAGTTTATATATATATATATATATATATATATATATATATATATATATAGGCAATTTGGTGCAAATATATATGTCACCAGTTTGTATAAAAAAACAGGACTTATTACATGTTCTTGTCCTACATACAGACCCCCAATATATACTTTATATGACACTCTGAGCTTTATATTGCTATTTACCAAAAGTATTTCTACACAGCTATATAGTAGTTTAGATATAGTGTCCTTTATATGAATACAGTCTTCCAATAGCTGTTTAAAGATGGATAGATGCTTTGGTATAAGTATATATGTTAAATAGATATAACTCTATATGTATAGTTATAGTTATACAATACATCTGTATGATATAATGCTTACAGATATCATATATAGAATGAGAAGGTGATTCTAATATAGAAAATAGATTACGCATAGTTGTAAATATATGCACCATACAAATAATCACTCACATTATACTATTTGTGTAATAAATGTATTATACACAGACATCACTGCTTTATGATGAATAAGCTCTATCCTCAAATATATTAAACATATGGTATTTCATAAAGTAAGATAAAATACTTAAATCTTGTTTTTAGCAGTCTTATCATAAATAGCCCATATTTACAAACATATTTGGATAAATGATGTTACGACAGGTTGGGTAAAATTCTGCAGTGTTCTTACTAAGTGGGATTATTTCCTATTAAATATAATATATATCACTATTTTCTAGGTATCCCTTGTGCGTCTAAAGCACTTTTAATGGATACTTTACCATTCAGCCCCTTCTCCTTATCTGCTCTAAGTTTGAGTATCCATCTGAGCTCACTTTTTTCTGTCAGATTCTTAATATTACCCAGCCTTTGCCCAATAATATCTTCTTCTAATGCTATAAATTTAAAATCATGGTATATACCACTTCTCTCTATGTATTTAGACAAGACATTTACAGAGTCCCTATTCCTTATACTACTAATATGTTCCTTTATACATTCTCTGAATGTCCTGTTTGTTTTGCCTACATAAAAATGTAAGCAGCAGTCACATTATGCTGCATAAATAATATTCATACTGCTACAGGTGACTGCTCCATTCAACTTATATTTATTACCAGTTACCGGGTGGACAAACCCATCCGTATTTTTAACAAATGGACACATGTTACAACTGGTACATGCTCTGGTTCCTTTCCATGTATTTAAATTACTATCAGATAAATTCCTGGGGTAGCATAACATGCGTTTAAGATTTTTCCTATTTTTAAACATAAAACTAGGATACTCTCCAACGACTTCCCTAATTCTTCTATCTGACAAAAGAAGCATCCAGTGTTTATTAAAGGCATCTCTTACTTTCCTCACATCACTTGTATATGATATAGAGACATTAACCACATTATTCCTAGATATTGTATCAGTTCTGTTTAATGCTTGATCTATCTTATTTGAAAAATATGGCGTTGCTCTTCCTCCCCTCAGTGTCTTTACTTCTCCCAACTTATCAATCACTTCCTTCTTTTTATAGCCTCTATCATATAAACTGTTCTCCAGGGTTACCAATCCTTCGAATGTGGGTTCCTGGTTGCTCAAACATGAAACCCTCATTCCTTGTCCTTTAACTATATTTGAAAACATTTTTCTAGGGTGCATGCTTGTCCTATACAATAATGTGTTATGATAGCACTCTTTTCTGTAGACCTTGTTGTCAAACCCCCCTTCATTTCCTTTCATTACAAATATGTCCAAAAATGGCAACCCTTCAAGTGAATCATTCATTGTAAACTTCAGGAAGCTAGTAGTGATTTCTGCATCACTGACAAATTTCTTCAATGCTGGAAGGGTACTGTCCCATACAAGAAAAATATCATCCACAAATCTGTGGTAAAACTTCACATGATTCTTATTCATTTCTGTTCCACTTCCCATTGAGCCATGACTGCATTGGCATAGCTGTTAGCACAGCATGTTCCCATAGCTACACCTTTGCATTGTAAGTAGTATTTACTATCAAAAACAAATATATTATTTTCCAGCACAACTTCCACCCATAAACCTACATATCATATCTATAAGCTGTCCTTCATAGTCACTGTTATGGTGAAGAAATCTATGTAAATATTTAACACTGTCACCATTCAGTATTGATGTGAAAAGGGAGGTTACATCAAGGTTGACTATTTTTCTTTGCTGCTACCTTTACTTGTTTGGTGGAACAGTTTATGTTTACCAGCTGGTTGTTTGCCTGTTTTTTGTTATTTTTTTCTAACGCATTTATTGAATTATCACTTCTGACATTTGAGATGTATTTCATAACACTTACCAGTAATGGCTGATTTGATTTTTCAGATTACAAAAAAGAGAAGATTTATTATAAGCAATGAGGTACTTGTTAAATATCAAAAGGAATTAATGGTAGCAGCTATTGAATTTTTGGCTGAATAATAAGTCAGCAGAAATTCCTTTTTCATTTCCATGGACCTCTTCCAAAGCTTATATTGTTGGCATTTTGTTTCAACTCAACGTTAGGGAATGGGGGGAAAAGGAAACTTCTACATGATTTGTTAGACCAATTCTTCCCTTTATACCAGCTTTACAAAGTTAATCCTGTTAATATGCAATTTATTAAATGAAATAAAATCAACTGTTAATATAAGCCTTCCAAGAAATAGGAACAGCAGACCAACTGAAAGTGAAGATTTATATATATATATATATATATATATATATATATATATATATATATATATATATATATATATATATATATATATATATATATATATATATATATATATAGATATATGGGTCGCCTTCACATGGTCAACATTTCAGAATGCCGAAGACCATATGGCAGACACCATATGATTGAAATTCAAAATGTCAACCATGCTGAACTGGCATCTCCATACAGTGAAAAATGGAAAGATTTCCATCTTCCGAACTATAGTGCGATCTCATAGTTGGTATATTTAAGTTCTGGGGTGTGTGGGGTGTGGAGCCCTCCACGGGGGCTGCAGGGTGAAGATAAGATTTTGTTATGGGTTTTTTTTTTTTCCAATGGTTGTTCATTTCGAATGTCGGTCATATGGTCTTGGTCATATGGTCTTCAACATTCTGAAATGTCGACCATATGTAGTAGATCCATAAATATATATATATATATATATATATATATATATATATATATATATATATACATATATATACACATATATATACACTCAGACAACCATTATGGTTCTTTTTTCTGTAAGGCAGATGTTTTCAAAATAACCCAAATACATTTTATTCAACATTGAAAGATAGGCAATATCATAGCTTTAGAATCAGCTAAGACCTTAAATGTATTTGAACCCTATTGTAATCAAATTTGTAATTCCCTACAAAAATAAATCAGGAATATAGGATTCATTTTTTCAACCAAGTATAAATAAGTCCACATATTTTATATAGATTTAGCCCTCATCAGACACTATTAAAGTGGTTATCATTTGTTAGTAGATAAAAAAGCTACAGGGGCTGATTCCCTATTTTCTGATTTATATAAACCTTTTACTCATTTATTTATTCCATATATTATTAGAGTAATATAAATGTTAGTTAATTCTGCTGTCATGGCAGATGATGTCTTCTCCTTGGCCATAATCATATTAATTAAGAAACCTGAAAAAATGAAAATATTTAAAATTATAAACCAATTTCTTTCTTGAAAATTGACAATGTAATTATAGCCCTTTTGGAAGTCATATAAATACCTCTCGAGTGAATACTGAATAATGTTCATGCATTTCTCATGAATTAAAGAGTACTCATTTTTGGTTTTACATCTTAGCAGAACCTTGTGACATTTAAGTTTTGTAAATGGTTGTCTTATATCTGTATCTCTCTGGCAAATAATGTAGTTTGTAAAAACAAAAACTAAACCTACATGAAAGAGACTTCTATTACATTTGGAATCAGTGCAAGGTAGCTATAAGGGGAAAGCAATTATGATTTATACTATGTGTAGACAATATACAGGGAATAATATGTCATAATCAATAGCACTGGCAGCTGTGCAGCTGTGTAAAGGGATATCATATTTGGAAATCGCATTTATATCACGTTATCGAAATCTTACTACATCGAATCACTAAAGGTCGACCTCTAGTGATCGATGTAGTAAAACACTGAATAACATAAAAAAAAAAACAAACAAAAGTAAAACTAACTAGTGTAGGCAGGGGGGCAAGCTACCCTGCACCCCCCACACCCCCTACTTAAATATTCCAACTCCAAGACTGCACTACATTGAGGTAAATGGAAATCTCCCCCTACGGAGATTTCCGTTTACCTGCATGATGTTCTGCACTTTCGATATCGCGGTGCCGACAATATCAGTTTCGATATTGTCAGCTTTTGACATCGTGAAGGAGACCCTGGAAATCTAGTATTATATCTGACTGATATTTTCTTACACTAGTATGTATTTTTTTATGACTGTGAAGTGAAAAACTGACCAAAGTTATGCATTTGCAAAAACAACTGGCTGAAACTATTCTCAGCTGAAATTGCTCTCTTGCTGTATTGCATCTGCAGCTGTAGTTATTGTTTTATATATATATATATATATTTTTTATTTTATTTTATTTATTCTATATATATATATATATATATATATGGGTCTTTATATATATATATATATATATATATATATATATATATATATATATACATATGGGTTCACTACTAAATCTCGAATTATGGAATCTCAGGACTCAGAATCTCGAGATTCCGTAATATCGAAAACAAAACAAAAAAATTAAATAAAAAAATAAAAGATTTAGACAGGTGTATGCAGGGGGGCAAGCCCTCCTGCACCCTCCAAACCCCCTACACTTAAATATACCAACTCCAAGATTGCTCTACAGTGGAGTGAGCGGCAACATTTCCATTCCACTCTGCATGGCACTAGTTTGCCGTTCACTCCATTGTGGTGCAATCTCGGAGTTGGTATATTTAAGTTGCAGGGGGTGTGGGGGGAGCAGAGGGGCTTGCCCCCCTGCATATGCTTTAAAAAATGTATGGAATCTCGAGATTCTGGTCTTCGGGATTCAGAGTCCCGAGATTCCGTAATTCGAGATTTGGTAGTGAACCCATATATATATATATATATATATATATATATATATATATATATATATATATGTGTGTGTGTGTGTGTGTGTGTGTGTGTGTGTGTATATATATATATATATATATATATATATATATATATATACACATATGCCTTTATCATCATTCATAATGTCCACACTAAATGATTGACAGTATGCATGTCAACGTGCTACTACTTATGTGCCAAGCAGCAATCTATGCTATGCAAAAACATTACATTAAAATGCAAAAAATAAATAAATAATAATAAACATTGTTTTTTGCAGGGGACAAGTCCACCAGCACCCCCTCCAACACCCCCTGCTATTAATATATTCTAACTCAGAGATTGTACAGTTCTTGGGGAAAGGGCAAATTCCCCAAATCTGAGAATCATCTGATCTGCTACCTTTGTCGGCAGATGTTGACCAAAGCACTGTTCAACTCTAAAATAATTGCAGTTCTATTTAGTATTGATACTTGCAGATAAAGCTGTCTATCAGGTTGAAAACACTTTGATTTATTAGGCTGAAATATTTTCATTCAGTTAACTCTTAGTCACTTGCTTTAGGAGAAACAACATTAAGATATTTGTTTTTTAGGAATCAATGTTCACCCTTTTATAACATATGCAATACTTTAAATAACTACACTTTTAATACAGATGCCCTGGTATAAAAAAATAGTACATTGACTGTCAATTTCAATATTATGGCACTTTAAATTCATGGCTTAGCCATGAAGGAACAACTTTAAATTGATGGCTTAGCCATGAAGGAACAACTACCACAGGTACAACCACAACAAAGACTACAACAACAGCGCCCACAGCAACAACAACAAAACATGTACACAAACAGTCTACAACAAAATGAACATTCAAAGCTATAATTAATCATAGAATTGAAGGGAAGGTACACTCACTCACTCACAACATATATAAATATACATGTATATATATATATATATATATATATATATATATATATATATATATATATATATATATACATATATAGATATATATATAGAATATGTGTGTGTATGTTTAATACACATAAACATACATACACACACTAATTGGTCCAGTCTTTGTAATAGTGACTTAAAGTCATGTGTTCTGTCCTGCAAATGCTTGTAAAAATATGTATGCATATAATGCACCTCATGGCTGAGTGCACTTGGTATCCCAAAATATTACTAAAAATATTCAGCTCTTTGAGATTACCAGGTAATACAATTTGTAATATAGCCACTGGATATCCAGAGTACTCTGTTGACACAACAAGGAATGTTCTATTTGATCTTTTATTACATAACTGTAGTAGAACTGGACTTTTCTTTTGGTAGTTTGCTTGGCCAGGTATCCGGTATTTGACGAACACACAAAGGACATGAAACACCGGTACCTGTGATCTGACTGTCCTGTACCGTGGTGCAGCAGTTTGTGCACTCACTCTGAAAGGGGTAGCTTTAGAAGTTGTTCCTCCCATCAAGGGGTTGTACTTGGTGCCACAATATGTTGAAGTTCTTACTGTGAACTCCATGTCATCATCTTCCTTCTCTTTGATGGGTTTCTCCTGTTCTTCCATCTCTTTTTCTTGGAGGTAATCATCTTGTCCCTGCGGCACGTATGACATCTCATCCTTGTTCTTAAACTCTAAGCTCAGGATAAAGGGTGGAAGTAGAAGTCCCAGAATCACCTAGGTCAACAGGAATGAGAACATAGGAGTTAACAGCAAGACATACAAATATAAGTATCAATAAATACCATTAGACATATTATCTTTCTAAAATACAGTGAAAATTTAAGAAAAATGCAGTACATTTATATTCCTAGCTTATTAACAGCACACTTTCAAACATTAGCTTATTGTCTGTGACTTCTGATGATCAGGGCTTAAAATAAAGTGTTTATTGTACCAAGCAATGAATCACAATTAATTTACGGATAGTTTTGTATTCTAGGAATTATTCTTAACTAACTTTACAATAAGTCTATGAAAGGGTGGTATTAACTGAAACAAAGAGAGAGAGAGACAGAGAGATAAAGAGATATAAACCTTTAAATAGAAAAATATGTTGAGATTGATGAATTTTGTACAGCATAAGAAAATATATAATATTTTCTTAAAATAACTACTATGGTAAGTAACATAAGCAGGTCAAGCACAAATACTTGCTCATTTTAGGGTAGGTATTGATAAAGTCAAGATTAGTTCCAAAAAGGGAAGGGTGAAAGGGACAGAATTCCTCTCAAACACTTGGTTAACGTCAATATCACCTAAACAAAAAAGCATGTATTAATGTAATTTGAACAGCTGGCATTTCACATGGATATTTAAAAAATCTGACTTGTATGTCTTGTGACAAAATTGTGAAAATTCCTAAAGTTACAATATTTAATCTGGTAAAGCAAATTTGGCACATACAAAGGTTTACAATATAGTTATTAGGTCTGTTGAAGAAGTTGCCCTGTTTTAAGTGACAGATGAAATATTAATCTACTGAAAATAAAAGATTCCATTAAATAAATGTAGCATATATCATGCATCATAGTTTTAGTGAACCTCAGCAGTTTTGGTCAACATTTTCAGAACAATCATCTTAGAATTTCAGCAAATTAAATGTGAATATAATTTTTCAGTTCATTCTGAAAAGGTGATTTCAGAAATGCAATCAACTTTGAATTGATGGGAAGAAATCCTTATTGCCTGCAGCTAATTGCGACAGCTGTTGTATTCAGTATGCAGTTAAAACTGCTATGCTGTGAGTTACAGGGCTACATTCTGACAACTAGCACTGCTATGCACAACTGTTAACAAGCTTAAATGCAGGTGTGCAGCTTCAGCAGTTCACATTACTTATTCTGCAGCCATATTACATTATGTATCTCCAGCCCAGTGATTTCACAGCTGGGATAAGAAATTACCTTTCTATGTGGGACTCTGCCAGGAGTGGCCTTAGGTCAACTGGTGCCCTAGGCAAAAGGGCTTCATGGTGCCCCCAACACACCACCTGGTGCCCCCATCCTGGTCTACCTACAGCATTGGAAAAGCGTTGGTCTATGCCTAAGGCCGGCTATGGACTCTGCACTGAAAGTGCTATGGTTCATATAAGGAACTCCCACTACAGTTTTTAATAATTTAAGCAAGCTGTTGAAAACAGTTGGCAAAACATATGCTAAATCACACCATTGTCCGTGGTCAAAACTTCAAACACCTAAATGGCTTCATTTTCAGAAATGGATCAATTTAATTCTGTAGTTCTACTCTGAAGCAAGTTTTCATGCTTGCGTAAAAAAAACCAAACAAATCAAGTAGAAATATACAATAAAACTTCCCTGCTCATGAAGCCGAGTCTCACAGATAGTAAGTCATATACATGGTCCCATGTCATTAAATCCACTTCCTCTCACAACTGAAATGAAGCATGCTGTCACTGCGATGTAGTCAATCTTTGATCCTGTTTCTATAAAAACATTATTGTATTCATCATGGATGCAGTCTTAATGAAAATAGGCTGAGATTCTATTAACTACAGTCTCCTAATGGACAGGCTAGTCACATTAGGTATCAGTGAATGTCCCATACCTTAATTCTCTACTTATGTTGCCAAAAAGTTTGCTAACATACAGGTAAATAAGCTACCAGGATATTAACTTGGGTGCCCCAAGGTTATGTCTTTTAGTATCCACTCCACTATATTTATGAATGACCTGATACTGGTCCGCTATAATCTTATGCAATCATTTATGCAGATGTGCTTATTTTCTTGACATCTGGGAAAATGCCGCACAATGGCAACCTATGCTTCACGGTACCTTTAATAATATGTGGGGTTGTTTCAAAAGCTATTATGTCCATGCCAAAATGCAAAGTATGCTCTCTGTTGTTAAGATATTTATTATTGACTTACTTTACAATAAGACACAAGCCAAACTGAATGGACTCGGACTGACAACTTTTTTTCTGCCTGTAAGACAAGTTACCTCCCACCCTCATGCAGAAAGTTTCATCCCCTGCAATTCCTAAACCAGCATAATTCACCCCAAAGTCACAAAATCTTGGGTAAGTTACAAAATACTTTAATTTCTAGTTCATTTAACTAAATGTGTTTGTTGGATCATGTTTTGTTGAAAGAAAAAGATGATAATGCCCAAAAATGTCTGTTTTGAGTAGAGTTAAATATTTAATTGCCAACTTTCTTTTAAAATTTAGTATTTCTCATTGCTAGAGGCCATGTTTCCTTGACTGTCATGAAGATGGCCTATCAGATGGATATTCATCAAATTACATTCCCCTTCGCTGAACGTCCACAGTGTAAGGTCTGCCTTTAGGTGGTAATATGGAAGCTTAGCACTTTTCTAGATATTATTGTGGTAAGACAAAGAGTCAGAGGCTTTTCAGTAGAATTAATACACAAAAAGAAACCAAGTCTGTTTTCACAGTGACAAAATCAATATTTTACTTTCTTCCCCGCAGATTTAACACATTTAGAAATGTCAGGGAGGGTGAAGTGGGAAATTACCGACTCTTTTTCTTCAGGGAAAACTTTCTCTTTTATTAAGGCTTTTGCTAAATGATGTTAATATGTTCTTAATATTCTGGTTATCACTGTAACTATGATTCATGCAGCAGACTGCTTGCAAAACTGCTTCTTTATCTTTGTACGTTGTTAAGCAAAACATGAGATGTTTATGTCTATTCTGTTGTCAAAAATGGAATGATCAATACTCCAATGTCTTTTCCCAAAATGTACATTTAATCCTAACATTAGTGTTTATTTTATTTTATTTGTTTTCTGGGGTAGAACACAGATCTCAATGGACTTTTTTTCAGCTTCAGCCTAGTAGTAGAGTCTGATTAAGTGACTTGATCAAAATCGCAGTTCGGCAATGAAGGCTGAGGGATTAAAACCTTGAACCACTGGCCACAGGAAGCAGCTTGTTAACCGCTTCTCAATCCTCTAAGCCAACTACCAGACAAGCAGTGTTAAGACAAGTCACTTGCGTGGCTGTTTGATTCCATGTGTCTTTTAAAAATAATTCTTCAGGAGGATATGGCATTCTCACATGAACCTTATTAAAATGGGAGTCGAAGATCAGTGTGAGAGTAATGGCAGGCTGAACATGCTGCAACCTATAGTCTTTTTATTTCATTCTGCAATTCCTATTTCAGAGGCATTAGTAATCAACTATGTACTAGTACTGGCTGTCTGGTTACTCAGAAAATAAGCCTATGTCCTTGACAAGTAATGCAATAAAGGATAGCTTAGCTATGTTAGTTAAGGGGGGATTTGTAAACTGTGTAAAAAGTTTAAAAAAATTTACAGTGGAAATTACAAATGGATGGTATGATATAGAGAAAACGTTTTTATGTCAGAATGTCACATCAGTTTTTAAACAAACAAGCTGCCAATTATTGTGTTTTTTTTAACTTAAAACCTTTTAGGAAATATGATTTTTGGAGGCCTGCTCATGGCATAACCCCCCCCCAAAAAAATTAAATTAACTATAAACAAATCTCACAGTAGTATTACAATAATCCATCTTGACATAATTATCCAATTTGTCTATTAGCATCAATCTTCTATTTTTAAGTAGTCACAGTAATATTGCTGTGTGTACTAAGGGGAAAGTATGGTAAGAAAGAAGTGTGAATAAGATAATATACCGATGATATTACTTACAAAATTCAATGCAATCTGCATTAATATGCTACATGGTGGGTACAAGATATGGGGTAAGGACTACATTTCTTTATACTATTTTGTTGTTTTAAAATTTGCATATGTGTTCAGTTGCTTTAATAAAGCCCCTTTTGATGTTTTATTTATAGGTGGTTTGTGCATCCTTAAATGACAGATTAAGGTGAAAAGCAGTTTGTGATGTTCTAAAATGTTAACAAATTAAGGGGCTCATCTCATTTGTGCATGGAATGATCTTTCAAACTGTTAACTCTTTCACAGCAGCCAACTGAATTTCGTACAAAGATATCTACTTTCAGTATTTGTGCCATAAAAACAGCATGCTATAAATGCAACTTGAGACTTGAGGCAAAATATCATGCATGTTTTTTTTTTCACTTAACCCCTTCATACCTAATTATTTTCAGGGCTGTAATCTTAATCCTGACTGATTCTGGTTACCATTGCCTACTGTGTAAAAAAGTGATGTATATCCCAAAAGGTTTAAAATATTCTAGTGAGATTTTCCAGGAATTATATTAAACCAGTTACCTATAAATAATATATTGTACTTTTCCTTTGATAGCAATAGCACAGCTTGCCTACCAAATCTTAAAGAAAAAGAAATATAATTTAAACGTCTCATTTACACTTTATTAAAAAAAAAAAACAAGTGAAAATATCAACTTTACACATAAATAAATAGTCTTTTTATGTCTAATGTAATATCAACAGTGGATATTCACTTTCTGATAGCTTTTATTTTGTTACGTTGAGAAGAAAGTACAGATGCACTTTTGTTTTAAACTGATTGCTATGAAATGCTGCAGCCTGCCAGTTTCTATTGGCTAGTCAAGCTGTAATTTAGTATCTCCTATAAATGCCCACATCTCTGTGATGTTTTCAGAATATCTAAAAATAATCAGGCCAATAAGCTACATACTTGGTTTTATACGAGATAACAGAAAAAACTTGTCTTAAACACAAGCAGACATCTAAAATCTTTGAATATCATCTTATTCTTGTCAGAAATTTGTTTTTTCCTACAAAATTTAAAATAACAAATTATAACTTTATATATTTATATGCACGTGTTGAGAAATGAATGGCAAACCTCACAGGCTTAATGAAGGCCCTACTAATAAAGGGCTATAAATATAAAATATTTTAACACTTACTGTAAAATCTTCAGAAATAGATGTCAATGCACCTGGTTCATAGGTTCATAGGTTTTTACTAGACATGCAGTCCTGGAAACCATTGAGGGGTCTATCCAGTTTCCTAATTGCCCTAAAGTACTGTTCAGTTAAATCAATTAATAAGAGTCATACAGCAGGCAAATAGAGGCTAAGAGAATCAAACCCTGGATTACAGAAAGTAGTTCATCAACACCTTATAGACTTAATCTTCTGAACTAACTCTCATTCGACTATTGCCCACATTCCTGCCAAGTATCAACCTTCCCCCAAATGGACGTGAACCAATTTGTTCCCTTATACTGTGTATCCTCATCTAAGAGATAAGAGCTGTCTGGAGGAGACATCATCCCTGCAGTCATGATGGTGCGTTGTGCCCAAGCCTACATTCCATCTTCATGTGGGCTGTTAAATCCCAGGTTACCCTGCCTTACCAACCCCTCGACTGTAGATCTGTGAAGACCATGACTGGCTATCTTCAGGAAAAAACATATTTGACACCCACCACCTATCAGCAGTTCCCATTATTCCAGAAGTGAGCTATGGGAACATTTTTCTTAAATCCTAACTATATCCTCTGGTGGCTGACTAGGTGGTGCATCACCACTGGGTATCCAGTGCCCTTCTCCAGACAGGTGTTGTCACATATGCATGTACCCACTGACAGCTACCACCAGTAGTGCTGGATACCAAGACTATATCCCTTAGTCATTGTGTAAGCCTCTGTTTACACAAGTGGAGCAGCCAAATGTGAACTACCTTACCCTTTCCTCATAACAAGTGAGCTGGCATTAACTACTTACTTCCATTCCCTTACCTGGTTCTTCCAGTGCCTGAGCCATACTCAGACTCATGTTGTACTTAGTGCTTTATTGCTCTATAACACACAGCCAGGAAAAAAATTATATACATTTACATCTTTGAATAATCAGAGACATTTCATATGTGTTTATATTTGGAGGAGCTACATTATTTCCAAAAAAAAAAAAAAGAAACAAATTTTAGTTTTTCTGAAGTATACAGGATTTTCACCTTTGATACAATACAATTTAATACAGACATATTTTGGACCTGATTTATATTCTACACTGTAAAAAAAGTCATAAAGCCACCCTTTACTACAACTAATATGAAGTGAGTGTGCAAGTTTATACCTGATTGCTAACTATATGGAGGTAACAACTTAATAACCCCTTGATAGTCTTTGCGAGCATTTCAAGGAGTTATGCTTAACACCCTGGTATATGCTACAGATAAGACTGATATTCAATGCTTAAATATGTTTTACTGTTGAAGTCAGAGGTACGCTTTGCCCTTGTCAGCAAAGGATTTTGTTTCTGTTAACATATTTTATTCAATTCCATATTAACAAATCTTATATAATAATTGCTCTTCTTTATGAGAATTTCTTGCCTTTAGGTGGTGGGTTTGCAGCCCTTTCTTTTCTGTTTCTTCCTTTTTATTATTTCTATTGTAATTTACTTATATTTTTGTAAAGCATATATCATATAGCATGTTTATTATGAAATTATAAAAGATTTTTTTTATGTTGGTATATTTTCAGTTACAGGAAATGTCACTCACTATGTAGATATAATAATGGGTTTTATTCTTATGAAATGCAGTTCAGTACACGTATATTCTTGATATTTACTGCATTCATCATGAAAATAAATCATAGCTCTACCACCTTATAGAAAGCAAATATAAAATGCTTCACCATATTTTCACACTGGCATTTCTGCTCAAGCCAACATTTGGCTCTTAGATAAAGGATACAAAATCTCAGCAACAGAAAGTCTTGGAAAGTTAGTTATATTTGAGCAATTAGAACACAGTTGCAACTATGAGTTTTATTTCACTGTTAAGGACTTAGACACAGCTCACTGCTGAAGATGGTTGCATCATTCTACCTTTACCAATGAAGGGATTTTTTGAGGTGTTGCCAACTTTCTATTGACAAAAATGGTTATTTTATGGAGAAATGTATATAATAATTGATTTCTTCTGTAATGATGAATCACTAGATGTTGACATATATTGCATTGTTGCATCAAATTATAGATTATCTCCACTTTGAAAAAAAAAAAAAACAAGTATAATCCAACTTTATACATTATCTCCTTGGCATGCCTATGCAATCCTATACTTGGTTATGCCTGAATTACACATTTGACAGATGTTAGTCAAGGCTTTGAAAATTATACCTGGATCATCGGACACAAAATACAGCTAGGACTTTCAGTCCTTACTAAGCACTTCAATACAGACTAAAGACAAAGCTGGTTGCCATTCTGACTTTGTCAGTACAGTGAATGTTGGCTGTTTTAAATTTCTCATAACAGAAAAGATCATCTTTCAGAGAACTAGAACTGTATATGCATTTTTAAATCTGCTGTGTTGTAATTTGGAACAGATATTTTCTGGACATGTACTGTAGTCTTCACACTGAATATAAGATCTATACACACCCTTTGAAAATGAGTAGGTGTAACTTGGCAGAATGTCACAAAGATATACCTGTGAAATCTTGTATTCCATAATGGCAATCATTTGAAATGTCAGAACCTGTTGGTACAAATCCCAAAATATTGAGACTAAATGCATGAAAGATCGGACTTACATATACTAAGTCCAAGACTTTTTGGAATCTTCCCTTTTCTCTGAGGTATTGCAATCTCAGAGTTGGTATATCTAAGTTTGGGGATGTGGGAGGCTTGCCCCCACATGGGGAGGTGCAGGGGGTGCTTGCCCAACAAGCAAAAAGAAATTTTAAGAAAAAGAGCTATCTTCAAAATTTGTTATTCTCCTGTGTTTTTGGTCTTTTTTGTCAGTATATCAGCACTTGGCATTTAGAGTGCTGAAATTTCAGAAAGGGGCCTTTGATAACTGCAAATGTAAGCTATATGCTCAACAACCTTTTGAATAATCTGACTGAAGGCTTTAAGTTATGATATTTGCACCCTTAGGTATATAATACAACAAGCACTTCTTTTCTATTATTAAATGTATCTCATCTTTGAGGCTGATAGGCCACAATGAACTTTTCAGTGCTGGATATGTTAGTCGTAGCATATTTACTATGATGGAAAAAAGTAATTTTTGTGTGTGTGTGTGTGTGTGTGTGTGTGTGTGTGTGTGTGTGTGTGTGTAAATATATATATATATATATGGGTCTACTTTAATTTACCGTAATCTCAGTTGACCGACACGCGGAAGAGGGAGACGAAATGACCGACAGGTAAGTTTACCGAAAAGGTGATGTGCCGACAGCGGATAGAGCGACAAGGGTAATGTGTGAGTAGTGACGGAGTTAGGAGCGGTCAGGTAAGTGTGCGTTGTTGTGGGATTTTGGGTTAGGGTGTGGGATGGGTGAGTGTGTGGTAGTGTCGGAGGTAGGGAGGTAGGGTTCGGGTAAGGTAAGTGTGTGATAGTGACGGAGTTTAGTTTAGGGACGGGTTAAGTGGTTTAGGTTTGGAGTGCGGCGGTAGGGTGAGTGTGCGATAGTGATGGGCATTTTGTTTTGGGGTGGGTTAAGTGAGTTAGGTTAGGGTGCAGGTAGGGTGAGTGTGCGATAGTGATGGGCATTTTGTTTTGGGGTGGGTTAAGTGAGTTAGGGTTAGGGTGCGGGTAGGGTAACTGTGCGGTAATGTCGGACCTTAGGGTTAGGGTTTGGGTTAGGGTTAGTGGATATGTGATTGTGTATGATGTGTAGTTTACGTTGTTTGTG
Organism: Protopterus annectens; assembly: GCF_019279795.1. Taxonomy (NCBI): domain Eukaryota; kingdom Metazoa; phylum Chordata; order Ceratodontiformes; family Protopteridae; genus Protopterus; species Protopterus annectens. The sequence goes on from NC_056730.1 coordinate 1,133,638,838, forward strand.
TCGGTGTAATTGTGTTCGGTTTTGTGAATTGTCGGTGTTGTGTGGTTTCGGTCATTAGGGTTCGGTGTTTTGTGTGTCGGTGAAGTGTGGTGTCGGTAAGGTAAAGTAGACCCATATATATATATATATATATATATATATATATGTATGCATATAAAAGTTCTTTTTAGTTTTGAATTAATACCATCTTAAGATAAATATAATTTGAATATGCACTGCATTTGTTATCCTAAAGTGAAATGATACAAAATAAAACATAATGCAACTTGGAAGCCTGGCATATTTAAATGATCATGTAATCTACTGGTGGTTCCTACCAATACATGATTACATATTTTGAAATTTTCTGTACTTTTTATTAAAAGCTTGGCCATCTTATTTAGATATTCAGTTATAAACTCTATGCTGGCTATGGTTTTAAGTGCAAAGGTAACAAAACTACATATTGAATTGTTCACTGTTAGGACATTGTTCACAATATTTTTCTATCTGGATTTCTCAAATGCTTGGAAACATTACATTGATAACACTATAGCATATATGTGCATTTAAAGCATTATGTATCTGTTACTATGAGAAAAATGAAGATTTTTGTGTTTGTTATAAATCACGTCTAATGAAATTGTGTTAGGTGTTAGATTCTGCTTCATGGAGAGCAGATATTCTAGGAAACTCATAATAAGCAATGAATGAAATGTGTTTTTTTTCTAAATTTCCTTTGTGAAATACTATAATTTCAGCTGCTTCCAATCATGACTACCCCCTAAGAATGTCTTTTCAACATATCCACATAGTATATCTCATTTGCATGCCAAGAAATCACATATACTACTTACAAGTAAAATATTAGGTGCATGCAAGTAAAAAAATGCAGTCATAACTCTCAAAATGTTGAATTGAGGTTCGTTGTTTATTCAGTTACATGAAAATAAATGTCAAAGATAGAAACGTTACTTATTCAAAATGATGACAGCAGTAATGTCAAAACAAATTACCACCGTAACAGCTACAAACAAATGCAATCTGAGGGTCATGCTGCTCAATGCTAGAAGTCTAAATCTCAAAATACAATCACTCGATGCACTCATTAAAATGGAGAACATTGACATTTGTGCCGTAAGAAAAACCTGGTTCAAGGCAGCAGAAAGCACCCCTGCACTACCAGGCTATAATTCATTCCACACCTTTCAGACCCAGAACTTGAACCGAAGCTCCAAAGGCGGTGGTGTTTCCATATTCATAAAGGATGTGCACACCTCCAGACTAGTAGCCCAACATAACACATTTGAGATACTTCAGGTCCAGCTAATATTGGGTAAGACAGCGATTCAGGTCGTAGCCTGCTATAGGTCCCCAACCATTCCCAAGACTCACACTCCATGTTCCTAAGCACCATGGAGAATATTAGGGTCCAATCTAACACTCTCATACTGGGTGACTTCAACTACCCTACATTAACTGGGAAAACTACTCATGTATCAATACACTTGCCCAACGTTTCCTGGAATTCATTAATTCCAATGCCCTGGACCAGCTCATTCTTACCCCCAATAGAGGTTGCAACATCCTTAACCTGGTTATTACTAACATGGATGATCATTGCTCTACACCAATAGTCAACTCCTCCCTGGTTAGATCTGACCACAAACTAATCACCTTGGAAATCCCCCCCCCCACCACACAAAGGTAACCACAATGAAAAACTTCTTCAGAGCTAACTTTGGGCTCCTAAAAACAGAGGTGGCTAACTTCACGGCACCCATGCAAATGGAGATCAGTTGCATGAGCACCGAATCATACACCAATGCACTGTACGAAAATGTACACAAATGCATGGATCTCACCATACCCAACAGAACCAAGACGCTCTCCTCCAAAAAAAAGGAAGCCAATCTGGTGGTCTCCTGCCATAAACAAACTCTACAACAGAGAGAGGAAACTGATGTGGAATAAGGTGAAGTCCCAAGACTGGAAAAACTCCCTTATCAGCCTCAACAAAAAGTTGAGATCCCTCATCAAATCCTCTAAAGCTAGCTATGAAAACAGAATTGCAGCAGATAGTAAAGACACCCACAAGGCCTTATATAGTTATGTAAAGAATCCCCACAGCAATGCCCAGATTTGCTCTGAGTGACTGTACAATGGTGCCTCCTATACCGAGCCAACAGATATTGCCAATTTACTGGCCAACATATTCAGTACCAACTTTACCCCTCTCGCCCCCCCAAGGGACTAGTCACAATACCAGTAGACTGCCAGGCATCCATTATTACTGCTGCACATGTTAAAACAGCACTATCCAAGGCCAAGAACACAGCTTCTATGTGACCTGACAATAGCCCTGGCTGTGTTCTACATGAACTACAGAGTGAACTGGCACCTCACCTGTATGCCCTGTTCAATCACAGCCTCACCTCAGGCTTTGTCCTTACCGAATGGCACACTGCTACAGTCATCCCTCTCCACAAAGGAGGAGCGATTATGTACCCTGGGAACTATTGCCCCATCAGCCTGATGAGTCTGATATGCAAAGCTATGGAATGCATCATCATGGACCTAATAAACAAGGATATAGGGAATCTCCAAACTCTGGATCCCACATAGTTTGGTTTTGTGAAGGGTAGATCATGCCTGCTCAACTTGGTTGACTTCTTTGAGTCAGTCACCTGAGCTGTGGATGAAGGCATGGTGGTTCATTCAGCCTACCTTGATCTGGCCAAGGCCTTTGATACCATTCCCTACCCAGGAATTATAGAAAAACTGACTAAGCTAGGCATCAAACCCTATATCAGTAGGTGGGTTGCAAGCTTTCTCACAGGTAGAACCCACAGTGTGAAAGTAGCTGACTCCAAGTCAGATTGCTGACCATTCACGAGTGGAGTCCCACAGGGTTTGGTCCTGGGTCCTCTCCTGTTTGGTATCTACTTCTCTGAGGTCCAGGCCAACATGAAGGTAGTTTTTGGGAGGAGCGAGATAGTTGGGGGTAAAAGTAGTAGTTTATTTTTTTTTCAGATTCCAGGGGAGTTGTGAGTTGTTGAGCCATGCTTTTATGGAGGAGAAGTATTTCTAAGTGAGTGCTTGGAACAGGGATAGCTTCTTATATTATTGTGGAGTCATTGGCATAGTGTACCATGGAGGCCTCTTTGGCTGCTGTGTTTAAATCATTAGTAAATAAGTTAAACACTAGTAGTCCTAGAATGGAGCCTTGTGCGATTCTGACTGGAATACAAAGGAAAAAGGAGAAATCATATTCCTATTTCATTACTTGGGACTAATGAGTGAAATAAACAAGAAAATAACTGTGATAAATTGTACCAAATCAACCAAATATAATATCAAAAAAAGTCCTGGACTCCACGTAGGTAAAAAAATCTTTATAAAATTCACAAAGCACAGAGGATGAGGGCTTGCGTCTAATGACTAGACTTCATCAGATAAAAGCACTGGTACAAGTTGCAACTTAAATACACCCATTCAAATCAAGTTAATTGCACTCAATCAACTTTTAAAGAAACATACATAAAAATCAAATACTGCCTTATAAATACATGTAAGGCATGTATTACTAATAAAATTTCATGTTTATCTTGTTTCTTCTTATAAACATTTCTTACACAATAAAATATCTTGTAGAATAGCCAAAAATATATGTTATTTAATTTTATTGTGTAAGAAATGTTTATAAGAAGAAACAAGATAAACATGATGAAATTTTATTAGTAATACATGCCTTACATGTATTTATAAGTCAGTATTTGATTTTTATGTATGTTTCTTTAAAAGTTGATTGAGTGCAATTAACTTGATTTGAATGGGTGTATTTAAGTTGCAATTTGTACCAGTGCTTTTATCTGATGAAGTCTAGTCATTAAACAAAAGCGCTCATCCTCTGTGCTTTGTAAATTTTATAAAGATTTTTTTACCTACGTGGAGTCCAGGACATTTTTTGATATTATAGAAATAAACAAGAAACCAGTTAAGTAAGGAAGTTGATAGCGCATCAGAAGAGAGTTTAGTTAGGATAAATTGATGATTGACTGTGTCAAATGCCAGAAATAGAGCTGGGGATAGAAGACTTGAATTTCTATTGTGATTTATTATATATGTGAACCTTGGAAGGGCGGTAGTTGTACTGTGATTGGGTCTGAAACCATGCTGTGAGTGACAGAGGTGGTTATGAGAAGTAATAGCTGCATTAAGCTGAGAGTAAATACATCCTTCCAAGATTTTGGATATGCGAGAGAATGGTGATTGGTCTATAGTTTATGAGCTTGGCTGATGAGATGACTTTATGGTAGGGTATTATATATAGGATATTTACCATAAAATTTGGATATATTTTTCTTTGATGAAATGGATTATTGTAATTGAGACAGGATATGCAAGGCTATCTGCAACAAGTATAAGGGTTTCAGACAGAAGTTGATCAGGGCAGTGCTTACAGTCTTAAAGGACAAACTGTAAGGAGTGTAAAGGTTTGTTGTGGTTTCAATGACTAGGGTGTAGGGGCTGGATTTGAAGTAGTTTTGTTTTGTAGGAGGGAGGTTACAACTCTTACATAATGTGAGTTAAACTGTGAAGCAACGTCTTGGGAGTTATAGGCTGGGGATGGGAGAGGTTAGGTCGATTTTCTGGGACTGAGCAATGTATTTATTGACTTCCAGAAGTTTTTTTTGTTTAACAATGAATTGAAGGTGTTGCTATAATAAGGTTTTTTGTCTTGTTTTATACATTCTTTGCTATGGTTCTTTAACTACCTATATTGTTGCAGGGGTATTTGAGACTTGGTTTGTAGTTATGACTTCCAGCCTTTATCTCTAAGTTGCATGAGTTGCTTTGTTTTATTAGTTAACCAAGGTGTTGGTTTGTTTTTAACAATTTTGATTCATAATGGTGCTTGCTTTGCCAGCTTATTTAGAAATATTGTATCAAATGTGACTACTGCTTCATCAAGGAGAAGAGTTTTAAGAAGATTAGAACAAGAACACTTGTTAATCTACAAATTTAACTGAATAAATTACTGGAAGCTTCAGCATGGTGTCTTTATTCCTTCCACAGGGAGGGTATTAGAGAGAGAGAGTCTCATAGATCTGCTAGTTAAAGTGATTTTTATCTGGACTAATCCTTTATACTAATCTATTTCTTATTAGTTCTGTTACCAACGTTTGTGCTTGTTTCCCACCTTTCCTGTGCTGTATCCAGGATTGTTTGTAAGCTTCTGAGCAGTGCCAAGGTCTGCTCTCCAATTTTTCCCTTAGATCTACTAGTTCTCTCCCCTCCTGCACTTTTACTAGCTTATTAGTCTAGCACTTTACCAGATTTCTTGTAGCAATTATTGTAGCACACCAAAGTGCTACCAGCATTAAACGTTCTACAAGGAAACAGCTCCAGTACTTATTATTAATGCCCACCCCTCCAGGCATGTCTAAAGGTCAGTTCCCTGTGCATTCTCCTATTAACCTGATGAACTTGGGCATCCTGAGGCAATGTAGCAACAGCTTCAATTACACTGAAAACCCTCTCCTCGTACCTCCCAACACTCAGACTTGTGAGAGATGCACTTATATATCCAAATTGTAAGCCACGCACTCTCCAGCCAAGACTGCAATAGCTGGTCAAGAGGAGAAGGTCAACACTTGCACCACACCACATGGAACACATAGCCCTCCAGAACACACACCAGCACTGCCTTCACATAAAAACACAAACTGCACACCCACCTTTGTGGAGGCTCTCAATAAAAATCTACCCAAACAGCAGAGACCTCCAAAGCAAAAATGCACTTGACTACCAAAACACAACACTAATCAAGAGACACATAACTCTACTAAACAGCGTGCCACTCAACCAAACCCCCTAAGGAAAAACAGCATGCCCAACACACTAGTCATAGGTGACTTGATAGTGAGGCACACTGATGTCCAACTCACTAGGTTGAATAAGGAGAAAGTAACAGTCAGCTGCATGTTAGGCACCAGGATCCACCACATAATGCATGCAATCAAGTCCCTCAACAACAGGTACAGATATGACTCTGTCATTGTACATGTGGGTGTGAATGACCTGAGGTGTACCTCCCTGGACTACATGAAAAGAGACATGGAGGAGCTCTCAGATTATGTAGCCCAGACGGGTATGACCCTAGCCCTGAGCAGCATCCTACCGTCACCCAGAATGGTACCACAGTACAAGTTGAAAATGATTCATTTCAACAACTGGCTAACTTTCTGGTGTCATACTAAGGGGATCCAGTATCTGTCTGCCTGGGATGACATGACTGACAGACCTCAATGCTTTGCCAGAGATGGCCTGCATCTGTCATCCCCTGGGCTTCTGGATACTGGCCAAGGCTCTTGCCATCCCTATAGTGTCTTTTTTAGGTGGTATTCCAAAGAACAAATTACCACCATAACAGCTACAAACAAATGCAATCTGAGGGTCATGCTGCTCAGTGCTAGAAGTCTAAATCTCAAAATGCACTCGCTCGATGCACTCCTTAAAATGGAGAACATTGACATTTGTGCCATAAGAAAAACCTGGTTCAAGGCAGCAGAAAGCACCCCTGCACTACCAGGCTATAATTCATTCCACACCTTTCAGACCCAGAACTTGGACCAAAGCTCCAAAGGCGGTGGTGTTTCCATATTCATAAAGGATGTGCACACCTCCAGACTAGTAGCCCAACATAACGCATTTGAGATACTTCAGGTCCAGCTAATATTGGGTAAGACAGCAATTCAGGTCATAGCCTGCTATAGGTCCCCAACCATTCCCAAGACTCACAGCACTATCCATGTTCCTAAGCACCATGGAGAATATTAGGGTCCAACCTAACACTCTCATACTGGGCAACTTCAACTACCCTACATTAACTGGGAAAACTACTCATGTACCAATACACGTGCCCAACATTTCCTGGAATTCATTAATTCCAATGCCCTGGACCAGCTCATTCTTACCCCCAGTAGAGGTTGCAACATCCTTAACCTGGTTATTACTTACATGGATGACCATTGCTCTTCACCAATAGTCAACTCCTCCTTGGTTAGATCTGACCACAAACTAATCACCTTGGAAATCCACCCCCCCCCCCCTCAAAGGTGACCACAATGAAAAACTTCTTCAGAGCTAACTTTGGGCTCCTAAAAACAGAGGTGGCTAACTTCACAGCACCCATGCAAATGCAGATCAGTTGCATGACCGCCGAATCATAGAACATGTACACAAATGCATGGATCTCACCATACCCAACAGAACCAAGATGCTCTCCTCCAAAAAAAGGAAGCCAATCTGGTGGTCTCCTGCCATAAACAAACTCTACAAGAGACAGAGGAAACTTATGTGGAATAAGGTGAAGTCCCAAGACTGGAAAAACTCCCTTATCAGCCTCAACAAAAAGTTGAGATCCCTCATCAAATCCTCTAAAGCTCGCTATGAAAACAGAATTGCAGCAGATAGTAAAGACACCCACAAGGCCTTCTATAGTTATGTAAAGAATCCCCACAGCAATGCCCAGATTTGCTCTGAGTGACTGTACAATGGTGCCTCCTATACCGAGCCAACAGATATTGCCAATTTACTGGCCAACATATTCAGTGCCAACTTTACCCCTCTCGCCCCCCAAGGGACTAGTCACAATACCAGTAGACTGCCAGGCACCCATTATTACTGCTGCACACGTTAAAACAGCACTATCCAAGGCCAAGAACACAGCTTCTATGGGATCTGACAATAGCCCTGGCTGTGTTCTACATGAACTACAGAGTGAACTGGCACCTCACCTGTATGCCCTGTTCAATCACAGCCTCACCTCAGGCTTTGTTCTTACCGAATGGCACACTGCTACAGTCATCCCTCTCCACAAAGGAGGAGCGATTATGTACTCTGGGAACTATTGCCCCATCAGCCTGATGAGTCTGATATGCAAAGCTATGGAATGCATCATCATGGACCTAATAAACAAGGATATAGGGAATCTCCAAACTCTGGATCCCACACAGTTTGGTTTTGCAAAGGGTAGATCATGCCTACTCAACTTGATCAACTTCTTTGAGTCAGTCCCCTGAGCTGTAGATGAAGGCAAGGTGGTTCATACAGCCTACCTTGATCTGACCAAGGCCTTTGATACCATTCCCCACTCAGGAATCATAGAAAAACTGACTAAGCTAGGCATCAAACCCTATATCAGTAGGTGGGTTGTAAGCTTTCTCACAGGTAGAACCCACAGTGTGAAAGTAGCTAACTCCAAGTCAGACTGCTGACCAGTCACGAGTGGAGTCCCACAGGGTTTGGTCCTGGGTCCTCTCCTGTTTGGTATCTACTTCTCTGAAGTCCAGGCCAACATGAAAGACTCTGGCTGACAAAGTTCACAGCGATTGCAAGTTGGGAGCTAATATTAACTTTCTGAGTGATGTTGACATCCTACAGAAAGGCCTCACTGAGACCAACGACTGGTGTCAGAACCATGGCCTTAAGCTCAATGCCAAGAAATGTGTCACCCCCTTTGGGAAAAACCTGGTTCCCATGAATTACCACATTGATGGTAGTCCACTGAATACAGAAGGCATTATAAGAGATCTGGGAACACAGGCTGACAGCAACCTCTATTTTGACCACCACATTGCCACTGTGGTCAGAAAGTCCTTCTTTGTGGCACACCTCATTACTAAGGGTTTTGCATCCAGGAAGAAAGAGGTCATTGTCTCCCTTTACTCTTCCCTCATTAGGCCAATCATTGACTACAATGCCCCATTTGGCATGTATCTCACTAGACACCTGCAACAACTGGAGAGGCCGCAAATGTACCTCACAAAGAGGATCCTAGGCCTTAAGCACTTGTCCTATATGGACAGACTCAAAAAATTCCAACTTTTCTCTGTCTCATATCGCCTACTTAGAGGCGATCCCTGCTTGACTTACAAAGCCATATCTGACCCAGCTCTGTTAGAAATGCTACATCTAAAGAAAGCCCAATCCCTCCACATCACATGCACCAGAGACCTCAGCCTCATTACCACAATCAACAGAACATGCTGGAGGGACAGGTTCATAACCCAGAAACTGCCCATGCTATGGAATAGACCTCCCATACATGTCAAGCAGAGCACCTCACTGGCCCTCTTCAACAGAAATCTTGATGAGTGGATGGGAAATAGAAAATTCACCCCGGGGATAACCCCAGTGGCTCTACTCGACAGAGGCACTAGGAACTAAGATTGGATGGCATAATGCCAGGTTAATCCTATGGGCTAGGCTTGTAAAGGCTCCAGTGCCATTAGACTAGTACACACCTATGAACCTATGAGCCTATGAAATTGAGACTAACTTTTTTTTTCCAAAAAAATTAATTCTCCCTGGTAGGGATAAATTTAGAGACTGCCACTTCCCCTCATTTACAGTAATTTTTGAGATGGCCTGCTGAATCTGAACTTCTGTTCATTATGAAAAATGAAAAGTATATTACAAGTCCAAAAATGTAAGCTTATAAACTATGTGCATTGCCTTATTATTGGGATTTCCTGTAGTTAAAAGTAGTATGGTAGTTTTGCTTGGGATAAATGTATACCACGTGATATACTGATTTTTAATAAGCTCAAAATATATACTAGAAATGCAATATATTAAATCATCAAGAGCAAGCCATCTGTGTAATCGAGGAATTTAGCATTAATGTGTTTTATAGAGATATGAGTTACTTCAATATTATTCTTTATAGCACTTAATACTGGATTTAGAATGATTATAAAATGTGTCAGAGGTGGCCCTGTAGGACTTCTATTAATCGCACCTTGATTGAGAATCTTTGCTTGTCAATAAATCACTTTACCCAAGCAACCTCTTCAATAACATGCCCTGGTATGCACAAGCAATAAAATACACATTTCACCCAAGCGACCCCATCAGAGAAATGTCCAGGTTTGCAGAAGCATTGAAATACACATTTCACCCAAGTGACCACATTAGTAAAATGTCCAGGTATGCAGAAGCACTGAAATGCACATTTTACATAAGCGACCCATCAGTACAATGTCCAGATATGCACAAGCATCAGAATAATACATTTGCCCAAGTGAGCCCCTCCATTACAAATGTCCAGGTATGCTGAAGCACCATATCAGCTCCTGTCGCATCTCTGTACTCGACTAAAAAATGGCTGTTTTTTGGCATAACTTCAGGGAGATTTACACGCGTATGCAGATGAGTTCATTATATATTCACGTCTATGAATCAAACTCATGCACATACATGTAAACCCCCTTAACAGCATATCAGAGTCCTCCTATCAGTTATGTCTAAATCACAGTACACATTTCTGATGGGGGGTGTTTAGAAAAAAGTTCTCCACATTCCCGTAGTTCATCCTGACTGTCCAGGATTTGCTTAACCATGTAGCGTTGCTCTTCACTGATCATTGCAATGATTATGTGAAGCCCCAGACTATAAATACCACCCTGAGCTTTTAAAAAACACAGGTAGATATCTCCAATCTAGTATAACACAGGTCTTGAATGCATCCACTAAACAAAACAGAACTCTGACTTAAGAGAATGCTTATGATACTGAATATATTGAACCACTGTTTGAAAAATATCATGTGCTCGCAATAACTTCCCAAAAGGTATGAAGCAAAAATGGTTGAGATGAATCAAAAACAAAATGCAGTTTAGTAAATAATTGTTGAGGTATTTAGTTTCACTCTTGTACTTAAAACATATCCAGACTCTAGGGTGATAGCCTTTTTTTATGGCTGGATCTTTATTAGGTTTGGGGACAAGAATGATTTTGATGAGTAAAAGTGGGTGCCCAGGTAAGTGCCTTGAAGAGAAAGAACATGAAGCAATTGTAATTATTAACATATACACAGAGAAGTAAACCTCAGTGGGAAGATTAGCATGGGTTAGGAATAGAGCTTTACTAGTTGAAAAGATGTGGAAAATATTTTGAATAGTTCTTTAGTAACGTTTATTCAAAGTAAGCGAAAATGTTTGAGTGGATATAATTATTCAAAAATTCAACTGTTTCCTTTTTTTCAAATATTATTTATTTTTTTCCTTCTCTTGTTTTGTTTACATACTTCAATTTCAGTCATTATAAAAGCATCAGTTCAGCTACAGCACAGAAAAAAAAATCAGTCATATTTAGGTACATCATCCTTAAAGTTAATAAATTCCATAATGTATTACACGTATTTATGTCATTTTCGTTTACTTCAGGATCTCATATTATTGAAGTTCACAGCTCTCTAATTTGCCTTAGGATTATAATATATAATTTGGGAAAGTAATGTCTTGTGTCCTCACTAGATTTTTTCTGTGCCTATTAATATCCCAAATATTGCATTTCTTAATAAGTAGATAGTTATCCAAGTTTATCATCGTTTTATTTACACTGTGGTTTGGATTCAAATGTGTTGGTTGTAACAAGATGAAGGTATTTGTTAAATTTAATGCTTCCATCATTTTTTGAACTCTATTTTATGTTTTAATGAGCTATGAAATCTGCTATCTCTTAGATTTTTCTGATTTATAAATGGAAGGGCTTTGGGACTAATTTTACAACTTTTGAAATGGTCACACCATATTCTAATCCAGAATGGATTCCATTCTTTACCCTTAGGATTATAGTCTGCAACCTGAATAATTCTGTTTGAGCATATTATATCATAGTATAAGTTAAAGCTTGGCAGTCCCAGTCCTCCCTTTTCTTTAGGGTACATTAAATTCTGATACCTAATTCTGACAGATGGGTACCAGGTAAACTTAGCTGAAACTACATTTAGTTTTTTTTAAAGATTTCTTGAACTACTGAATTTGTTGCATTGAGTTGAAATAACTTTTCGAGAATATTAATTTTTATAACTGCTGCATTCGAAAGAAAGGCTATAATTTTTCCCCATCTCTGGATATCCTGTTCAATGTCTGCCCATATCTATAGTAGATCATTCTGCATAAACAATTTTTGGTTATGTTCAAAGGATATCCCTAAGTATTTTAGAGGGTATTTTAATTTTATTTCCGAATCTGAAAAACATTAGTATTTGTGGTGTACTGGGTTGAGAGGGAAAATTAAGGATTTTGGGGGGTTAACTTCATAGTTTGAAACTTTTGAGAAGCTATTAATAGAATCTAGAATCTGTGTTAAGGAGTGTGGCCTATAGATTTAAATCATCAGCAAAGGCTGTTAGTGCAATTTTATTATTAAAAATTTCTGGGATGTGATGGTACTTTTTTGGGTTATAAGTAAAGACAGAGGTTCTATATATAAGTTAAAGAGGTACGGAGATATAGGACATCCTTGTCTGGTCCCATTCAGAAATTTTACTGGATATGAATTTGTTTTATTTATATATAAAATTGTGCGAGTACTCTCTTATAAGATTTTTATTATACTTGTAAATTCATGTGGTATATCAAAATATGGAAGCATAGCAAAAATCAAGTGTTTCCTCACTTTCAGAATTAGAAACGTTAAGCTGTTTGAGTCAAACTTGAAGCACGGAAGAAAAAACACTTCCCCAAACAGTTCCTTCCACACAGCAACTGATGTCAATACAAAAAATAGCTGTCAGCAAAATAAATCCACCGGATAGTAAATAGTCATTGACTTTTTGAAAAACTACCCCGTTTTAAAATACAATACAAATATTATCTTTAGTAGTATAGATGTCATAGACCTATTTAGTAGCATTCCTATTGAGGAAGGACTAGAATCATTTACCAACTGCTTAAGAAGACACACTGATTTATCCTGGGACACTATCACACTACTAGGGGATTTGATGTCTATTGTGCTGGAAAATAATTACATTTATTTTGAGGGAGAACTGTTCAGCAGACCAGGGGAGTAGCTATGGGTGCTGCTTGTGCACCCATATTTGCTAACCTGGTCATGCTGGAATGGGAGGACACTCATATTTTCTGCAGCACATTATACAATTCCATTTGTTACTACTCAAGATTCTTGGACGACATCTATATTATGTGGGAAGGTGAAGAAAAGTCTTACTATGACTTTATAGTTTATATTAATTCCAGCAGTGAATATCTTAAATTCACTGAAGTTCACAACAATCAGGGGGTTCCTTATTTGGACACACAATGATGGATGTTTAAAGTCCAATATTTACAGAAAAAATACTTTTTCGAACTCATATATAGATTATTATAGTTATCATCCGAGAAAGATGAAGTGCAACATATACAAAGGTCAATGCATCAGAGCTATGCGTATGATGTCTGAATATGATGACATGATTAATGAGATAGGATATATTACATCTTTATTCTCAGAAAGAGGGTATGCAACAGATTTAATGGACGACATATCTAGATACATATTAGAACTGAGAGACAGTAGATATACCTCTCTATTGGGAATGAACATCTCCCATTCAGGACAAGATCAATTAAGTAACGAGATGACACCAAGGGTTGCTAATAACTATAAAAAGGCTTACATTATTGAATTTGGACCTTTTACTAATATAATTAAAGACATCATAATAAATAATTGGCACATATTAACAACTGAACAGGAGATTTTGGAGAAGGTGGGTAGTAAACCAATATTTGTTAATAGGATGGGAAGGAATTTAAAGCATTTACTAGAATTACCCAAACATGGAATGAATGAACTTAACGGGCATGCAATCAGTGCAGTTATATTAATGAAAATAGCCCTATTAAATTTAAGATGCTGGTATATATTGCTACAACAAAGAATTTATTCCCATATTTACTGCATTAGAAGGTAGACAACAAAATGCTTTAGCCAGACATATTATTGACAAAGGGACTGAGCACACCTTTAAGTTTTCCATTATAGAGACTATAAAGAACAATCCAAGAGGGGGTAACATCAGGAATTACCTTGCCTATAGGGAATTGTACTGGCAGGTGTACACAGATGCCACTTTCCCACCAGCTTTAAATGATTATATGTCTATTAAAGCCCTATTGATGTTAAATGAAAGAAACTGATTTATACACTAGGTATCTGATGAATGTATATAATTGAAACACAATATATATATATATTTATTGAGGTTCATTGTTTAAACTGCCTTGACAGTTTCATACTATTATATTTAGATATATTTAAATGAAGTTTGTACAGTGCCTTAAACAATATTGGAATATGTTTAGATAAAAAATTAGTCCAACAATAAGTATCAAGGCAAATGGAGTAGACCATTTGGGTTTGTTTTTTAACATATTTTTAAGATGTTTATATCACTTTAATTTGAAAAATTTTTAAACAGCGCATTTTGGCGCCAATTTCAACTATATATGTTTGTAAATTACTAATTTTACTTGTTCTGAGGAAGCTGAAAGCTAAACCAGGATTATTGTACAACATTAAATTTGTTCTTTTTACTATTTTTTGTATTGACATCAGTTGCTGTGTGGAAGGAACTGTTTGGGGAAGTGTTTTTTCTTCCGTGCTTCACTTTCAGAATTGAGAGCTTTACAATAAGTGTTTTAAAATACTGGAATAAAACACTGACCAAAGTAAGAGGAATAAAAGATAACTGAGTCCTCATTTTTACTATATTATTCGCAGTTGTTTTTATTACTCTTGTCAATGATTTCTGCAAAATCTCTTCATCTTGCTCAGCAGTCAAAAAAGTGTTTTCTGAATAAAAAAGAAACTGAAATTATACATTGCTGCTTTAGAAGACAATCAGTTTGGACATTATTTGGTTTCTAAAGGTCGAATATGTTTGAAAATATTTATCTCCATTAATTTCTTTTCTACGTCCGGGAGTTATTCATCTAAGATTTATAACTCTGCAATTTCATTTTGATTAAATTTCTGAGTGAGTTGTAATAAAAAGACCAAAACAGATGCCTTGAAAGTTGTCCAGTAATTGTAAAAATGATGTTCTTAGTGACATTCACCGTCCAAAAATTTAGATTTTTTTTGTTTTATCTGTTGGGGGAGATTCATAGAATCATAGATGTTTACTAGGCTAACAACCACAAGGGCCTTTTTTAAGCCTAGCTATGCATCCCAAATCTCTGACAAGCTCTGGTAACCTTGATAAGTGTAAGTAGGGGTGGTGGCCTTTATCAAGGAAATCTGCATTCTGCATTTACGTTTCCTGACTTACCTACTGCTCTGTTTGGATTAACGAATGTTACAGTGGAAACATGCTTACTAAACATCAGTAACTTTATGTTTAATACTAGCCTGGCAATAAGTCAGTTTTTTATAGTGTCTCTCATGGAGAAAATGCTATCGTAAAGATTCATCTCAGGGTGGGGGTGTGATAAGTTTTCTTCCTAAAATATCATGTCAGGCAATCACCCTTCTACACCTTAATCTAGATAGGTGTGATCCCTAATTCTATGCTAATATATGTTTGGAAGATTTAAGAATGCAGTATTGCTCTTTATAATAACGTAACTAGGGCCTTTATTAAATTACACTCCAAGTCTATATAACTTAACTGGTAGTATTGATTTTCTACATTTAACTATTAGTACTGTCACAAACATTTTTTTAAATATTTTTAATATTTATCCTACCTGGAATCCAAGGAAGTTTTTAGAATGTTGCTCCTTAGTTACTGAATGGGAATTTGCGCCATTTCTAAATCACTATACGTATTTAACTATTCTAGATCAACAAAGTTTCTTTCATGCAAAACTACCTAAATGACACAACCTTTCACGTTTACAGTCATGAATCCCTTTCATAAACAGGTACACTTAATATTGGAGTGCCACAAGGTTCAGTATTAGGGAGACTAACATTCTTCCTAGTTATTGATGGAATTTCCTTCAGTCTCTGAAATCTAAAAATTATAATGTATGCAGATGATTTTCTGCTACTAGATATTGACAAAAAATGCCAAATGCAATCAGTACAAGTTAATATTCAACACAAATTCTCAGACTCTGGCTCCAATTAAACAGGCTATTAACTAACCTTACAAAAACTAATGTTCTGCTGTTTAACCCAGAGAAACTCAACTCTTTATCAGAACTTAGGCTCAGTGACCCTAAAAGGGATATCATTCCATCTGTGAAAGAGCAAAAATATCTAGGACTTACATTAGACCTACTTCTCATTTAAAACTAGTACTACTTACTTTGTTGCCTCACAGCAAGATGTTATCCCGTTCAATTCTCAGCTAGAGCATTTTCTGTGAGGAGACATGCGTGGATGGGTGTACCTTCGTTGAAGGTTGTGTGTCATGGCTGGCAACTCGGCATGTAAAAATCCACTGCTAATCATTAGCTGACTGGAGTTCCGGTGTGGCGACCCCTGACCGGGAAAAGCAGAAAGACACAACAACAACTACTTACTTAAACTAAGCGGTTGTGTATCTCACCTTCTCACACCCTCTTCTAGAAAATCCACAGACAAAAATATTCTGCTGCCTAAATTGGAATGTGCCTTACCACTAATTATTCTACATTCCTCCATAAACACCCCTAAACTGCAAACTGCAGTAAATATGTACATTTGCATTCCTTGTCCAACAAAACTTATCTCACTGTACCATTTTACAGAAAGTTCACTGGCTTCCTATCACTAATAGAGCTACTCATTTTCTAAGTACACTTCTATTTACATTACTAGATATAGGTTACTGCCCACCTCGGAGAACCAAGCTATCACTTAGGGAACTAAATTACTCCTTGAGAGGCAGCCATGACCCTTATATTACTCTAACTAGACAATGCTATAAATTGTCTATAGATGGGAAATCTTTCACCAGACTAGGACCAGCACTATGGAACAACTTATCAGTTGAAGTTAAAGTAAACAAAACACTGGGTGCATTCAAGATACTAGATGAACTTTGAATATAACCAAACTTAACCACACATAACCAATGTTACCAATGTAAGTTTTAACCATATGTACAAAGACCATATGATTATTTGGCCTGCTACTTGTATATATTGTAAATATTGCAGATATCTCTAATATTAACTAACCTCAGGCAACATTACACTGCAGTGTACAATAATTGTTTCCTGATTACTTATTTGTCCTCTTATGGACGTAAGGCACATCTGTACTACTTGTTATCGCCCTTATTAATTGTGTAATGCATTTTGTATTAATAATTGCTGCATGCTTCTTTATTCTGCACTTTTGGTACCCAGGTCATGAATGAAAAGGGTCTACTGACCAGCTCACTCAACTAGTTATCAAACTGTAAAATAGATAAAATAAAATAAAGAGTACACTTTGAACACTGTCCGTAAGTAAAACTACCTGGAGTGGTCCCAGTATTATTTAAAACAATAGAACTTAACAACAGAAAACCACATCAGGTGTCTCAGTGCCTGCTCTTTTTGTTGACATCTCTGTAGCTAATGAGAGATCACTGACAAGAATGGACATCAGTTGTATCTAAGCAGCTGACATCACTGTTTACACAGCATGGTAGCAGGACATGGTCTGGCTACCCATAATCTGTTACTATGTGGAAAGATAAGAAGTGAAAATTAAGTCTTGAGTAGTACTAAGCTCGTTTATACCTAGGTTCAGATTACAGCCATTTTTAATCTTACATATTTATTGCGGTAGTTCAATAATTATAGTGCAACTGATATATGAAACCCTAAATTAATTATATTTCTTTAATTATATTGTTGAGAATTCCAAAAGTAAAAATACATTAATAAATAAATAAACAAATAAATAAGTAAAATAACTAACTAAATAATTTATTAGGAAAACCAGCAGAATAGCATCACATCTGATGTTGAAATAAATCAGCACCTAGTCTTGTCTTAATATTTAGCAACTATAATACATATGATGACAGCTGTCAGAAATGCTAACAGATTATTGCTTTGTTTAAACAACTTAGTATGGTTGGTGCTGGGAGTAAACTGTGTATATTATGTGTGGGAGTGTGAATCGGGGGGGGGTGCCTGTACTTGCACAATTCGTCTTCCACTACTGCTAACTGCTGAAGGATCCTCCCTGGTGCCCAGTGTTTCCCCTGAACCACATCTATACTGTTCTCCCCTGTAGCTGTAGCCCCCCCGACCTATGATTTTAGTGTGCTTCATGTTGGCTGTGGTCCCCTTGACCCACTTTGTAAGCATTACTCATTAGTCTAGGGATATGTGGAATTATGACAATCACTTCAACACCCATACCCTCCCCATATACAAATTTTTCACACACATGCACACACATATTCACCTAACATACCTCTACACTAACGCCCCACTGTGATCTTCCAGGCAGACAAACAGACTCACACACTTCCTAACACTACTTGGCCAGTAAACTCCCCACCACTTACCTCTACTATGATGGATGAACATAGTCTTTTGGCTGTGTTCATTACATGAAATGCCAGGAGTGGCTGAGCGAAATTACACAGTTGACCAATTTATTGCAGGCAGTTCTGAGGGAGAGCACAGGGCTAATTAGCATATGTCTCTCCACAGGAATGCCTCATTTGCATCTAGCATGGCCAGTGAGAGAACCCAGCACAGTCCTGTACCTCCTTCTGTTGCAGCACTACAGTTGGGCTGTTTCTGAATATAAAAAGTTACCAGGAGTTGCAACTTTTCTTTATATGGGTCTTTCTCTGTCTATCTCTCAGTCTTTTTGTTTACTTAATATTCATTCATATTTATTTATTTTTATTTTTTATTTTACATTTGTTAACCGAGTTAGTCTGGCTGAGCTTTTGGTTCATTTTCAGCAGAGACCCGGGGAGAAAAGCTCCTCAGGACTATAAAACAATTTATTAAGTTTTAGTAACATAGTAGTAACAATCAGCTATAGGATCTTACAAGCAGAGACCTGGAGAGAAAAAAAGATCCTCAGGCAATTCAATTATACAGAGTATTAACAATTGGCAGACAAGTATGTGAGTTGTTACAAACAAGGTTTTAAACAATTAGCAGAGAAAATGTGACTAGTTACAATATTATTTAAGCTGCTTAGAGCAAAATGAGTTAATAGTTAGCCAAACAAATGACTGGAAGAAACAGTGCCTCAAATGAAACAACTTGACTACAACAAAGAATAGAAGCACTAAGAGCCACGAGTCACAGGAACAGACTTTATTGAATCCAAAACCACTAAAATCCACCAAGAAACGCTGAACTACTTCTCCGCATTTTTCGTCACAAATGTAACTTCATCAGCATACTAAAAATATTCAAACTCTTATTTTATATAATCTTGTGACATTACCTAACCAACCAATACATCCGTTTAATTAACTAAAGTACTTTCAAATTAATTTGGATGATTAAATACATTTATACAACCATTTGAAATTCTCCAAATGAATAAATGAAAAATAACATTTTAATTATTAATTCATTATATCTTAAACATCTTATTTAGATCAATGTTTTAAAAACAATATTTAAAAAAAAAACAATGCTAAAGGGAATGTTTAAGCACCATATTTATATCGGGTCATTTACTTATTTAAAGAAGCTTCGCTCAGCTTCATATAAATCTGGAAACAAGTCCTGGGACACAGTGAATGAATATAGCTAAATAGCTAAATATCACCATCTAGTGGCGTTTTGTGCAAATGACATGCTTGGCCAAGGCCAATCTTGGGATAGCAAGTCTCACCCTGTTTGCCTGACTCCCTACAGGGACAGTCTCTTTCTCCCAGAAGAGAGAGTTAAAGGATCCAAGAAACTTTTCAACTCTCTTCGCCTAAACTCACTTTGCCTACTGGCCCAGCCCTCATGGAGATCCAAGGCCAATCTCGGGATAGCAAGTCTCACCCTGTTTGCCTGACTCGCTACAGGGACAGTCTCCTTCTCCCAGAAGAGAGAGTTAAAGGATCCAAGAAAGTATGTAACATGCTATATTCCCTATTGCAATTCTGCTTGTAAAATTGTTATATCACTTGCCTGGTGCTTGTAAGGGATCCTGGCCAGAATAGCCTGCAGCCATACACTTCTCACTGTGGACTCCTTTTATACCTACCTCATCCCTGGTTCCTTTTTTGCCTATAACATACCTATATCAGAGCTACCTCCCTTCCAACTCCTATCAATCTGCTTTAGTCGTCCCTCTCTTTACAAAACCAGGTTCTGTCCACTAGGTGGCAGTGTCTACCCATCTTTAACCCCTTTTTCCCATACTCCTTCCCACACACTATAAGTTTACAGATTAATAGGCCTCTCTCTCTTAACTGCTAAGTAACAGTTCTACCCTTCTCCACCTCTGGTCTCTGTCTTCTCCATTCCCTTGTACTGCACCCCTAGAATCCCAATAACCACCCTGCTTACCTTCCTCTGTACTTACCTTCATCTGACTGATTGTTTCTCACACTGCTACTTCTGCCTACCTTCCTTGGGTGTACCCCCCACATGACACCCTATATATCACTACATATATCTTTCCTACCCCCTCCTCACCTCACCCATAGTAGTGCCCCACTCCCCACAGTTCCTCTTCTTAATATTAGTGCTCCTCCCTCTCCCATCCCTCCTGTGTAGACTGTCCTGCTTTACCTCATCATAGCGATCAAGACTTACTATCTAACCTCTGTTTCTGCCCCTCCTTCAGGTTTTCACCTGAATTCTCCTATCAAGCCCCGCCCCTCCCCCTTCCATATCCGCCCCAAAGCTATCATAAGGGCCAAATCTCCCAGGGCGCCGTCTTTAACAACCTGCTTCCTCTTGTGGCTGCTGCATGTTCCTGGCCTGCTATCCCTACTCCTAGTAAGTGTACATCTGTTTTATTTTATTGTATAAAGTATAATGTAAAACTGAACTATTTGTAAAGGTCTTAGAGATATGCCTATCTAACCCAACTGTGTCCTTGTTCGTTGGGTAGACATACTGTAAAGTGTCTGTGGTAGCTCAGCTTGTAGGTAACGTGAGCTTCCACTGTGTAGCATGCTCATCGATCTGAAGACTTAATGCTGTGTGTTCCCAGCACATCTACGCATAGCCTGAATTTAGAAAAGCACACCGTGCACTTCTTACTGTTTTTGTAAACATGTCCTTAGTTGCTAGCATCATTAACCACTTGTATAAGACTCCTTTTTCTTATTTTCGACTCGAGTGCAGCCATACCTGTCTCGAAATCGCCACATCATAATTTGGGTACCTTACTTTGATTCGTGCCTTACTGTGGGTACTTTTTCTATATGCTGCGGCATATCTGTATGGGATATCTCGTACCATACAACGACGGTACTGCTCGCACTGTCTGCTGCAAAAGCGGCTCAGGACATCTGTATTTAACTAAATACCCTCCAATTTAAAATAACTATAGTCCATAGCTGTATTCCGGCTCTGTTTTGCTTTACAAAAAGAAAAGAGTAAACCCGTTTTGCAAAAGCGGCTCAGGACTACCGTATTTAACTAAATACCCTCCTATTTAGAATTACTATAGTCCACAGCCGTATTCCGGCTCTGTTTGATTCTACAAAAAGAAAAGAGTAAATCCGTTTCTTGCTTACTCTCCTAATCGCTACCACCTCCACATGGTCTAGCCGAACTAACACACAGTGGCATTGTGCCCATCCATTGAACCTATGTTCACCAGCTACACCTGTCCCTAATGCCAGAACCAAACAAAATATTCCTCTTTAGGAATACTTCCAGCCGCATATTTCAACCGTAAATTTTCCACTTTCGCTTATTCACTGTTTTAGCGAAGTGTTAAGCATATGTACACTCCATTAGAGCCTACTAAACTGGGAATGAGTCGTGCTAGTCCCAATTGACTGAATATAACCTAGGAATTAAATTCCATGCCTTGGCTGTGCTGCTGTTTTCCCTCCTAACCTAAAAAAAAAATAAATAAAAAATTTATTTGTACCCCCCCCACTTCTAACATGAAACAGTAAATAGTTCCCTGCCTTGGATAGCACTATACAATGTGCTTATTAACACCTACAAATATACCCACTTCTGAATTGAGAATTTAGTGTCTGTTTCAGTACATGTCTTTAGGCTAAAGTGTGATTTATCGGACATGCTTATCTAATGCTGGGATTACATTGATTTTTATCTTATCCTGTTACTGAATCAAGTATTAACAACACTGAGACTGTGTAATGTGAAATTCTCTACTTGCCTGTGGGTTAAAGCGCACTTTGTTGAAAATGCTTATATATTGCAGGAATTACATTGTTTCTATTTTTTCATATTACTGAATCTAGTATTAAACTACTCTGTGACTTAGATAAGTAATTGCAGTAAACTGGAAGATTTTTCTTTTTAACTGTTCTGCAGGGATTTTTATACCTAGTTTAGTAAGGACTTGCTCATGATGTATTGATGCTTAGTTTTGTATATGTTCACTGCTGGCTAATCTGTACTTCTCATAATCTGTAAATTATGCATTATCCTTAACTGCTTCATTTTATAAATGCCTTCCTCTCTATTTTCCCCAGCTTTTCAACTCTCTTCTCCTAAACTCACTTTGCCTACTGGCCCAGCCCTCCTGCAGATCCAAGGCCAATCTCGGGATAGCAAGTCTCACCCTGTTTGCCTGACTCCCTACAGGGACAGTCTCTTTCTCCCAGAAGAGAGAGTTAAAGGATCCAAGAAAGTATGCAACATGCTATTATCCCTACTGCAATTCTGCTTGTGAAATTGTTATATCACTTGCCTGGTGCTTGTAAAGGATCCCAGCCAGAATAGCCTGCAGCCATACACTTCTCACTGTGGACTCCCTTTATACCTACCTCATCCCTGGTTCCTTTTTTGCCTATAACATACCTATATCAGAGCTACCTCCCTTCCAACTCCTATCAATCTGCTTTAGTCGTCCCTCTCTTTACAAAACCAGGTTCTGTCCACTAGGTGGCAGTGTCTACCCATCTTTAACCCCTTTTTCCCATACTCCTTCCCACACACTATAAGTTTACAGATTAATAGGCCTCTCTCTCTTAACTGCTAAGTAACAGTTCTACCCTTCTCCACCTCTGGTCTCTGTCTTCTCCATTCCCTTGTACTGCACCCCTAGAATCCCAATAACCACCCTGCTTACCTTCCTCTGTACTTACCTTCACCTGACTGATTGTTTCTCACACTGCTTCTGCTGCCTACCTTCCTTGGGTGTATCCCGCTCCATTCGCCCTGCGGGCTCACTCCGCTCCCCTACCCTACCCCCAGATTCCACCCACCCCAAATACATCTATATTTATACTCACCTAACCACTCCTACTTCCTCTCTACCTATCACACCCCTTCCCTTACACCACCACCCCCTCCCTACCACCACCATTCTCTTCCTACCAAATCCCACTATAATCCATCTCCTCACACTTCCCTTCATATTTAAAAACACCATATCTATTTATAACCCTTTCCCCACACTACATAATATACCCTATCAAACCTCAACATGCTTAAAAAACGTATATCATTCTCAATCCAACTACTACTACTTCTAAACCTTATTTATATCCACTACCTTACCCAGCCCAACTCCACAAATTACCCACCATTACCTCATACAACCAGCTCACCCCCTTCAACTCACTTACACTCATTTGTCTCAATCACCCCTGGACTGTATCCCATTAACATCCATCTATTTTTTCATTACAAATTATGCTCTAATAATAAACACTCTAGCACCTCTCTAGCCTCAAAAATTCAAACAAATCTGACAATATACAACATACAAAAAGGCAATCTAAACACCTCATCATAATCCAACACCTAACAAACATACTTCTATCTGGAGATATACACCCTAACCCAGGCCCAAACACCACTACCCCTACATCTAGGTCCATCCTATTAGCTTCTCTAAATGCCCAAAGTATAGCTAACAAAATCCCCAACATCCATGCCTGGCTTCTCCACTACAAACCTGAAATCTTAGCTATCTCTGAAACCTGGTTAAAATCTCATATAAAAGATAATGAAATAGTACCACCAAACTACTCTATTATCAGAAAAGACAGGACACACAAAAAGGGTGGTGGAGTAGCCCTAGTCTACTCATCCACCCTATCCATTATTCCCTATAACAAACCCATTCCTCAGTTCTCAAATGCAGAATTAGTATTAGCCCTATTTCAAATAAATAAACACAAATACATCTGCATAGCCTCACTATACATCCCCCCAGGAGACAATATCTTAGTACTTGAAGATATCCTATCCTGGCTTTCTACCAATATCAGTAATGAAACTATTATTATGGGAGACACAAATATTAACTGGACATCCATTCATTCCCCTACACACCCCTTAAACATTAACCTGTACAACTACTCTCAGCTCATCAACCTCACTACCAGACCCTCTAAAGACTTCTCCAGTGGTAGTACCCTAGACTGAATGTTAGTCTCTCACCCCCACTACTACACTGATAGTGGAATCCTTCCTGATTCCCTCAGTGACCACCTTCCCATCTTTACCAGACATCTTCCATCTCCATTACAAGCAACTCCTAATTACATCACCACTTGCAACCTAAAAAACTTCAACCCAGTAACCTTCTCTGACTCCCTAAAATCAATAAATTGGAATCCCCTAAAAACTCTACCCCTGGACAATGCTGTTTCACATTTCAATACAACTTTCCTAAAACTGCTGGATAGTTTTGCCCCCTTACAAACCAAAAGAGTAAGAAGCAATACCGCCCCCTGGCTAACAAAAAACACTCTAACTACCATGTGACTCAGAGACAAAACCTGGGCACGTTACCAAAGAGACAAAACTCCCACCTCCCTGCAAGAATTCAAAACACTTCGTAACACAGTTAAAAAGCTTATCACAACAAACAGACAGAATTACTTCACCTTACTCCAAAACAACCATAAAACCAATCCCAAAAAATTCTGGAAAGGCATCACTACCCTCACAAAACCTGGTTCAAGAGAAAACCCAAGCCCAGACCCTAATGCATTAGATATAGATCTGGCTACCCAATTCAACTCTTTTTTCATAGTCTCTATTTCCAAACTAACCACATCCTTCTCTAACAACAACTCACCCCCTACTTCTGCATCCATCCCCTTGCCACCCCCCTCATCTCCTATCTCTCAACTCCCACCTTTCTCCCTAAAACCCGTTCCTACTTCTACCATCAAAAAACTCCTACAAAAACTCAAACCATGCACCAATGCCCCCGATAACATTCCCTCCTCCTTCCTCAGCCTAGCTGCCGAAGCCATTGCCTTCCCCATCAGCATCCTAATCAATCGCTCTATCCAAGAAGGTCTTGTACCTACACTCTGGAAAAAGGCTTTCATCATTCCCTTGCACAAAGGAGGCAATAATACCAATATTACTAACTTTCGTCCAATTGCCATCCTCTCTCCTATATCAAAACTCCTTGAGAAATGTATCCATCTTCAACTCCTTCCTTATCTCTTAGACAATAACTTACTAACTTCCACACAACACGGATTCAGACCCAATCACAGCACCATGACCGCCCTCCTTTCCTTCCTGGAAACTGTAAATATAGCCAGAGACTCTGGCTGTACTATATCTACCCTATTTCTTGACCTCTCTAAGGCTTTCGATATCATCTCTCACAACTTTCTCCTAACTAAACTATCTAACCTAAACCTATCCTCTTCCTCTCTCAATTGGTTTAACAGCTATCTCTCCAACAGGCATCAAGCTGTCAAATGGAAAAAAGCCATCTCCTCCTATCTCAACACACCCACTGGTGTCCCCCAAGGTTCCATTTTAGGTCCTCTCCTCTTCAATATATTCATAAATGATTTCTTTCACTCAATTCCTCATGCTAAACTTATTCAATATGCAGATGATTTTACAATTATCTGTTCATAGGTTCATAGGTTCATACTAGGCTATCTGACCTAGGGCATTTATAAGCCTAGCCAGAGTGTGTTTGGCTTTCGCCACCCATTTTAAATTAATTTTGCTATGCCCTTTTTTGAGGTTAGTATACTGTGCCTCTGTCTAACAGTAACACAGAAGTGATACCTGGGGTAAATCTACGATCCCCCATCCACTCATCAAGATTCCTCTTGAAGAGAGTCAATGAGGGACTCTGCCTCACCTGGACTGGGATTTTATTCCAGATTGAAGGGAGCCTCTGGGTTATGAATCTGTCCCTCCAACATGTCCTATTTATTTCAGTGCTGAGGTTCAAGTCTCTCGAGTGCGTAGCTCGATGGGATTTGGATTTTCTGAGGTGCAGCATGTCCATTAATTCCGGGTTGGCCATGGCTTTATACATCAGGCACAGATCGCCTCTGAGCAGGTGGTATGCCACTGAGTAGAGCTGGAGTTTCTTTAACCGGGCAGCATATGGTATCTGTTTGAGCCCTTTCATCCTCTTGGTGAGGTACTTTTGGGGTCTTTCCAGTTGCTGCAGGTGTCTGGTAAGGTACATCCCAAAAGGGGCATTGTACTCAATTATGGGCCTGATGAGGGATGAGTAAAGAGGCACGATGACCTCCCCTGATCTAGATGTGAATCCCTTCATGAATAGGTGAGCTATATAAAATGTTTTTCTAACCACTTTGGCCACGTGGTTCTCAAATGAGAGATTCCTATCAACTTGGGTCCCCAGGTCCCTAATTACTTCTTCCATACTTAATGGATTACCACTTATGTGGTAATTTGTGGGCACTTTGTTTTTGCCAAAGGGGATGACTATACACTTTTTGGTGTTTAGCTTGAGGCCATGGCTCTGGCACCAGTTGTCTGTTTCTATGAGGCCCTTTTGGAGCATGCTTGTGTCGGCTGGAGAGTCGATTAGGGTGCCCAGTTTGCAGTCATCTACGAACTTGGTCAGCCACAGTCCTTCCATGTTGGCCTGTACCTCTGAGAAATATATACCAAACAAGAGAGGTCCCAGGACTGAGCCTTGTGGGATGCCACTTGTAACTGGTTTGGAGTCTGACATGGCTCCAGCAATTCTAACCATGTGGGTTCTGTCCTTGAGCCAGTTTGCAACCCATCTAGTGACACAGGGGTTTATATTTAAGCTGGTGAGCTTATCTATAATGCCCGAGTGGGGTATTGTATCGAAGGCTTTTGCGAGGTCCAGGTAGGCTGTGTGGACCACCTTCCCCTCGTCAATGGCCTTGATGACTGTTTCAAAGAAATCGACCAGGTTTAAGAGGCAGGATCTGCCCTTAACAAAGCCGAACTGGGTAGGATCCAGTGTCTGTAGGTCCCCAATATCTTTATTTATAAGGTTCATGATGATCCTTTCCATAGCTTTGCAGACCAAGCTAGTCAGGCTTATGGACGATAGTTTCCAGAATCTGTTGAGGCACCACCTTTGTGGAGAGGGACCACCGTTGCTGTACGCCACTCTTTGGGTACATATCCTGTAGTAAAGCTGAGGTTGAACAGTAGTTTTATGTTTGGGTTTAGCTCTTCTTGGAGTTCATGTAGGATGCAGCCTGGGACACCGTCTGGTCCCATTGATGCTGTGTTTTTTGCTTTGGAGAGGGCGGCTCTTACCTGAGCATCTGAGATGTCAGGGGGGCAGCACTCTGCTGGGATAGATATTTGCCCTTTTCGTGGGGAGTTTGCGCTGAACCTGTCAGCTAGGATGTTGGCAATGTCTGTGGGTTCGGTGTATTTTTTGTCATTTTGGACTAATTCTGAGCATATCTGGGAATTCCCACCCAGGTTCCTAACATAACTAAAGAAAGCCTTTTGATTATCCTTAGTGTCCTGTGCAATTTTTCTCGGAAGCTGGCCTTAGACGATTTTATGAGTGCCCGTTGTTTTTTGCTAATACTGATCAGAGATGCCTTCCCTTTTTGGGATTTTGCTCTATCATGTAGTAGCTTCCTCCTTCTATTGCATAGTTTGTTTATGGCTGGGGTCCACCAGACAGGACGTCTGCCTTTGGAGGATTGGGTCTTGGTTTTATTTGGGATTGCATGATCCATGCATTCCTGAAGGTGTTCATAGAATGCATTTATAAAGGATTCTGCGGTCTGGGCCGTATTTTCCACAGGCCCGGGGGCTTTGAAGGATTCTGCCTCAGTTTTGAGGAGTGTGAAATTTGCTTTAGAGAAGTTTTTCACTGTGGTTTTCTGGGCAGGGAGTGGGGTTGGGATGTGAATATCCAGTGAGATTAGTTTATGTTCTGATCTTACCAGTGAGGGATACACTTCTGGTCTGGAGCATAGAGTCCCCATGTTGGTGATGATCAGGTCCAGTATGTTTTCCCCTCTTGTGGGAGTGGTAACAAGTTGTTCTATAGCATTTGAGTTTATAAATTCTAGGAACCTTTGGGCTAGGGTGTTGGAGCTAGAGTAATGCTCCCAGTCTATCTTTGGGTAGTTGAAGTCACCCAATATAATGGTGTTTGGAGAGACCTTCATATTTTCCAGTGTTCTCAGGAAGGCCGAGTGGAGTTCCTGGGTTTGGGAGGGTGGTCTGCAGCAGGCTATAAACTGGAAGGCAGTTTTACCCACTGTTAGTTGCACATGGATAGTCTCTGAAGCTTCGTGCTGTGCCACCAACCTGGAGGTGTGGGTATCTTTGACGAATATTGATAGTCCCCTTCCTTTTGTGGTTCAGTCCAAGTTTTGGGGCCGAAAAGCATGGTATGAGGTATAACCTGGTAATGCTGGGGTGCTCTCGGGAGCCTTGAACCAGGTTTCTGTTACTGCACAGATATCGATGTTCTCCATGCTAAGGAGAGTTTCGAGTGCATGCATCCACATGCAGCCACATCCATTCCCACTCTCTTAAAACTGACCCAAGAAGCCTTCTCTACCACAGAACAGTGGATGAAGGACAATCATCTAGTACTCAATGCATCAAAAACCAAACTTATGGTATTTACCCCCTCAAAAACCAACACCATTGATAAAAAGCTTTTCTTCATCACTAGCCAGAATAATACACCTCTTGAACTAGTATCCGAAACCAAGCTACTAGGAGTCCAGATTGATGACCAGCTCAAATTCAAGAGCCATCTACAACTAAACATAAAAAAAACTCACCAAAAACTTGGCATGCTCTACCGACACAATCGATTTCTCACTACATCTACTAAGCTCACTCTCGCTACTACATTTCTCATCCCTTCCCTCCTTTATGGAGCCCCTCTCCTAATAAACCTACAATCAGCTCTCAAAACAAAACTGTCCTCTTGTTATAATAAAATTGCCAAATTTGCCATTAGCCACAAATCATCTACCCATCACTGTGCATCTCTCCACAAAATTAACTGGCTAGAGCTTCTCAACTATCTCTCCTATACTCAGCTCACTTTTGCTCACAAACTCATCTTTCATCCCTCCCTCTGTCCCTCCCTCAGCTCTACCTTTAAAATGCACCTGCCACAAAGACTCCTAAGATCCAATAACCAAAACCTTATTGAGCTGTACAAACCCCTTCACTCTCCAGGACAAAACCTCATGTCCTTTGCCCTGGCACGCATATGGAACTCCCTTCCTCCCTCCATTTGTACCACCACCAACCTCCCTGTTTTTAAAAAATCACTTCATTCACATCTAACTTCCGCATGGGAATGCTCCTGCTCCCACCCCTCATAGCCTATTCTCCATTTCCTACAAGCAACTACTCCATATATTAAGAGACACTAAATAATAAGCCAACTGTAATAACATCTTATAATTCTCTAAGCATACAACTCCATTCGAGAAACTATATATTCACTAAAGCAATTCTTTGTTTTTTCTTACAAGATTTAACCAAAAATTTTTTTTCATGCACCTGCTTAATTCTTAGCTTTCAACAAACACAACCTATCATGGCATTGTAACTGCTTAATCTTTGCTATGTCTAGAAGCTACAAATAACTGAAATTGTAAACTTTTGTAAACTTTTTAATCTTTGTTTGGTCTTGAAGGTACAAATGACTGAAATTGTAAACTTTTGTCACAATTGTTCTGTAGTTTAGTCTTTAACCTACAAATGATTGAAATTGTAAACTGTAATCTTTGTTTTGGAGCTTTTCTCCCCAGGACTCCATTGAAAACGGGTTCTTCTTGGCCCAATGGACTATCCTGGTAAACCAACTGCAAATAAAATAAAATAAATAAATAAATAAAGAATGGAAACAACATTTTGGGAAAATTTCCACAGAATCACATTCAGTAGATTCACTTTACATATGTTAACTGCCAGTATTCAAATTAGTATATAAAAAACATATTATTTCCAAGTCTATGACAATGCTGCCCTTGAAGAAAAACAGTGAAACTGTGACATCCTGGATGAATGTCATTTCCTTATAAATTAAATCCCAAATAACCAGATTGTAAATCTTTAGATGGACCTGCTATTGAAATTACTGCCCCAGTTATGACATTCTCTAATGTGACATATATATATATATATATATATATATATATATATATGTATATATATATATGTGTGTGTGTGTGTGTGTGTGTGTGTGTGTGTATTATATAAAATCTAAATCTGAATACTTCTTGATATGCAGAACTCCAAGCGTATGGGTATTATATAAAGATAGGGAGATTCTAACCTTCAAGCCAGAATTTTTGCGCATTCGTAGCCTGCCCATCCACATATCGGTGAGAAGCATCTGGCTGCAGGTGTGAGCAATGAAGTCCCGGTGCTTGGCAGCTACTGCTAGCTGAAGGCAGGTGGCATTGCTCCAGTTCTTTAGTTCATATGTTAGCAACTTCATTGCCATCTGCTCATCTTGTTTGTAGGACTGGTCTAGGAGTTCCACAGCAAGCTGTCCAAACTCCCTACAAAGAAGAACAGTGCTGTTTTTAAACTTTAAACTACATCACAAGCTTCTTAACATACAAGTGTTCACATTTATTTGCTATACCAATTATTTATCAAATGTTATACAGAATTCTACTTCCCCTATTCCACATTATCATGCTAGTGTGAAATGAAGGCAAAGCAACAACTGTTCAGCTGCAATTATTTTAGAATCAGTTAAGATGCTACTACTTGGCAAAACATTTTGGACAGAAAAAGTGACAGGGCTATTACTGCATGCAATGGTTATATCAGAATGGTATGCTAGAGGATCACAGATAACAGCTTGCATGGACCTAACAGAATAAAAGGCACACTGGGTTCAAGGGTTAGACTGGGAGAGGAGCACAGGAAATGAGACTATTGAATGGTAGAGGGTGCTCTGCCAAGAAAATGATGCAGAAGATGAAGATGTGTGGAGGTCAGCAATGTAAACAGCTTGTCATAACTGATTTACAAAGATGTAGTTTAATTACTTCAAGACAGTCAATGGCCATTTCTTCAACAAATAATTCAATCAAAACTAAAGTAAATGACTTATAGCCTGTTTTTTCATTTTGGGAGGGAGGCATGCAGGAAGCTTGACCCCCCCCCCACCATCCACCCAGATTTAATGTAATGTGTTCTGAGGTCACTGCACCATAGTGTGAAGGCAGAATCCCAAACGCCATAATCTCATTTGACGAATAAGCCTTTTGGTCAATTATTATTATTCAAGCACTTGCCCCATCAGCCATCAGCAAAGTGGTATGGACCAGGCTAAGTAACTAGAAGAACATGTGGCTTGGATTTATTTATTGCATAATCATTCCTCCAGGAACCTAGGCAGACAATATTTACATTCCCTGAATCTTATATTTTGCATAATCCAGCACAGAGCATACTGTAGCTTGTTTCATGGTCTTTATGTTAAGGTGAGTGTGACTGACCATTTCCTGGGCATTGAAAACAGGCTGAAGTTAACTGAACCTAAACCTGTCTCACACCATCATTAATTCAGAAGAGAACATTCACTCATAATTTCTCAAGGGAACAGGATCATGGACTCAGTCTTCATTAAACTATTTATCTATTCTGCCAAGAAGGATTCTGTGTAATTCCATGACTGCCTTTTATCTCACTTCCTCTTTTCTAGTATATTACTAAACTTCAGCCCGGAAATCGCTACTCTATAGTTATGTCCTGTATATATTTATATATGCACTTTCTGCCTTTCTCAGGTGTTCATCATATTGATCACTGTCACAGTAGCCTTAACTATATTGGTTATATCCTGCCAAGGATATAAACAACTGGCCAGTTCCAAAGATTCAGGGCACTTTCCATGTGCCCAAACTGTCAGGCAGCTTAAGCTGAGCTGACCGAAAGACAAGTTTGGGTATGAAGTGCTTCTAAATTTGGAGACATTTCCAATCGTCTCTGCTTCAGAGGATGTAATGACATTGAAACAGTGGGACACTTTTTCTTTACATGTACCCGAATTAAGGGTTTTTGGCCTTTGTTCAAAAAAACTTTTCATGTCCCAGCTTTATTTCCTATTACTTTAGAAAAATGTTTATACGGGAATTACAATATGTTTTGGACCCCATTCGTGACAAGGGCAGATTTTGTTTTGATATCTACGTCATATTTATTATGGTTAGCTAGATGTAAAGAATTGCATACTCCTTCCTTTCATTGTTCTATTGTTGCATTGTGCGCTCTTTTGACGGAATGGCTGATTAGGTGGGGCTTTCAAGATGTTATCATTTAATGTTTATATACAAAACAATACTGTATTATGCTTTTTTGACTATGCAATTGTCTTTTATGGAACTGTATTTATATTATTTTAATAAACAAGTATTATTCAGGGCTTTATTGCCACCAAACAGTACGCTCATATGAGGCTTTCAAACTGAGAGTCGGCTTCTGCTTTTCTTTGCTGGGCAGATAACTTCCGTTTGGGAAAAACATTCCATTTTCTTAAATTTTTTGATGTATTTTTACTTTCCTCTTCAAGAAAGTTGTTTTAAAGCTAGGAATGTTGTGTTTTCTTGAGACTGTAACA
Organism: Protopterus annectens; assembly: GCF_019279795.1. Lineage (NCBI taxonomy): Eukaryota > Metazoa > Chordata > Ceratodontiformes > Protopteridae > Protopterus > Protopterus annectens. Next base: position 1,133,671,544 of record NC_056730.1, read on the forward strand.
TGCCTTTAAACTGAAGGATTGTTTTTCTGTCAGTTTCTTCCTATTATATCTGCTTTAGGGAATGTGTGTGTGTGTGTGTGTGTGTGTGTGTGTGTGTGTGTGTGTGTGTGTGTGTGTGTGTGTGTGTGTGTGTGTGTGCGTGTGTGTGTGTGTGTGTGTGTGTGTGTGTGTGTGTGTGTGTGTGTGTGTGTGTGTGTGTGTGTGTGAACTGCCTGTAATTTTCCAGACAGTCATCTGGCTGCCCCTAAAAAGGCAGATACGGTGTATGAAATTCCTCTGTCTTCTAAATTTAATTTTTTATCAACTTTCTTTTTACTTGTATAAAAATATATAACAAGATATGTCTTTCAAATTTTTATACACTATTCCCAAACTTACCCAGCAGCTATAACTTTAGTTGATCCCACTGTTCCTAAGCACTTAGTTAATTCTGATCCTACTCTTTCTGATAAGGATGGAAAAATTATTGATTGGTATGGGGAAAAAGTATATACTTCTGCAACTTTGTCAGAATTTTGAATTATCAGGCTCATATGTTAAAGTTTTCAGAATTTGGAATAATCAGGTTCATATGTTAAAGTTTGTTATGACAAGTTCTGAATGCATGAGGAACGTTTTATCAGCTGTTTCTTCTTGTGAGGAAAATCTGCTTTAAATAACTTTGTTTTTTTTCTATTTCAGAGGTCACTACTCATTGTTTACAGTGTGTGTATGACTCTGTTGATACTTCTTCCAGGGCTATGGCCACTGGTACTTCTTCCAGGGCTACGGCCACTGATACTTCTTCCAGGGCTATGGCCACTGGTACTTCTTCCAGGGCTATGGCCACTGATACTTCTTCCAGGGCTATGGCCACTGGTACTTCTTCCAGGGCTATGGCCACTGATACTTCTTCCAGGGCTATGGCCACTGATACTTCTTCCAGGGCTATGGCCACTGGTACTTCTTCCAGGGCTATGGCCACTGATACTTCTTCCAGGGCTATGGCCACTGATACTTCTTCCAGGGCTATGGCCACTGATACTTCTTCCAGGGCTATGGCCACTGGTACTGTTTTGAGGAGGTTTGTATTGTTGCTTTCTCAGAACATACTTAAGCCCTTGGGCCGATAGCCTAGTACCTACTTATGAACTTATATGTCAAGCAAAGTTCCTCATTAGCACGCTTCAAGAAAAATCTTGATGAGTGGATGGGAAATAGGAAATACACCCTGGAGATGACTTCTGTGGCTCTACTCGACAGGGGCACAGGAAAATAATTTTCTTTGGTCACGTAAGCCAGGGAACTTTGTTGGCTAGGCTTACTTGGGCCCTTGGTCCGATAGCCTAGTACCTACCTAAGAAACTATGAACCCCCCCAGATGATGTTAATAATGAGATTTTAAATTCTGCTTTGGATAGAGATTTAGTGTTTGCCCCCTCTACTGCAGAGGTGATCAAAAAGTGTGATGAAAGGGACAAGCTGATTCAGGGACTCTAAGATTTTTCAGATCTCCTTTTCTAAATTTTCCACGGATTTTCTATATCCTCAAGCAATTTTGGCAAATAATCAGTCTCAACAAAATGTAGGTAAACAGATATTTCAGAATAAATGGCAAGGAGGTTGCAAAAAGAAGCCTCAAATTTTCTAAAACCAAAGACAGTCCATCAAGTCTGAATAATTATTCAAGAGACTCCTGTAATTACCTCCCACCCTGGCCCCTTTTTTTTTTCCAGAAAGTCTGAATCTCCATTTTACTCTTTGGCAACAGATTGTTTCAGGCAAATGGGTTCTGAAAATCATTCATCAAGGTTACAGATAGCAGTGAGAGGAACTTTCTGCTTTCCAGGGAGTCATTCCTCATCCCCCATATCAGACTCATTTTTCACTGTTTTTTTCTCACATGCTGTTCCAAGGAGTGATAGAACTAGTTCCTCCTTCCAAGGTGGGAAGGGTTTTTATTCAAGGGTGTTCCTAGTGCCAAAGAAAGCAAATGCTTGGAGACCAGTTCTGGATCTTTCTTTCCTAAATGTGTTTGTGATAGTGCCTAAATTCAAAATGATGTCACTTCATAGCTTATTACCTCTACTTCCTCATTCAAGTTTCCTGGCAACACTAGACGTAAAAGATGCTTATTACCACATCCTTATTAATCAGACTTCAGACGTTTCTTAAGGTTTTGTGTGTCTGGATCATATTATCCGTTCTCTACCTTACACTTTGGAGTATACACTAAATGAAGAGCGCTCACAAATCATCTAGCTCCAGTTATAGCTCATTGCAGACTACAAGGTATCCACATTTTTCCATATTAAGATGACTTCTGTATCTTTGCAGTCTTTTTCAAAATGTCAGGAATCCCTCTCTTGGGTAAGAGATTTATTATACAAGCTGGAATTACAAAAGAACATTTAAAGGTCTTTATTGACTTCTTCACACAGGGATTGTATTCCTGGGATGTCAACTAGACACTTCAAAGAACTTTTCTTCCACAGGAAAAATAGTTATTTATTTAGATCTATTTTCTAAGGTTTTCCACTCAGACTTCAGTCATTGTAAAAGAGTACCTCAGGATTTTGGATCTCATGGCATCTATAATTCTCATGATACCCATGGCAAGACTCCATATGAGAAAGATATAATGGTATCCAAACTCTTTTTGTTCCTAGCATCAACATCTTTTATCTATTCAAATCTCAGTGCTGGGGTTTGTGAGAACAGAAATGTTTTGATGGAGACAACAGATATCCACAAGTCCAGGTATCTTCTTCTCCCCCCTGATGCAAAGCAATCAGTCAACACAAACGCTTCAGATTTTACTTGGTGAGCAGTTTCAGGAGGGATAACATTGCAGGGGGTGTGGAACACCAAGGACTAATGCAATCACATAAATATTAAGGAAATGCTTGCCTTGATAAAAGCAGTCAACTATCTGAATCACCTTTGGTCCCCAGGACATCTTCAAGTAGTTACAGCCAATACCATAGTCATGTGATACACCAACGAGCAAGGAGGAACAAGGTTATACCTCTTTTGCAGACTAGCCATATTAGCTTGGGATATAGTTTCACAGCACAATCTCTCTCTCTCTACAGGCAACCTGCATTCTGTCAGAGTAAAATTGCGTGGCAGAAAACCTTAGTGGGGCCAGGGCAGACCTTCTCAAATGGAAACTAGATCTTTCAGGATTTGTTCCATCAATGAGGTTTACTCTAGCAGTCTTCTTTGCCTCTTCTCTGAACAATAAACATGCAAGATTCTGTTCTAGGACTCCATGCTGGAAAGTCTGTAATGCAAATTAATTTTGTTTCCTTGGACAGGAATGTTCCTATATGCTTTTCCACCCTTTCCACTACTATCCAGGGTATTTTTGAAGACAGAAGGAATCCCCTAGGATCATTGCCATGATTCCCTTCTGGCCTAGGCAACTGTTGTTCTCCCTTCTTTTGTAAGTGGCCAAGGACAATTAGCACAAGCTTCCTCACAGGTTGGATATACTCACACAAGAACAGGTGTGTTTGATACACTATGACATCAATCAACTTCAACTGACTGCCTGGATGGCAGGGTCTTAATTCATTTTAGGCACCTGATTACTGAGGATGTGTAGCAGGTACTAACAGTGGCAAGAAAGCGTGATACCTGAAAATCATATATTAGTGACAGAAAAAGTTTTCTAGCTAGTGTCAACAACATAACCAGCACCCATTTAGAGCTAGTTGTTCTTTGGTTGTACAATATTTGATTGAGTTACTATCCTGCGTTCTTTCCTATTCGTGTGTCAAGGTTCATTTATCAGCCATTTTAGTATGTCTGCTCATGGATCCTCCTCTTTCAATCCAGTCTCATGTCAAAATGTTCTTGAAAGGGGTTTTGCATAAAAGGCCTCCATGAAAACCTGTGGCCCCTCCTTGGGATCATAATTTTGTGTTAGAAATGCTAACGTTTGTTTCATTTGAACCAGCTAATCTGGCTGACTTGAGATTCTTAACATGGAAAACATTTTTACTGATTGCTCTGACTTCTGCAAGAAGGGTATCTGAGTTGCCAGCTCTTATGGTGAGTAAACCCTACCTCATTTTCCATAGGGACAGGGTTTCTTTGAGAACTAAACTTTCTTGTATGCCTAAAGTGGACTTAAGCCAAATTATCCATCTCCCCATTTTCGTTCCTGATCCTAAAAATGAGGGTGAAAGGTTACACCATACCTTGGATGTCAATAGAAAACTCAAGTATTATCTTGACATATCTAAATCTTTCAGATTCTCAGATCAATTGTTAATTTCTTCTGAAGGTAAGAAGGGGCAACCTGTGTCAAAAAAGACTTTTCCAAATGGTTGTCTAAGGCTATTACCTTTTGTTTTACTCACCATAACTAAAGTATTGCAGACAAGGTCAAGGCCCACTGCAGTATGGCTTTGGCTTAGTCTATGGCTTTTTGGAAATGGTTGGATTCTAGAAATATTTTACAAATTGCAAGATTCTAAGTATATCATGCTTCACAACTTAAACGACACTGTTAACACACTCATATGTAGGGTCATACATAAATACTAAACAATCAGTCTGCTGACTTTTGCACACCTAGCCAATAGCCACAGAGTGATCAAAGGCAAGAAAAAAACTCTGTAACTTGTGCATTTGAAGTAAACACCTTAACAATTAAACCAACCCCCAACCTATAGGTTCTACTTGGGAGTTGCATCTATTAGGCTCAGTAGGTTCTATTTAGTAATAAAACTATGTTTTTTTGTTCTACGATTCCATAGTGTCATGGGTACTCTCCTAGAAGGATAAAGTATTTATATTAAGGAAGCAATATTATAATAGGGTATTCATCTGAAAAACAAACCAAAAACCAGTAAATAATTCTGCAAAATGTTACTAGCTTCTGGTTATGCAGAATTGCAATCAGTTTGCTTTGTTGGGTGTGATACACTTATTTAGCTTTACATGATGCTGAAAGGACTACATTATCTTTGGCTGGAAGAAAAAACACCCCTGAAATGTCATTTCACTCAGTTTGCCATATGTAAATACTCCTCAAAGAATCACATACAAAAACTTCACATCCAATCGAATTTTTCTTTCATAGCCTCAATATCTTTCTTTACATACATTAATACTCTAATGCCCATACCTCTCAACCTCTTAGAGCAAGAAATCTGGACAAAGCCATAAATAATGGGGGGACAAAGGCCCAAAAATAGGGACACTTTTTAAATATTGTTTTTACAAACTTAGAAAATTGATAGAATAACTGGTTTTGCATTAGCATGGATTTTCTGAAGGGTATAAAGTCTGAAACTCAAATGTCTGTCATTATTTTCTGACTTCAGTCCTCAATGATTTGCCAGAAATCCACAATTTTATGAGAAACAGACCAAAAGTATGAGGCAAAAATCTGGACATTCTGCAAAAATCTGTATAGTTGAGAGGTATGCTAATGCCACTGCTGACACTTCTCATTGTCAAACTATTTAAACATTGTCATTCCTCCAAAGTGTTCACTTTTGTCCTTCTGTTTCACTCTTCTTTCACAATACTTTCACCACTATTCATCCCACATTGCATATACTAGAAATTTTGCTACAATTTGCATTTGTTTTGAAATATAATATATGCTTGGATCTTTTGTCTAATATGCTAAAAACAGAAATGTTTCAACAATACTTTAAGAATATTGAATAATGTATATGTCTTTTTGGTACATTTTTTACAATTTGACATTTACACTCCTAGTCTGGGACTGAAAAAGGACTATTAGTGGTCAGTGACCTAACTTAGTAAACACATTTAAACAAACAAATAAATAAATACATAAGAGCCCTGAAATTGATGATACTTTCTGCATGAATGTGAAAATGCTTTTTCACTTATGTACTGTTAAGAATGCGGAGTTTCTCATATAGCAATAACCCACGCCTGGATGTGGGTAATGCGGGATTTACCCACGGTTGGCGTGGTTTGGTCCCGAGGGCAAAGCCCTCGGGACCAAACAAAGACAACCATGGGTAAATCCCGCATTACCCACACCCAGAAGTGGGTTATTGCTATTATACTATGACATTATTTAAGAAAAGAAATAATTACTTTTCTTAAATAATGGCATTGTATAATGCCTCTTTGCTGCCCTTCTGCAGCTGTCTGGTATCCGCGGCAGTTCTGATGTACTGCGCATGCCTACGCAGTACATCAGAGCTGTGGCCAAAAGCAACGGAGAAAGCAAGATCTCTGTTGCTTTTTACTGTTTCGCTATGTTAAATGGGTTTAACATAGCGATACAGCTTTAAAATAAGCAAAGGAGATCTCCGTTGCTTATTTTAAAGCTGTCTCGCTATGTTAAACCCATTTAACATAGCGAGACAGGTTTAAAAAAAAGCAACAGAGAAAGCAAGATCTCTGTTGCTTTTTACACACTGTGTCGCTATGTTAAAGGAGTTTAACATAGCGAGACAGCGTTAAAAAGCAACAGAGATCTCCGTTGCTTTTTAAACCTGTGTCGCTATGTTAAACTCTTTTAACATAGCGAGACAATGTTTAAAGACTTATATTAATGGAAAAAGTCCGGGCGACCGGACCTTTTTCCATTAGTATAAGTCGATTTACAACGTGCACGCTGGCCAATCAGCGTGCACGTTTTGGAATATTAATGGGGCGTCATGGTATAATGAAAAATAATCTGATACATTTGCTTGTTTCATTACAGTTTTGGAAGACAAACTTGGAAAAGCATTTTCATAATTCTTATTTTTTGTGTAAACATGTTATTAGCACCTGACACAGGGCTTTAATTTGTGCCCTGAGTATGTCAGTAACATACATTATGATTTACATGTACTGCCTTGCAACGGCAGTGATTTAAATGTAGATGTTGAGATTGAGGAACAGAACAAATAAAGGACAGACAGGGAAGATTTATTTATAGTGGTGAGCTGTTGCTGGCACATCATGAAAATTACACTGACTGCAGTATATATTCTATCTAAAGCACTGAGACAAAATATAAAGAGTATTATAGGAGAAGTTTAGCCTTTTATCAAGGATTTATGGTAGTAGTTGTAGAATGGAACACTACAGGAAATAAGGAAGACTTATTTGGGGGAAGGGGTCATTATATCACAGAATAACATATGAGGGCAGATACCTAAAGAAATATATGCATGTACTTGGACCCATTACTATAATTAAAGTCAAACAGAATAAAGAGGAATATGTACATCTTTTCAGTGAAATATGATTATTGGGCAAGAATAGATAGAGTTTACATATTGAAAAAATATTATAACATGGTGCAAACCATGAAAACATATCTAGCAAAAGTGTCAGGCCATGCTGTTTTTCAAGTTACATTTTTTAAGTAAGTAAAAGTCTTTTGTGACAAATAATAGCATTTTCAGTATTTCTCCTAAAAATTAAGCCATTTAGGGATTTGGTAGATCAGACTTTAAGTGAAATGCTATTAGATTTGAATCTATGCAGTAATGAGATCGCAAAGGAATGGGGTAACTGTAAGCTGAAGATCTGAAATGTGGTCACAAAGAAAACAAATGAGATGCAGAACTAAATAACAGTCACAGTAGGTATTTAGAGTGTTTAAAAATTAGGGATTTACAAATGCACAAAAAAAACAATAAGAAAAGAAAAAGAATACATGGCTGAAGGGCTATAATGTCTATAGAAAAGTGCTTAGAAAATATTTATTAGTATAGAAAGTACAGTTTTACAAAATCTTGCCATAACAGTAGATGTTCTTCTCATCACTGTTGTAGTATTAATAACATTAGGGATCTCCTGCTAAGGGCGGCCGGATGTCTGCCAGTATACCAAAGCCTTTAGGTTTGGTATATGCCATATGTCACACATATGCTCCTCGTATAGTGTAGGGCATAAAGGTGACATTCAGATGTACCGTCCTCAGAACTGAGAGCCCCAGTAGGAACACCAGTCCAAGGAAAAGAGAGGTGATCAATACATCCAGAAGAGAAATGGACCAAGAGGTGGAGGGAGGGAGGGAGGGAGTAAATACTGCAATAGTGAAGAGAAGGACATCTACAGTTATGGCAAGATTTTATACAACTGTACTGTGTCCTTCCATATCACTGTTGTAATATTCATAACATTAGGGAGAGTGCCAAAAACACATGAAGAAACTTGGGAGGAGGAAGGACCAGCAGAGCCCTCTAGGAAGCCATGAAGGATAGCCCTAGCAACACCAGCTCTAGCTCTAGCTCTGGAGATTCCATCCAATTTGTAGTGCTTGGTAAATGTATGCACAGAAGTCCAGGAAGCTGCCTCAGGAATACAGTTAGTATCCAAACCCTTGGAAAAAGCACCAGAAGAAGACACAGATCTAGTAGAATGACCCTTAAAAGGAAAAGGAAGGCTCTTACCATGAAAAGAATAACAAAAGGAAATAACTTTTGAGATCCAAGAAGAATAGCTTGTTTGGATACTGTCAATCCTTGGGACCTAGGATGAAAAGAAACAAACAGCTGATCAGATGTCCTAATAGTCTTAGTATTATCCACATAAAATGTGAGTTGTCTACACACATCCAATGTGTATAGCACCCTATCACTGGCAGATTGAGGAGGGGGAAAAGTGGGAAAATGAATAGACTGATTAAGAGACATTAACCACCTTGAGAATAAAAGAAGGATTAGCACACAAGGACACCCAGTCATTATGAAATACCAAAAAAGGAGAATAAGCCATAAGGGCTTGAAGCTCAGACACCTGTCTGGCAGAAGTAAAGGTTAACAAAAGAACCATCTTCCAAGAGCAATGTTACAAGGAAGCTGAAGCAGCAGGCTCAAAAGGAGCCTGAGTCAATTTTTCCAAAACAAAATTAAGATCCCAGGGAGGAAGAACAGGCTTCCTGGGGAGCCTAATATGAAGGAAACCTTAAGAAATTGTTTAGCTTCTAGAAGCCAAAGAAGGAGAAAAAGACAAACAAGCAGCGATAGCTATAAGTGGGCCTTAACAGAAGAACAGGCCAACCCAGCATTGAGCAGTTCACTCAAATAGGAGAGAACCAAAGGACCATCCACAGAAACTGGATCCAGGTTACAAGAAAGACAGCAAGCCGAAAACCTCTTCCATTTGGATAAATAGGATTTCCTAGTAGTGGATTTACTGGCCTCCTGCAGGACCCTAAGTACGTCCTCAGAAAAAAGGTGTCTATGCAGAATCAAAATCCTATCACCTGCAGTGTCATAAGTTAAAGAGTGGACAGGTGAGGATGGATGAGAGATCTCTTGTCTTGTGTGAGAAAGCTCACCCTGTGAAGTAACTTGTAATGATTGTCTTTGGCTAAATGCAGAAGAAGAGGGAACCAATGCTGTCTCAGCCAAAAGGGAGTCACCAACAAGATTTTGGGAGTATCCTGTTGAATTCTGAACAGGAATTTTGGAATGAGGGGAAGGGGGGAATGCATAAAAAAGCATACCCTTTCAAGAAAAAGATAGGGTGCCCACCTTCTAATCCAGAGGGCTTGGGGCTCTGGCACAAAAAGAGGAAGTTGCCTGTTCAGAGTGGAGGCAAATAAGTTTATTTGAGGAGTACCCACTGGTAGTCAATGTTCAGAAACACATCCCTGTGAATCATCCATTCATAGAATTGAGTTAAGGACCTGCTCACAGCCATCTGCCACAATATTTTGACCTGAGGGAATGTAAACTGCCTGAAGAGTCACTTAATACTGGACAGCTAGATCTCACACTAGGAGTATCAACCAGCAAAGAAGATAAGATCTTGTTTCCCCATTTGTTCACATGCCATATCACTATTGTATTGTCTGTAAATACCTTGAGAGGTCCTGGGGTGTAAAATACTGCCATTCACTTTGAGGGCCCTTAGGAACAGAAGAAACGTGTTTTGCCTTTTGTTTCTTTTTTAAGGGAGCATCTGTCTTATGAAATGTAGACGGCTCCGACGTCAGCCTACAGTCAATAATCGCAGTCGAGACTTCCTCCTTCATCAGTGTCTGATTAACTCCCTAGGCCCTTCAGTAATAGTCAGCAGTGGTTCACCCTGAACATCCAAAATAGATGCCTGAAAGGCCTCCAAGGACATGCGAGCAGCCGGATTCTTGCCAGCTTCCAAAATGGTCATGGCAGAATAATCCAACCCATGAACTGGGTGAACCTCCTGGCTTTCATCAGCCTCGAGAGAGACGTCTGATGTAGGAGGCATAGATGAAGAATCTAACTTGACTTTTCTGGCCTTCTTCTTTGAAGACAGCTGGCTCTCAGGCCAGTAAGTACCCTTCATAGCATCTTTCTCTAAAAGCTTTAAACGTTGGTTATCGAGATAAATAGTGAGGGATGAAAGACGACTATGTAAGATCTTTGGAACAAAAGCCTGACAAATAGTACAGGATGTATGATCATGTGAAGCACCTAAACAAAACAAGCACTGCTCATGACTAGGGAATCTGTCTCCCACACTAGCATTTACCCTTTCTAGATGACATGAAACTCCACAACAATAAAAAAGTAAAAAGAAGATATGCAAAAAAACCAAAACAATGGTGCATTTATCTGAATGGCTAGGTACACCAGCAATGACTTGGGTGACCAGAATGACGATCTGATATGGCATTCGGACTGGTGTTAAAGAAGTTTGGAGGATGGTACATCTGGACATCATCTTTATGCCCTACACTACACAAAGAGCATAAGTGTGAAGTATGGCGTACCTTAAAGCAACCTAAAGACTTTGGTTTACTGGCCAGATGTTGGGCTGCTCTTGGCAAGGAGATCCCTAATGTTATGAATATTGCAACGGTGATATGGAAGGACACCAATATTTTTTTAAATACATACCTTGCACCCCACACCCCTCCTAACTATATATACTAACTCCAGGATTGCACTACAGTGGGCAAAAGGGCATATACCTTTTACTTACAGTGCTCTACACAGTGCCAGTACTTCACTTCAGTGAAATGAGATTCAGTGAAATGAGTTTTCAGTAATTTCAGCTTTCAGCAATTTGATCAGGGTGAATTCAAATTCAGTGAAATGAGCTTTCAATGAAACAAAGTAGACCCATATATACATGTAAAAATGAAATATACCCCTAGATATAGCTTGGTACAGATCTTCCCTTTTGGTGGGATCATGACAAGATAAGCTACTTAAGTAGTAAAAGAAATGTGGGAATAAATTACTCCAAAAATCAGATAAGACTATGGGATTTGTTATTTATGAACACAGATAATAAAATACAAACAGGCAAGATTTTTTTGGTCACACTGGTGGTTTACAACACTCTGGCTTAAATGTATCAATGGAGTGATCAGATATGGAAGAATATAAAATGGGGAAATAAACTGTTTATCTGGTATAAAAATATGAGAAAGAGTGCAAGGGAAAACAAAACTAATAATGTCAAAGGAACAGTGTAGTTTGGGATTACCAGATTTGGAGGCATACTGTAAGGCCAGATAGCTTAGGTTACTATATTAAATTCAGGACTTGGAATACAAACCAAAATGGAAGGACATTATTGGCACAGCACCTGACAAGGCGATTAAAGAATCACTACTGGGCATTTGAGCAGATTTAGGAAAGGAATATAAATAGCACTGTGTAGAGTGTTATATACATAAAACTACTGAGGAGATATTTACTTTAAAGGAACTGAGATATTGGGAAAATAGAATAACACCAATAGGCTACACTATGTAAAACAGAATAAGAAAAATACAGAGAGAAATGTCATACGCATTCGGAAAAGGAAGAAACAAGCAGCTGAAATTATGGGAGAAGATAAGAGAGGATGAGTTAATAAAATGGGATGAAGCTAGACAAAGTTTTGGTTTATTGAATAAAATAAACCTCTAATGTATGAGTTGAATGAAGATATATGGAAGCTGGACAGTAAATTTATTAAACCACAAAGAGTAGGTTTTATAACTGAGGATAGACTAAAAATAGCAGTCTGGGAATATAGACAAAATAAAGGATTATTAGATTTGAGATGATACAGTATAACATTGAAAATAACAAGGGTGGATGATTAAATAGAGATATTACAAATAATCAATGGAAGGGAAATAAATCTTATCCTCAGATACACATCCAAATGGATTATACATTTGCATGGAAACATTTTCACAACTATTGCTATACCCAATGAGACTTAAAAGAATGCACCCAAAGGCAAAAAACATACATTGCAGATATGATGGTTCTAAACAGCTTATTGGGAGCGTGTATTTTGGAAATATATGGACTTGCTTCAATGCAAAAATGAACTAGATAATATTCTAAGTTATATACTTAGAGGAGAATTCAACCTAAGCACAAAGAGGATTTGTTGAGTTGGTGTAATATGACATCTTCTAAAGAAGTGAAAATATTGTTACCATTAGTGCTGGCAGTGGCTAAGAAAGCCATAAGTAGAAAAAGGAAAACCAAAGACAAACCAACAATAAAAGAGATAAAGGAGGTGATGACACAGATTAAAAATATGACACTGACAACTATGAGAGCAAAAACAGAACTCCCTGGTGAAAAATAGGCTAAATGGGAATCTGTAATGGAAAATTAGCTTGCAGAGCTCACTGTCATAGAGCAAAGCACCTAAGACATCGTTCTACTTAATGAAAGCAGAATGTAATACAAGGTATCATGTCACTAGTCCATTTGTTAAAACTTGTAACAAAGTGATAATAAAACAATGCACTGATTGACAAGACATTACTTTACTGGTGTTATACAGACATGTAATTATAAAATAGTTGTATCAGCAATCACTGTCAAAACAAACACAACATGCATGGGAACTGCATAATATGTAGAAATGAAAATGTAACATTGACCCGGGGTTCATAAACAATTGTTTATACATCATACTAAATCTACACATTTTGTTCAGGTTAGTGTGACAAGCAGCAGAGATCACTGAATATACAAGCCACTAAATAACTCTGCACATTAAGCAGCACCTGTTTGGGGCTGGAATACCTGCTAGTGGTCATGCTGAGGTGCAGAGAGGATCAAGCACACAATATAAACATTAGTTTGTAAATAAACTCACCCTCACTAAGCAAGCACTCCCGGACAACACAACACAAGGCAATGGCAACTTGAAGGACAAAATTAAGAGGCATGAGTAATATAAAGTTATATATAAGTAGATTAATATGCAAACACCACCTTTAAAAATTACTGACAACTGTGGAAGTAATCCTGTCCACTTAGGGACACATCTACATAATAAAAAGGAAATGTTGACAAAAAGATGTGGACCACACAGCTATAGTATAACAAAGTATAACAAAGGGAGAAAATATGATACATGTAACATGATGTCATGTTGGAGAGGTGAAATATACTGCAGGTAGTGCATGTCAGTTGTGTATGCAGAACTGTATATGCAGTAACAAATATGCTGCTGTCCCCATCATCCACATATCATTTAAAAATGCACTTAACTCTTACAATGCTGCCCTACTCACTTCAGAAAGGACCTTTTATTGTCTTTTGTTTGAACTTGTAACCCTAAAAAGGTTTTTATATAGGTAAAGCTGACTTAACAAACTATGTGCTGTATAAGAATGTACATTATACAATAGTTTAGACAGTTAAAAAAAAATATGTACAGTTTCCACTATACACTGAAGATTAGAAATGTGGTCACAAATAACACAAATGGATAGGTAGCCCATACAAGACTTAGGCAAAACAAACTTTCATGCCAGCACTATTGTACAATCAGACCTGCTATGGGGGAATATATCTACTGTCATGTCATAAGTGAGTATGATGCGTTTCTGTGAGTGTAATCTGTCAGATACCATGTGTTCTTCCTGCAGCAACTGCCACACCACATACATTGAAAGGCTATCAAAGTACACGTGAATGCAGTATAGCATTATGTACATCACATTTAGTCCTGAAGTCAGCCTTGCTAAACATATTGGTAACACTTGTATGACAGTTACGTAACAAAAATCATAAACATGTGAAACATTAATCTGTATTAGTAATTGAACTGTTAACAATTTAAATTTCACATACACCAACTGTACTCTGGTCTTTAACAAATGTTGTTATCCTGCACAAGTACTTCAGTAACTCCATTGCATGGAAGTTGGCAAACCCAACCCTCCAGAGGCTAAATATATTCCACATGCATGTCAATAACTCCATTACATGGAGGTTTGCAAACCCAACCTGCCAGATGTTGATTCTATTACTTTTTGACAAAGAAGAACAAATGGCAACAACTATCTCTTAACATTACTTAATGTGCTTAGTGCTAAATGGTGTACATGTACTACGTCATTATACTGGGCATGCTCATAAGGAAGTAGGACAATGAATACAATAACATCAACCACACAGCACAAAACCACAAGGAAGTATCATAAAACATGTCCAGGCACACTTTGTGACAACTCAGCAGCATGGCACACATCAAGAAATGATGAATAAGTCATTATTGCCTATAAAGCAATATATTGTGAACATAATAAAAAGCATATGTAAATGCTTGCATTAAATCATGGCATACAAATCAGTACAGTTGGTTAAATAATTAAGGCCTGGAAGCATTGTCTAACATACTCATCAGTTACATCTTGTCAGACCCGGACACATGCTTGAGATCAGACCCCAGAGAGAGAGGTATATCAACCACTGACTTCACAGAAAAAAAAAGATATCTGCTGTCTCATGAAAAACACACTTGAAGGGATTACATCAGTATCCATTTGGAATGTTTATGCTCCTCTAACATGTCGGTCTGACACCTAAAAAAATATGGACCTGTTACTCTGCCATATCACTATTCTTTTGCTAACCACACCTGCCTATTGCAGTTGTATAACAGACATACCTTACCAGATTCTTCCCCCTGCATGTCATGTTCCACTCTCTATAGAGCTACATTTGCCATCTGATCTATAGCTATCTGATCACAAATGCTATAGAAGTAAGTATTAACTGCATGTGTCACAGGAGAACTTTTATGATCACAGAACACCTATTTGAATAGCATGATGTAATCAATGTCTTGAAAGGCCTATGTTAGGAGGGAGGGTGGCCTAATGGTTAAGGTGTTTGCCTTACAAACACAAGGTGCAGGATTTGAGTCTCACAAGGGATAATTGGCTAGGCTTAAAATGGCTTGCAAGCACAGTTAGCTTAGTACTAACCTATGAATCATAGGAAATAGTAATGAACATGTGTCAGAAATAACACACTTCAAGGTGTGCTTGGTGGTCATGTATCCAATACAAATTATTCTGAGGGATCAAAATGATGCTACTCTTCACACAATTGTGATTTAACCATATCATTGTCTGTGGGGTAAGTCACTCTTTTCCATCAATATTGCTTTGTACATACACATTCCCAGATTTGAAGCAAGACCATTTGAATATGCATGCTATAGAAGTTAGTATTAACTGCATACTCTACAGGGGAATTCTCACTGCAAGGATCACAGAACACCTATCTCAATGGCATGAAATCATTAATGTATTAATAAGCCTATGTTAGACCTAAAATGGCTAGAAAGATTTTGCTGCAATGTTATATGTGTCCTTTGCTAGATTTCAGCAGCTACCTATGTAAGTCCACCATTTACAGAACTGTATATTAACTGCACTTGACACAGCAAAGTCTTGCCACAACTGTGAGACATAACATATTTGAAGGTATGACATCATCACTGTGGTGCAAAGCAGTTGTTTGGGCTAAAAGTAATGGAGGATCCTCTCCCACTATAATTGTACACATTAGAACTGTGATAGATATCATTCAATCTTAGCAATATTCACACACATTCATACTACTCAGTCACTGCAAGTTTTGTACACCTACCTATCTAAGCACACAAGCTAAAGGACACTGTATCAACTGCACACGCCAAAGGAGAAGTCTTCCTAGAAAGCTATCTGATCACAAATGCTATAGAAGTAAGTATTAACTGCATGTGTCACAGGAGAACTTTCATGATCACAGAACACCTATTTGAATGGCATGATGTAATCAGTGTCTTGAAAGCCCTATGTTAGACCTGAGAAAGAGCACATAGAGTATATTTGAAGGCATTACATCATCACAGTGGTGCAAGGCATATGTGTGACTTAAAATTTATCAAAAGAGTGGGGAGATTTGTCTCAATATCCTACAGGACAGTAGGTGTATACAACCACGTGTTGCATAATCCTGTCATCCCGGTGACTGTAAAGGGACACAAAAGTACAGTAATTAGAGAATGCCAGATTCACACTCATGCCCTACCAAATCCACAAGGTAGCAAACACTGACTCATTTTCTGACATCACAGAAGATTTATGTAGAATGTTTAGGAAGGAGTTATTGAAGTGAAGAAGGGCATCATCTAGTGGCAGAGTTTTAAGACAGTTCCAATTGTAGTTTCATAGAATACTGTTAAAAGTATGGGGGCAGAATTTTGATAGGTCTTGTATAACCTTGATATTATGGGCTTTTGAAAGAGATGCACAGTTGCAGATAGTGAGGGCTGGGAGGTGGTCACTAAAGGAGTTTGCCAGGGTGCCAGAAATTGGATATTTAGAAGGGTCTGAGACCAGGATCCAGTCTAGTATTGAGCCTTTGTTAGTTTTATAGTTAAATCTAGTAGTTGTATTAATTAATTGAGTAAAATGGAATACATTTATACTGGTGGGAGATTGATTGGAGGATGTAGAAGCCCATTCGATGTTCATGTCACCTAATATGTTAGCGTTTGTGTAGTACTGCTGCTGTGTGGCCTTAACTAATAGCCGCATTCAATATAACGCTATTCAATACTGTACAGCTATCACCATTGTGAAATATAAGCATTGACTTACAGAATTTGAGTTTGGATAAGTATAGACTAGTTAGTTCTCATGATAGCCGTGCTTGACAATTGTTATTGAAGCCTGCATGCACTTTATGTATCTAAATATTCAGTAAGGTGACTACACCCTTTAGATAATTTCCAGCTAGTATAAGGTGCTCATCAATGGATTTTTGTGACTACTGCCTACAGTTAACAATGTGTAGATGACGTGTTTTAGTTTCTGTGATTAATGCATACTGCTTTATGACTAAAAGAACCTATGTAATTAGCTTTAAAGTTAATAAGGGGTGTACTTACTGCACGTGGTGACTGTAGCACTTCTCTTTCAGTAACCAAACCTTCTTCTCTACCTACCTGCTGGATTCCATTGCCCTACTGCTAACACGTGGTCAAATACTTCCTATGGGACTTTACACCAAGAACTGCGGCTACCTTTATTTCAAGGACATACTGAGCTGAAAGTGCCTCAGAACCTTATGTACGTGCTTTTTTGACTAAGTAGAAAAAGCCCATAATTTAACTGTTATTTTTATTATTTCTGCCGACCTGCCTATTTATATTTGGCCTGTACTAGTGAAGTGCTTCGCCAAGAGGGACAGCTGCATAGTTATCCACCCCTCCCTGTTAATACAACCCCATTTACCACTCAGAGCTCAGCTCACCCATAGGAGAGTACTTGATTTGCTTGAATTTGCTCAGATTTAGAAATTAGTCTGTGGAAAGCTGGGTACCTACCCGATTCTCCACCAATGCAGATTATTTGCTTTTTGTTTACCTGATTGTTTTCCAGCCCACAACCCTTGCTAAGAACAATGAATAGGGTCTCTGCCCGCTTCGCTCCTCACCCTGCTCCCAATTCCTACATGTCCCCAGTGGTCCTACATTTATTACAACCATAAACCCCTCCCACCAATCTGACAACCAACCACACCACTACTCCCAACTCTAACTCCACCACCATCCCACTACTATCCCTCCACTTCTGCTAATATGGTTCAGCATACCATACTTACACTCATTACATGCACTCTCCTTGCATACCTTACATCTTACCAAAACTCCATTATTCTCCCACTCAGCCACTTCCACTGCACTATTACACACACCACCATTCATGACACACCCTCGCACTGCTCCTCTCCCACCATCTCAAGAACCATCCCAATGCACCCCGACTTTTTTATCAACTACAATACTCAAACAAAAGGCATCCCTAAAACTTAACAAACTAATCCCCCCACATTATCTAGCACCTACTACACCCAAACAAAAAGAGTCCCTAAATTACAAACTTCTTCACACAATAATAAAACTAATGTCCCCAGGCATAACAAAACTTGCCCTCAGTGGTGACATCAACCCCAACCCTGGCCCCTCCATCTCCAACTCCACTCCTAATAATCAGTGCAATACCCACAACTTCTCCCAAATTACAGCCAATAGAAAACCAACTGACCTCCTTCTGCTAAGCCTAAATATCAGAAGCATAACCAGTAATGTCCACGAACTCCATGTCAACATAGACTTGTACTTCCCATATATTATCATCCTAACAGAAACCTGGCTAAAACCTCAGATTAGCAGTGAGCAAATTTTCCCTACTGGTTATGACATACTAAGAGTAGACCGGTTAGACAAGAAAGGGGGTGGCATAGCTCTAATGTTTAAACAGCATCTAAATATTCAGATCCTAAACGTATCAGCACCCCAAATTGGCAATGAAGAAATAATTTATACCAACCTCAAAATAAACCAAAATAAAACCATTAACATAATAGGATGCTACTTCCCACCTGGCCATAATATCCCTCCACTAGAAAACCTCCTCAGTTGGGTTAACCACCATCTTCCCCAAGAGAAAATAATTTTAGGTGATTTCAATACTGACTGGCAATCCAGTTGCAGCAACCATCCAACCCACCATCTAAACCTTCATGGATTCACCCAACTCATCCAATCACCTACGAGAATAAATAAAAACTCCAACAAGCATGCTACTCTGCATTAGATACTAGTCAGCAAGATCCCCCAGTCATATATAGGGGTCTACTTTAATTAAACGAAAGCGGAATCCGTCGAATACGAATCCGTCAACACATAAACAGCGAAACGCGGAAATGTCGAACCCACTAAATAGCGAAATTGGAAATGTCGAATTGTCATAGTTAGCCTGTCTGCAGTATAGCTCCGTAAGTTAAGTGTGCGATAGTTACGGACCTTAGGGTTAGAGTGCGGGTTAAGGTAAATGAATAGATAGGCAATGTATGTAAGGTTTAGTGTAGGGTTTTGTTAAGTGTATGTGTGTGGAATATTTACTTTGTGTGGGTATAGTTCTGTAGAGTAAGTGTGCAGTAGTTACAGACCTTAAGTTAAGGGAGGGGTTAAGGGTAGTGCATAGATAGTTGTTTATGTGGGGTTTAGTGTAGGGTTACAAGTGGGGTTTTGGTGCTTTAATTTAGGGTTAGTAGTAGGGTTTTGGTTAGTGTATGTATGTGTTTTTTGTTGTGTTTGCGTAGGTAGTATGTTATGGGTGGTGGGGTTGACCGAGTATTGCGGTTTCGATGTTTAAATTTCGTGGTTTTGCATGTTCGACATTATCGCATTTTGCTGTTTATGTGTCTATGGATTTGTATTCGATGGATTCCGTTTTTGTTTAATTAAAGTAGACCCATATATAGCAGGTTGCCTACCAGATAGCCTCAGTGATCATTCCCCAACATTCCTACTCAAAAAACACCTATACCAAGTTAAACCTGTCATCTATCGGGAAATATGTAATAAACTAAACTTTAATCCACTCACATTCATCTCATCCCTCAAAGACTGTTACAGGACTCCACTAAAGTACATCAGCCTAGATGACGCAGTTCAATTTTTCAATACTACCTTCCTAGGCATCCTAAGTAACCCTGACTTACCAGAACCAAAGCCCAATCCTCCCCATGGCTACAGAAAACCACTAGGTCAGTAATGAAAAACAGAGATAAAGCCTGGGATCACTGGTGCAAAACCAAAATACCCTCAGCTAGATAGAAATTCCTAGAACTATGCAATAGAGTCGAAAAGCTAACAAAGCAGGACAAAATCCAATACTACCAGTCTGCCCTTAATTCCTCCCAACATAGCCCCAAGCAATTCTGGTCCTCCATAAACTCCGTCCTCCACCCAGGTAATGTCAGTACCCCTCCACCTAACATTCTCCACTCCTCAGAAAATATTGCTACCTCATTCAACACACACTTCACACAAACCGTACTGTCACTAGCTAGACAACACAACCGCCCTCCCCTCCACCCCACACCTTCACCTAGTAATCTTCCCACTGTCTTCTCTTTTTCTCCTATTCCTACCTCCAACATAAAAAAACTTTTAACTAAACTTAAACCCACTAAACTAGCAGCCGACAACCTCCCAAGTGAATACCTACAAATTGCAGCTGACGCCCTAGTCTACCCAGTATCAGTCTTGATTAACCGATCTCTGTCAGAATGCTACGTCCCTACACTATGGAAAATATCCCACATCATTCCCCTCCACAAAGGCAGCCCTTCCGCAGAACTTACCAATTACCGGCCCATAGCAATTCTCTCCCCACTCTCCCAAAATATTTGAGAGATGCATTCACTCTCAAGTCCTAGAATACCTCCTTACTAATAACCTCCTTTCTAACAGTTAACATGGTTTCCGGCCAAACCATAGCACTACCACTGCCTTACTCTCTTTTACTAACTCTATCCTTCAGCATAAAAACAATGGCTATCTCTCCTCTGCAACTTTCCTAGACCTATCTAAGGCATTTGACATGGTCCCACACAAACAACTCATCTCTGTTCTCAATTACCTATCCTTTTCTCAATCAGTCACCAACTGGTTTCAGAGCTACCTGACTGGCCACCAGCAATCCGTTGTATGGCAGAATGACATATCTCCTCAACTACTTGTCTCTATTGGTGTTCCACAAGAATCCATCCTTGGACCCCTACTCATCCATTTTCACCAATAATCTAATCACTGCCACCAAAAATGGCGTTCTCAAACAGTATGCAGATGACTCAACAATCATCTGCTCAGCCCAGTCCCTACCAGAACTGCAAAAGGTCACACAGGATACCTTTTTCTCTGTTGAAACTTGGCTATCTGATGCCTAGTTAATACTTAATCCAAACAAAACTAAACTCTTCATCTTCCAACCCACCAAACATACACAGACCTACTCTCACTTTAATATCACAAAGACAACACCATTATCCACCCAACAGATCACACACCAAATTGCTAGGAGTTGAGATAGAAAATAATCTCAAATTTGACATTCACATATCTATGACCATAAAGAAGTCCACAAAATTCTAGGAGCCTTATATAGAAATAAGCAATTCCTCACCAAAGCAGCCAGGATTTCAGTTGCAAATTCCCACCTTATCTCCACCCTTCTTTATGTCTCTCCATTATATACCAAGGCAAAGCAATCTAAATAAACTTGAGACCTGCTGCAACAAAATTTCCAAGTTCACCACCAACTCATACCAGTCACCACTGTCTCTCACTTGCTGAACTTGGCTGGCTAGAACTCCCTCACCTCCTTCAATGGTACCAACTCTCACTTGCACACAAGCTAATAAACCATCCGCTAAAAGTCCCATCCCTCCAAAATCTACTCCAGGCCTATTTCACCACCAGACCACTACGATCCACCAACAAAATTCAATTACAGGTAACTAGAGTCAAGAACTGTGGTGGAGAAGCACTCTTCTGCAGCTCAATAGCCAAGTTATGGAACACCCTCCCCCCACTGCACTGACTTCAAAGCTGTACTTAAATCTCACCTAAAAAAAATGCTGGTTATGCCCTTGCAACACTCCTTACAAGCATCTCCCACTCCATCCACCCTCAACTCTCTTCCACCCCACTAACTACCTTTGATTACAGCCAACTCTGATGCTTGTAAGCTTCTAATTTATAATACTGCAGTAATTGTTTTACTGTAGCAATGTGCCTAACTGCTATTTAAATGTTAGAATGCATGCCATTTTAGATGGCACAGATGTTATGTGACTGCTGTTATGTACTATGTTCTTCATCAGGAACTATGATTGTATTAATGTTACTTTGTGGAGCTTTTCTCCCCGGGCCTCCACTAAAAAAAGACCTGCATCCAGCTGGAATTTCCTGGTCAACAAATGTAAATAAATAAATAAATAATACATAAATAAATAAATATATTACTTAATACCACTCAGCAAGTATGTGTGGAAAGATTCTGCACCGATGTACATCATTTGCAAGTCTAATGTTTTGGATTTCAGACATAATTTATACATATATATATATATATATCTACAGTGTTTAGACAGCATCACAGTGATCTCATCATATCTTGAGTACAACAGTCCATTACAGCAAACATAAGTAATACAAGCCTCTGACATTACTTCCATTTTGCTAAAAATCACTTCCTGAAGTGCACTTCTTGACAAGCTACTTTGCATGACTGGTGGCAAAGTATTAGTGGATGAGTAATTATGATTTGAGGCTTTGAACACAATTGGAAAATTAACCACAGTCTATGGTACTTTATGGCAACCTTCACACAAATAAGGAGTACAGACATATAAACCATTCTGATTCTGATCCAGTTCAGAACAGATGTGTGCTATTGTAACATTTTCTGTGTCATGATTTAGATATTTGTCATGATAATCACAGTAAAGTACTCATTGTATGGATAATACAGGTGCACACTTAGACTGCCCTCATATTTGGTGACTGTCCATGGATTTGAGGCATGCTGTACTGTTCCTTATGTGATTATATGTGTATGTATGATATCACTGAGTACTACAGTCACTACATGATAACATACATCTACATGCAAACTTAATGCAGAATAATCCATCCTATCACCTTCTGTGCGTATAGCAGCAATGCTTTTAAGATGTGTCTAGTGTAATATAATTGTTACCCCATAAATCATTAATTTGAACAAATACCTTATACTTATTGTAAGAAGGTATGAGGGCTGGTTATGAACCACATAAGGGACCAAGCATGTTACTGCTGATGGAATCACAGATGCATGCATGAATCCACAAAGCAAAATTTAATGAAAGATAATAATATTCAACATTTTTAGACTGGGGCTGGACTCATCTACCTGACAATCTACATTGACAGTCTGTTGATATCATCAATAGCTGATCATGCCACAAAAGAAGGCAAATGTTGGGGTCCAAAACAAGCACATTTGAAGGGACTATGGAAGCACCACAAAAGGAAGGGCATTTGTGCGCAGCTTACTTTATAACAATAGTTACAACTGAAGCATCACATGTGGTGTACATTCAATGCTGCAGCCTAGTCCACATATAATAATAACTGTCTCTTCATAGTGCTGTCAGTCTTTCCATGATAATAACTGTCTCTTCATAGTGCTGTCAGTCTGTCTTTCCATGATAACTGTCTCCTCATAGTGCTGTCAGTCTGTCTTTCCATGATAACTGTCTCCTCATAGTGCTGTCGGTCTGTCTTTCCATGACAACTGTCTCTTCATAGTGCTGTCAGTCTGTCTTTCCATAGTGCAATGAGAATAAGCACAGTAGTTCAAGGGGCAGCAGACCAATGCAGTCGAATGCAAGAAACCACCAGTTTTTGCCATATGATGTGAACTGTCATTTACCGTAAGTTATAATTGCTGCTTCTTGCCAGGTATCGTGGAAATACTGAGGAAAAAGAGGGATGAGACAGAAGGGGGAAAGGAGAGAGACATAAACATTTTTGTTTATGGGTCATTTCTGACCATCTTTGTGGTCTGTTACTCTTAAGGTTGTTATCATAATGATTCTGTCATGCTCTGTACAATATAATTTTTCCAATAAGGAGCAAGCAGGGGTAGAATGGTGGAACAATGACTAAAACATAAGCAGGGTAATGATGGGATAATAGCATATGGAGCCAATAGTTACACACATAGTATTAATGTGAAAAAGACAATAAATAATGTTTGATACACTTCTGGATTCTAACCCTTGACACTATGCTAAATGCAGTCTACAGACTTGAGCATTATCTGAGCACACCACATAAGGACTCATACTTCCTATGGTAAGAATCATACATTTGAAGGGACAGTAACAAAATACCAAAGCAAGTAAGAATGCAGGCATCGGGCTTCTTCACAGTAATGACAATTGTAAAATACTTTGAGGTTTACTTTACATCTTGCAGTGCAATAAACATACAAGAGTAACTGTTTTATCATAATGCTGTCAGTCGCTATTTCTATAGCACAGAGGGCTAAGCACTTTTGTGCAATGGTAACTGTACTGGTGTATTCAAAATGAAAATCTTCAGTGAAATGCCATTTACCATCAATCAGCACTGGTACACAGTGTGAAGTGTCACACAGATACTGAGGACAAATTTTAATTTTTTTATGGGCCATCTTTAGCCATGTATATTGTGTGTGATGCTATTCTTTGACAGATTAAATGTGTGAAAAAGGGTTTGATAGGACAGAGATGAAGGGGGGGCAAGCAGAGGGTAGGACACATGGGGAAGAATAAAGAAATGTGCAGAACAGTGGTGGGAGAACACCATTTATATCCACATCTTTGCAAGATAAATGTATACTTGTAACAAGAATTTGCTGAATTTGGATTGTCACCACATCAGGGCTGGATGACAACTGAATAATTTTGTATGATCAATTGGACCAAATCAGTCATGTCAAGGAAATGTACAGATGAAGTGGAGAGCTATGTAGGGGGCATCATTTTTATTTATTTATTATTTTTGTGGGACAGGCACCCATTTTATTATTTTTATTTTTTGTAGTGAATGTTCTGTTGGGAAAGGTAGTTAGGGACATGGCTAGGTAAGTAAGGCAAGTTATGTAGCAAGATCAGACATACAGGACATGCAAGACAAAAAGGGATAGTGATGGACATAAAAGGTTGGGGAACACCATGACTGGGATTAAGTAGGTACCATTGAGGTGCATCTAAGAGCATGATGAGAATCCAGGCCTCACCATCAGAACTGTCATCACTGTCTTCTGTCACATATCCCAGGGTCAATGCTGGATGAGCCATTGACTTTGCAATTCAATGCAGGACCTTCTCTACACTGACATTTTGGACACCGAAGCACCTATCCATAATGTCCTCCCCCAGTCTTGTCAGCTCCTTATGAGTAATAAAATCACCACATCCATGAGTATTGCTCCCAGTTGTTACCATTGTCCAGCAAATGGAGCAGAGGTACCTGATGCAGTTGGAGCAGGAAGTGCAGGAATTGTAGATGCAATGCTGACAGGTTGGGACTGAGATGTGGTGGGTGTCTTTGCTGTTTGTGGTGGGTCACTGCAGCTATCTATGGAGGTATGGCTGCTTGATCCCCAATAGTCAGTCTAGCTCCCCATGCTGATGGTCATTTGTGTTGCAGTAATGTTTCCACACAGATAAAAAGAGAGATGTAGGGTTGGGAGGCAGAAAACATATATAGTAACGTCAACTGCTTGCCATTTAATATTTCAAAATATAAACAAATTGACACATACATATGGCAAACCTTGGCACATCCAGATATAATGTCATAAAATACATCAGTCCCAGTGCTATTATACACATTAGGCAAGCAGTTAGGTGTTTATTGCATACATGATATATTCATTACAAGTAAAGACATCCATTTAGTTTAATGTAAGTTAATGATTATAGAAAATAGATTTTAAATACTATTCGACAAGAAAAGCTAATTGCTGCTGCTGCTTGGAATTGAACCCATACACACAGCTAAGATGATTTATGATCAAGAGCAATTGGAGTGACATGTATGTTTTACATAAGGGTAATATTACAGCTTTGACATTGTAACACTTTACATTTATGGACAAATACGCCCATTTTCTCAAAGCTATCCTTTGTCATTTCATAGTAGATTTCTGGATGAATATGACATTTACATCAGTTAAGCTAAGAAATCATGTCACAGTAAGGACAAATGTATAGGGTACTGCAGTGTATTATTACCTTCCTTTTGTGAGCAGTACTGCCTTTTCACAGGTTCATAGATTCATAGCTGTATACTAGGCTAACTACCATTAAGGGTCTTATAAGTCTAGCCGTGCAATTCAGATATGAACCACAAATGTGATTTATATAGGGAGTAATTTACTGACTACCTCTGTCTGTCAGAGACATAGACACCACACCATGGGTGAATTTCTGATTAGCCATCCATTGGTCCAAGTTGTGTTTAAACAGTGTTAGGGGGAACTCTGCTTTTCATGGATGAGGATATGTCTGTAAAGTGATTGCATTATGATTTTCATTTATTTTGAAATTTACTGCATTTACTTGAGTTTTATGTACTTCATATAACTTACACATGCTTTGTGTACAGGGGGCTATCTGCTAAGTAAGTCAGTGTAATCTCAAACTTGTTTTGTACATGTATTCTCTCTGACACATCCTCTGTAAGTGTGCATCAAAACACTGCTGCTAAAGATTCACAAGGAAGTCTTTAGGAAGCCCCACTTCTCCATAATCACTGTTGTACTGCTAGGGTGTGTGCATGGCATCATGTAAGTCCTTATACTATGTTTACCAGCTCAGCACTTTGAGCAGATCGAGTGCTTCATGACTGATGATGAGCTGACACCTGATTTACATATT
The DNA here is from genome assembly GCF_019279795.1 of Protopterus annectens. Lineage (NCBI taxonomy): Eukaryota > Metazoa > Chordata > Ceratodontiformes > Protopteridae > Protopterus > Protopterus annectens. Next base: position 1,133,698,027 of record NC_056730.1, read on the forward strand.
TGCTGTGAACAGAGGGGTTAATCTGCATTATGTAAGCACAGCCTGGGGCTAAGAAACTTATACTGTAGTAGGGAAGACTTCTTGGATTCGCCAACTTCAGATAGTGCTGTTTGACACTGCAATTGCATTGCTTTTCGTATATTTTACTACAAATCCTATCAAGCTATGTGATGTTTTTTACAAGTAATAAATGGGTGCAAGGTTATCCGTTTTTCAGAAAAAACTGAGTGGTGTTTACATCTCCTCCATTTGTGTATAGAACGTATATCAGTTGTTGATGGAAAGATCCCCATCTAATGTTATATGCCTTTATAGCAACATTTCTCTGAGGATGTGAACATTTGTGAGAAAATTATACTCGTAGTAGTAATGTGAAAGTTATATTTTATACAAACATCTGTGTCAAGCCTGTTGTATATACCTGACATAAACAAATGTTATCCCATTAGAAGGTTGTGTGTTCTTCTTATGTGCTTGATTGTGTAGGTTGTGGGGAATTAATTTTTCATTGGTTTTGATTTTTATTATTTAATCAAGCACTGTCTACAATTTGCAAATTCCTTTTTGTAAGGGATTTTAACATTTGCTACTACAAGAGGCTCATTGACTTGTATTCAGTATCAAAAGTTTTGTTCTACCCACATCATTAAACTTTTAACAGACGTAGGAATATATTCCAGAATTATACATTTCTCCATCTTTAGTCAGGTTTGTTATCGCATTGGTTGGGGAGGGGAATTATATAAACTTATTTGTTAGATGTGTATATTCATATAGATCAGTTAAGTAAATTTTTAATGATGCTTGCATAAATGCATATTTTTTTTTGCCAGTCACTGCTTCTTATTCTGATACATGGTATTGCCCCCCAAAAATCTGGCTCATGTAAAATTCATTCTCAGATGCTGAAAATGAGGTTATAGTGCAGGCCCTCTGTCAACATGCATATGCCTCTTATTGAAAGTTGTAGCTGACAAGCCCTTCCATGACCATATCTGGCAGCAGGTGGTTGATGATGTCAATGCTGGGGGTGGCCACGCTCATGACTACAGCCAAATCAGACATTGGGCCAGTGACATGATCACCAAGGCCAAAAAAAAAGGGTCAGTAGTATAACATGGGAACAGTGGGCTAGTGGTGGTGGTCCTGCTAACGAACCACCACTCACTGAGACAGAGGAGCTCTTGTCCACAGTAAGGAATCCAGGCAGCTCATTAGAGTTTCTCAATGTTGTGCTGGAAGTAGGTACAGAGGTGGAAGATGACCAAAGGGTATCTACAGATGATAGTCTAGATATGCCATTCCTATCTATCTATCTATCTATCTATCTATCTATCTATCTATCTATCTGTCTAGGTATAAATAGAGAGGGAGACATATATATGTTGTTGTTGTTGTTTGGCTTTCGGCTTTTCCCGGTTAGGGGTCGCCACAGCGGAACTCCGGTCCGCTAATGATTGGCAGTTGATTTTTACGTACCGGCTTGCCAGGCCTGACGCACAACCTTCAACGAAGGTACGTCCATTCACGTATGTCTCCACGCAGAAGACGCTCTAGCTGAGAATCGAACCGGACAGCGTCTTACTGTGAGGCGACAATGCTACCACAGCACCACCACCATGGGTAGGGAGACATATATATATATATATATATATATATATATATATATATATATATATATATATATATATATATATATATATATATATATATATATATATATATATACAAAGAGAGAGTGGGAAAGACATAGAAAGATAAAGAGGGGAGACAGAGGGGGAGAGAGACTGAATAGAGATATAGTTGTACACGATCTTATTTAGATTTATAACTATGTTTGTCCTTCATGTGTCATTTTCATTTTAATGCTTATTATCTGTCTGTCCCTCTCTATTTTGTCTGTCCAGACATATATCATACGAAGGTTCCACAACCACCTGCTAATGGTATGAGCATACCTGTTTTTTTACTTGTATTAATTTATATAATTTATCTTGAAGTCTATCTCAATTCAATTGCTCTTGCATCTAGTATTGCTTATTTCGGGGATATAACATATGTCTAATCATTTTTTTCTTGTTTTATTGCTATAATCACAGGTGAGCCTACCACTGGCACTGTGAAGCTCTGACTACCTGAGGTAGGAGCATTGGTAGCCTCTGAAGATGCCAGTGATGATGAGGCACAGTCTGACACTGAGGTTGCAGAGGGTCAGTCTGACACTGAGGTTGTAGCTCCCACATCCCCAGCCCAGAGTTTGGACACAGGATGACTATGCATACCCATGACATGGAGCCATCTAAGACAGGACAGCTTCATGGTGACATGGTTGATCAGGGTAGTGTGATTACTCCAGTTGCAGTGCTGGCAGAGTCTCCCCCTAATCTTCATGAGGGACACATGGCTGCTGGTAGATATGCTCAGAGGAGGCATGCTTTCTCCTCTCCCCTGATTTTGGCATGTCAGTAGATACCACAGAATATATGTGTAGGGCTATCATAGAGGCATAGGTATGTTCCACCAGAGCCTCAAAATAGATGGAGCCTGCATGTCCTGTATTTTGACTTGTGAGACTGACTAGACCATGTGGGTGCCTCCTTGGACAGGATGAACAACACACTGGATCATGCAGTGTCTATAATGGAACATCTGCTGGGGAAGGGTGAGCATCCATGTGGCGGGAGAGACACTTCCTCATCAGTGTTAGCCAAGTTGGCCTTGCCAGATCCCACTCCCTTAGTGATATTACTTTCACTGCTCTATCACTGATTGGGGGTCCACACCCAGAGGTGGTAGACCACATGGTTATGGACATAGTTATGATAACAGCTTGTCCAGCAGATATTGTTCCCCTTCAGGCAGCATCCCGACATCTATCCAGCATCATGTGACTAGCAGTGCAACTCTTGGCAGAGGTAGCTCATGTGGTTGAGGGCAGTGATGGCGATTACTGAATCCTCTACCATGCAAAGCTCCATGTGTCCAGGATGGCAGGTCATAGTGCTAGCATAAGAGCTTTCCTTTGTTTTCCTGCAGACCCACACACACTACATCTCATCTTGGCCATGCTGTCTCAGACACACACATATATACAAACATTAATATTGAATGATTTACTTCTACTGCTACTAGGCCTGACAATGGATACTTGCTACTAATTTGATTTATCATTCGCATACAAGCACATGTTAGGTGTCAGACTTATCCTCATTTAACCCCCTCCCCCACCTTGCCCTGTGTAAGTGGTGATGACTGTGCCCTTCCCTTTGCACATTTCTTTGTGACTTAGGGTTTCCTATGTCTGATGCACAGCATGGGTAGCTAATGCTTGCTTTCTTACTCAGATTTTTGCTTTAATCAAACGTATTGTACTGAGTTTTTTATTTTTTCCTGCTTGATTTCAAATGATGTAGTATGTAGCTTGTGGTCCTTATTGTATTTGTAATAGTGCTCTTAGTAATACAGTCCTACTACTTAGGAATTAGCACTTGCTCAGCACCCTGGGCAAATAATGCTAAGATTTACTTGGTCCCTCTGGGAATGTCTAAGCTGGGCAACTTTCATGCATGATGCAAAACATTCTGCAGGCCAAACATATGCATTTGGTAATTGCATATTTATGGAAATGTGTTTATTTATTTATTTGTATTTGTTTTCTGCAGTAGAGCACTGATCTCTATGGACCATTTTCAGACTCAGCCCAGGAGTGATGTTTAGTTAAGGGCCTTGCTCAGAGTAACACAGTTAGGTGAACTGTGCGGAATATTAATCTGTTGGATGGCATATTCACTAATATTCACTAATTTGCATCTTGGACATTAATGTTATATGTTCTACTTCTTAGAAATACGTAAGTATGCTTGCTCATATATCTATTTGAATGATTATGAAATTTGATCTTACATTGTAGGATTTGTTTTGACATGGGCCAGTTTTGGCTTGACACACAGGCTATATATCATGTACTGTGAAAAGCCACGTTTATATTTATTTTAACAGATTAACATTTATTTTTCATATATCACTCATGAGTTAATGCTGACATTTCTGTACAGCTGATCCATGTTTTATCTTACCGAAGTACAATATTACATATGAGGTAATAATAATTTGTATCTCTTTTCTACAGGTTCATCACTTCCTATGGTTAAAGTTGTCTCTTTTGAGGTTAACTCTGTCTGATGCTCACAGGACACAAACATTACTTGGGTAAGTAAAGATTAATAATTTTCATGCATCACTTCTACTGTTGGTGTGTTTAATTACTTAAGTTTTCACTTAGTTAGTGAGTATGTGCAATATTCTCTGCCTCTTAGCCAGGGGCATAGCTTATTGTGCAAGGCTACATCTACCAGGATCACCCACAGCTGTTTATTCTTCCTCATATTCCTCATCTGTGTCTGTTGGCATTGCTTGTGGTGCTGGGAACTGCATTCCTTATCCTTGTTGCAGCTGTTTTTTGACAATTATATTCTGCCACATGGCACAGACTATGAGTATTTTGGCCAAGGTGGATGGGTCATACTGTAGATCACCTCCAGATGTATCTAGATATTGAAACTGATTTGAGCAAACCAAATACATGCTCTATAATATTTCTAGTTTGAGCATGTGCATTTTTGCAACCTTGCTCATTGAGGTTGTATGGGTTTCTCATGGGTGTAAGGAGCAAAGGTCCCACTGCATAATGTGCTCCACTCACTGTATGCACTTGTGGAAGGTAACCCCCTAGAACAGTCTACATACAGGTCATTGGTGTGCCATATGTGTGAGTCGTGAAAACTATCAGGGTTACCTACACACACATTATAGATGATCCCTTGGGCATTACAGCCCACCTGGTAGTTGACAGAATGATAACTTCTTCTGATGAGGTTTCTCCTTCCCTGTTTACCAGGCAGGTCTTTTATTTTAATATGTGTATGTAGTCTAGGGCTCACAGAACCTCAGAGAAATGTGCTATGGCATAGAAATGTTGCATGCTGATAGGTGGAATCCAGATATGCTGCCTTACATGTTGCAGCATTGCATTTAGAAAGTGTTGTCATATTATTGAAGCTGAGGCCTGTGAGACCACTAATATATCTTCTGTGGGTAACTAAAACATTTCTGTAGCTAGTATACATAATGTTACACATACACTGATTTCCACAGGGATGGTTTCCCTACAATTACCCAGGGCCTTCAGGTGAGGGTAGCAGAAGTTGACTACTTCTTATGCAGTATCCCTATCCTCCCTGTAGTGTTCTTATACTTCAGTAACATAAATTCCATGGTAGGCCAAACAGGGTCTGAACAGTCTTCACTGCACAACTGGTCAATGACCAATAACAACAGTCTTCTCCTTCTAGGATAAGGTCTGGTAGCTGCAGCAATACCTTGTGTTAATGCCAATTGCATATTCCGATTAATGATAGCAGCAGCAACCCCCTAATATTTTTTTCTAAGTGTGTCTGTGGCTGTATTCCAAAGAGTACTGGAACTGAGAGCTAAAGGGAGGTTGGCATGTAGTTTTATAAATTCTTGAATTGCACTGCCATGTTGATTTGCTTTAATAGCACATATTTCACAGATTTATGCCTTCAATGGCATATTCTGCTGCTTATCCTTGATTTGCAGCTAGGTGCGACATACAAACCTGTTTTTTGAATACAAATTAGCATGCTTGACACTGATCATCACTTACATGGGATTAGCACAAAGTATAGGCCTTGATGAATACTGTCCTTAATACAATGTTGTCCATAAATGTGAACTTTGACAAAATACTACATTCTACTCCTGTATCAAGCTTAAAGATTGGTCATCAGCAAAATGTATTTCAATTCAGTTGCCATTATCACTATTCTCTCTGCAATGAACTGTGTTTTATTCTATATACCCTGCAAACATTTCCTTCTTCTTCTCATTCACGTCAACAGAATGTAAAATTTTCAGAAAAGACATTTTGCACATAGGCTGCAGTTTTGATTGAATGCTATAGTAGAATCCCCTCTTATCCAAAAGCCTTGGAAGATAAATGATTTCTTCAAAAAACTTTGTGATCAAATAAGTAACTAATTGATTGCAATGGTAATGAGAGATGCTCTAAGAGTAATGGCTACTGAAAGAAAGCCCATACAGCTGTATTTGAAACACATGCTGTTGCCTGTGTTATAATTGATGAGACAGAGCATATGTTGCTGACTCTAGGGCACAGGAAGTTTCAGATGTGGTGTATCTTGATGGATAGTGGAGTACTACTGAGTCCAGATATGGATCTAGGATGATAATAATGTCTGTCTGGATTTCTTTGAAGGTGATAGCCTTACAAGTGTGGAAGGGATCTTGACTGGATTTATTTCTTCTACTTGATTGGAGGGGGTTGTGTCTTTTGTGGTTATTGAGATAAGTGGCTATTCTTTTGTCTCATCTGGCTATATTTATGAGTATTTGGGGCATGTGACAGCTGTTGGTTATGTCATACGGCTTACATATTTAAATATTCTTATTTACTGTAATGAGCAAATAACTGTTCTCCTTTGCACATTCCAATATTTATTTTCAGAATTATGAACTGTTGTTAAAAAAGGGATACAGGCAGTTTGTATACCTGAGTAAAGTTACTGATTACATGAAGGCAGCTTTAACCGAGTGCTAAGCATATAATTATCAGGTGATTAAGCATGCATTCTTTCCTGCTCACATCTCACAGCCTTTTATTGTATTTGTCTGTCTATTGCTAGAATACAATACGTAATTTAAAGTCAAAGTCAATGATACTAAACATTAGATTAGAAAAGTTCAATAAGCTGAATTTGAATTCTAATGTTTATTTAGGGCCAATAAGACTTGGGTAACTGAGTTTTGGATAATTGTTTTTTTTCTTGTTATCTGTATAACTGATTTCAGATAATTGAGTTCTACTGCATACATTTTTTTGATCTCATGCCTGTGAGCATACGTTGGAAAGAAGGTTTTAATTTTCACTGCATTCTCATTCCAGGCTAAATTCTTGGATGCTTTGTGGTTTTCTATGTCATAGTTTCTATACAAGCATGCCTTTTGCCTATATGCCTTATGTTAATGTTATTTTAGTGACAGTTTCAGTCTTACACATTTTAATTTCTACTGTAAGCATAGCCATAATTGAATTCACTCTGCACATATCAGTATGTTTTGCTTTTCTCAACAGTCTGCCCCTTACTTCATCATTTTTAATGCTTCAGATAATTCTATCCCTAATCAGTACTTCACAAACCTTAACGAACTCACAGTTTTAACTCCTTTCTTTAGTTCAGTCTCTAAGCATCTACTGACTCCAGAACACCTTGGCTATTTGTTAAGAATAAATGCCTAACAGAATTCTTTTTACACTCACAGTATTCTCAAACTTCGCTGTTCTAACTGATAACTCGTCTCTCTCCTCTTGAAGTTAAATGCATTAAGTACCTTGACTGTTTCTTCTCCTATTACATGTAAGAGTGTTTCTCACTGACCTTTTTTTTTCAGGCTTGTCTGTAAGTCCTGCTCACAGTCAGAGACAACTCAGATTTGTGCAGCCAGAGCTTCCACTTCACTGAGAAGTTTCCATTCAGCATGAGAAACACTGGTGCTGAAAAGGACAGACACTGAAAGTGACTGTTAAAGCTTAACGTAGAAGTTAATGTGAAACATGAGAAAAATGGTCAGTTCAGCAAGTTTTGCAAACATAAATAAATAAAACAATGGCAAAAGCATACCAATTAAAATATCAAGAGTACAATTTCAAAGATCACCTTTGATAGCTTAAGTGAAGTGATGGCTTACTGGACTGGTATTACACATGACTGCGATCCTATAGAATATCTAGAAGTAGAAAACAGCATATCTGTAAACTTTTGAAATTTCTCTCTGGTCAAACTATAAATTTTGCAGTCAGGAGATATGATTCTGTTTCTGGGACTATGTAAAATATTACAAAAAAGTATATCAAAATGGCAAAGCAAGTAGGCACAGCCATGATGTTCAGCGTACAGTATGATTACTGCAACCCCCATCTGATTATTTATACAGCCTAAACATCTTAACAAAGTTACAGACCACTAAATGCCACATAAATAATGTGCTCTTAGGGACAGAATCCAGCTTTTCTGTCTACTCTTACAGGAATACAACTTTCTGCGTGGATCACCCCTTCAAAAATATATATCCTTTCTTTTTATTTGTTATGCAGTGTTCCCCCTAAATTTTCAGCCTTCCTGTATGTAGTTTCCTTGCTCTGTCCCAAAATATACTCGTTTGCCTTCTAATCTGTTAGTAGTATTCCATGTGAAAACAATGGCAGTGACATTCATTCTTCTAACTTTACTGTGAGTGCTAATAATTATTAGTGCCACATTTATTATCCATGGTGTAAATTAAATTTCTCACTATGTACTCCTGAACAGGAATTAATAGGTTCATGAGTAGCTTCTGATACAGTTCAGAAGCGAAGGCCTTGTTTAGTCAACAAAAGCTATATCCACACAGATTGACACCAAGGTTCATTGCTCTAGCATAATCCTCGAAAAATGAATATTTTTATAACCAGTACAGAATACTGGGCTAGCCTGGTTTACCTATTACCCTGACTAGTTGAGTACCAGATATGCATTAGATTCTTATAATTTAACAGCTTGTGTTTCCTGTCACTTATAAGAATCACTTTAGACCTGTCTCACGCATTCTTGACTCCTGTCACTATTTCTGACCATACTGTTTTTTCAGTCATCCACTACCCTTTTGGTGAAAAATATCACTGTACATACTTTTTTGCAAAGTGGCGTCCACTTGTACATTGCATTCTCATGAGATACTTAGCGAATTCTGTCATATTCTTCTCCCACCTCCTTCCTTGATGACTGTAAATAACAAGTTACTCTAGTATGTCTCTACATGGATTTTAGTTAACATGGTGAAACCTTTTTTTTTATAATTTCATCTGAATTTTCTCTATTTTATCTACATCTTTACAAAGATTAGATCTCCAGTAATGCACACATTAATTGAAAAGGATATACGAAAGTGTGGTAACAGAAACCTAAGCAAGAGAACAGGGCAATATTTTGCTATGTTCAAAGACAAGAGTCCTCAACCAGAAGGCAATGTGGGACCATTGTGAATGTTGGAATAACTAAGTACCGAAATGCATTTGATTGTCACTCAAACTAAATATAATACTCCTAGCTCAGGCTATATATTTTGTATGCAACCTAAACTTACCACCTTGCCAGTCTGCCATACTATATCACCATAGCAGGGATTGCAATGCCAGGCCCAAGATATATGTATGCTTCCAGACATTCACTCTTCTTGGCTGCACTGGAAATGCTATTTGGCAGTTCCAAGCGTGTCTCATGATGTTAGGCATCACTTTGTAAATTTCCCAGCTTCTACCAGGAGAAAGAAGTGCCATTGGTTAGGCTGTCTTCTGCCCTCCCCCCAATAAATGGATGAGAACCAGCACTCATATGTTTAATGAACAAAGAGTCATCTGAATTACAGCCATAGCTTTAAAGCTGTGTGTTATGAAGCAAGTCCTAATATATAAACAATTAAACATCATAATATCTATATTGTCATTTTAAAAATAAAGCAATCAAGGTAAAGCATCGTAAGTATGTAATTTGATTACAGAAGCAGACTTTGATCCCAATGGATCACTTTCAGATCCAGTCTGGGATACAAAAACTACAAACATCAATACTGAAAATAATAACATGTTAACAGAAAGAATTTAACAAATAAAATAGATATGATAAAAGCAATTAAGAAAAAAACGTAGAAATACAAGTTAAAGTTATTAAACAAAAACACAATTTTAAAATATTAAAAGTTGTTGTCTACAAATATTTATAGTATTTATAATAAAGGAGCTGAAATATAGAAAAATAATTCTGATTATCTAAAGGGCCAGTTCTACTTGAATTCCCATTTTATTTGAGGAGTGAAATTTGGGTCTGCATTCCTGGTATTAAGTAAAATTCTCACAAGTTTAACACAATAGTCTGTCAAGGATGTCTTTCTTTCCACCTGTTTGTGATTTCATGAACAAAATGTCATCGGGTAGTCAATGTCTGAAGAACATCCAGTTCAGCAACCTGAGGGCTGAATCTTAGGAGACTGTAATCTTTTACATGCACTGGAGTTATCTATTGCTGAGTGTACAAAACCTGAGATGAAAGGCAGCACCTCCAACTCGGAGATTGTAGTTGTCAAGAGAGGACATCTCTGTGTAGGTGATGGGGGAGCTGTTACCTCTCGTGGGAGATACAAGTATCTTGGGGTCTTGCTCATGACTGAGGGTAGAGGGGATGAGAAAATTGACCAGCAGATGGGTGAAGCAGTGGCAGTACAGCAAATAAGGTAGTGATCTATGGTAGCAAAGTAAGAGTTAAGTCATACGATAAAACTCTCAATTTACTGGACAAACTATGTCCTCATCCATACTTAAGGACATGAGCTTTGAATAAGCACTGAAAGGGAGAAATCACATGAACAAGCTACAAAAGTGAGATCCCTTCACAAAGTATCCAGGCTGACTCTTCATGATAAAGTGAGTTTGGCGATCTAGGAGGACTACTGAGATTATGTCCCATGGCAGAGTCAGGATATTTTGGAGGGATTATATCTTCCCGTTTGCCTGGAAACACCTAGAGATTCCACATTTTGAGTTGGAGACTTGCTTGGGATAGGGAAGTCTGATCTACTCTTCCCAGCCTGGTATCATTACAACTCTCTGCAAGGAAGCAGGAAGCAGTTATTACTATATTACTATAAGCATTCATAAAAACATTTACCAATACATCTAATTATCTATCTAGCTCTCTCTCTCTCTGTATATATATATATATATATATATATATATATATATATATATATATATATATATATATATATCCATTTTTGTCTATCTATTGACCTATCCTATCCATAGACTTACAGCAAATACAGATAAAAGGATATGATAAAACATTTATCTGAGCTACAGCACAGGAATTTATTTCCATTCAACTTGCAATACTAATAAATACAAATTACTGTTTTTACTAGATTGGAAGATACACATTTTCTTTCCCCAGAGCTTTGAATATGTGATTCCTAATTATAACAAACTTCAGGATGTTTATATGAACAAAACATCTTCAGGACATGCTGCCTTATATCTAACTAGTGCCATTTTAAGCTGTGTTTCAGTTAACAATACTCAGTAAATGATTTTAGCATTTCTGACGAATTTTCTTTTATAGTGTATGTCACATAAACATCTAGTCGAATAACCACCCAGAACTTGCATATAGTAAATATATTAATGATGTCTGTGCTCCTGCACATTGTCAGTTAATACCATTTCCATGTTCAATACTGCCAAACACCAAATCAAAATATCGGTGCTTTTGCCTGACTTTAACAAGACATTGTCTGAGTTTTTAATAATTTTGATAAGTATTACTAGGATATTCATAGAGTTATACATCCACTGATAAAATGTTGCACATTCTACGGATTATTTAAATTAGCAGTAAATAATATGTTCCAGACTGTATATCCAGAGACTCACCACATGTGTTATGTGCAAATACAGAGACAATCCCTGAGGTGCATTCATATTGAAATGTGGGCACAGCATAGCCTACTCATCATGGCCAAGACTTGCTACAGAGCTCATGTTTTTGTGATGGCTGCCATCTATGCCTCCCATAAATGGTACTAATTCTAGTTGGCCTAAGGAGACCTTCTGCTCTGCATTCTGACAAACTTTGCCAATCAAAACTCCAGAAAATATATGTAGTAGTGTTATACATTGAGTACATGCTTCCCTCCCAGGTGCAGTGTTTTCTATGCTTCCCTCCCAGGTGTAGTGTTCGGTATGCTTCCCTCCCAGGTGTAGTGTTTGATATACTTCCCTCCCAGGTGTAGTGTTCGGTATGCTTCCTTCCCGGATGTAGTGTTTGGTATGCTCCCCTCCCAGGTGTAGTGTTCGGTATACTTCCCTCTCAGGTGCAGTGTTCAGTATGCTTCCCTCCAAGATGCAGTGTTCAGTACAATTCCCTCTCAGGTGCAGTGTTCGGTTTGCTTTCCTTCCAGATTCGGTAGTATTCCGGTCTACACTGTCCCTCTCCAGTACAGCATGATGCAGGGCCCAGCACCCGGAGTATCCTCTTCTACACTTGATGAGTATATAATTGCAAATATCTGCTGTCTTATCTTTCCCTTATAATAAAATTATAATGTACATTGTCTGTTTTGGCCATTCTCATATGATATAAAAACTAATGCTGTTTGATTAGGCTTTCCTTACCTTACAATAATAATATTATTGTTTCAGTCCAGGATACTCCAACTCCCCATTCTCTGTACAGAAATATGTAGCAGTACTTACTCGCCAGGGATAATTTCCCCTTCCACATCTTTTTGCTCTATGCAGCTGTCTGTCATACATGGATTTTTTCTAGTATTCTATTTTGAAAAATAGTACTATGTGATATATGAAAAAGCTGAACAAATTGTTATTTTAAATAACATTTTAATTCTGCTAGGTCAGTGTGGTTTATAGCTGGTATAAAGTCATGCATGTATGAGCAGAAAAAGAGGCAGGAAAGCAGAAACATTTATCCAGTTGTGGGGATGTGTAGATATCAAAACTCCTCACTGATCTATGGATCCCTGTACCTACAACATAATAAAGAGAAACAAGGTCACTGTACCTTGATGAAATGCCCTATGCTGGACACCATATTCCATGGCATGCATGTCCCCACAGTTATTCAGGTTCTGAACTGGGCATTTCACACATGTGCCCTGCACCTTTTGCCCAAAGAAGGTCAAGCAACATATGCCTGAGCTGCTGTTCTACTTGCTTCACCTGGGTCATAGTTGGGCCTTTACCCTTCTATGCCAATGGTGCTTTTAAAAGGACTGCCATGATACCCTCGGCCTAGTTTAGGATGATATCCAGACTTCTATCTTTTATATTTTAGTCCATACCAGTTGAATGAATCTTTGAATCTTTGCATGGATGAAAGCCTCCCTAGATTGGAGCTTGGAGTCTTCCAGCCACCTGTGGGCAGGCTGAGATCCCTGTGAATATATCCCCTTCCTTCTGTCTCACTCATGTATTCTATTCTGCAGTCTCTCATCCTCCTCCCTTGATATGTCTGGATGCTAATACATTATGCTGCACCACTAACACTCACTCCTTCCTCTGCTTTAATTAGCAATGAACTTACCTTAGGATCTGACTCTCTATGGTCGCTTGTCCTTTTTACAGGTTGGTGTTCCTCCTCGTCTCGTTTAATTCTCCCCTTTATGCAGTTCACTACTCAACTTCCATTCCCATTTTCTGTCATTTCATAACTACCAGTTCTGAGGCACATCCATGGCCCAACCTTCCCTGTTACTGGCCTAAGATTCTGTGATACCAGAGCTAACTGCACTCCAATCTCCCTTTCCAGCATACTTGCAGTGACATGATCTGAGTTATCCTTGTTTGCCCCTTCAATATGTTCAGCTCCAAATATTTCATTCTGTGTTCTTTCCGAGTACTTATACCATGTTTTGCAAAATCCACTCCTTACTTTCATCTTTCAGATATACCTTTCCAACCAGTCATTAATAATAATTGCCCTTACAATCAGTGCCAGAAATTCTATGTTGTTACCCAGTTAACATGACTAATATAGTACATTAAATGCACAGCTTTTGTTGGATGGGGATAAAACATTTGAAAGCAATAGACACAAAATACATTACAGCTCAAGAAAGCACATGACCATCAGAAAGGTTTCTTTTAAAGGAATGAATTTAGGCTGCTAAATTCAGGATGTGCCTGAGGTCCTTTTTTATTTGGCGCTGAAAAGATCATGGAGTAGTAACCTAACTCTTTCTGATGTGATAGGGTATGCTTGCCTTTGCTAGGGGAATGAAGGCAGCTAGACATGCTGCACAGTTGCCCCTCTACTAGCAAATCAGGGGAATGTCAGGATGCTGCCATGGGAAGTGTGGTGATGTGAGACACAATCTGTGAGTTTCTTGGAAGGTGATACAGAAGTATGCAGACAGAGCCTCTCTCTACAGTGGCATTTGCAGCAGTCATTGGTCACCATTAGAGAAGAACATAGGCTCAAGTAGGTAGGACAAACTCATATGATTTCCAGTCTGGCCACTTACTACAAACTGACCCTCACCCCAAGGGAACAAATGGGTTGACTGAGTTCTTACCCAGGCCAGGAGCAAATTGGCTATTGGACACCTATTCAGCCAGGGAGTTGTCTAGTTCTTGCCCTCATTGGGTGAATGAATGAATGAATGAATGAATGAATGAATGAATGAATGAACCAATTAGATGCTGGTAGTGTGGAGTATTTTTTTGTGTGTGTGTGTGTGTGGGGGGGGGGGGGCATATGGACCATGAAAAAAAAAAAAAAGAAAGAAACGTGCATCAACAGCTGGTAAACTTTTCTTTACTTTTCATTATTCTCCATATTTGGCCCAAAGAATGAAGAGCCATGGATGGAAGAGTTTTAACATTTACTTTGATATCTTTAACAAAATTTGTTGATTGGAGCCAGGCATGCTGGCACATCACTGTACTGGTGTCTGCTGGTCTGGCCAAGCATTCAATATCATAAGGTTTTAAATGAAAGTCAGTTGACAAGAGAGACTGCAACTGTTGTTTAAACTACCCATCAGGCAAGTAATCCACAGACTGCAACATCTTAGCAGGCTGCTCTTGCTGGAAACCAGTGTTGTGGGGCATGTACTTTATGAACCTCACTGAAAAAGCAGAAGAGTTATATAAGTCTGTCTACATCCGTGGACTCTTTATCAAAGTTATGCAGTGCAGGGTCTGTTGAATTGCAGCTGTTTTAAGGGCAGCTCCTGTCACCGCTACCTAAGGCTTTGTGGTCTCCAACCACCAATTCGAGTTGCTAGGGTACTGGAAGATGCTGTCAGCTTCTTTAATTTGTATTGGTATCACAATATTAACATTGTCTCATTGTGTAGCAGTGGCCCGTTTTATCAGTTAGCGGCATTATAGAGAAAGTTGGCAAAGGGGTCCAAAATGCCTCCTGCTGTAATTTCTTTGAAGCAATTGATGGATTAATGAGTCATCCACATCTTTAATTTATCATCTTTAAGATTTCCCCAACTCAGGGTCCCTTGTGAGATAGGAGACATCTGTACCCTCATTACAATCAACATCTGGAGTAGGTAGACCAATAGGTGGATCAATGTGCTTCCTCTTACAAGTAGGGCTCTCTGCCTGTATTTGAAACTAGTAGATCTAAGAAAGGTGAGGAGACACAGTGATGTTCAGAAGCTATTTAAAGGTTCTGCATGAGGCTTTCAGACCATCTGTATTTTTGCTCAACAAGTGGAATAGCTATGGGTTTAAGCAAAGAAACAACTGCAATTTGTGCAAAGGTTGAAGCTAGAGCTGGAGTAAGTATTGAGGGAAGCACATGCAGAGTTTCTACAGTGATGTCATAGATGTCAGTGCAAACATCATGCTGAATATGGAGGACATCATCAGCAACTACCAAAAGTCATCACTGAGATGGTACCAAATTCAACCCTGAAAGGCTAACCCCAGATTAGGCCCAATATACCCAGTGTCAGTGTCCATATTAAGGTAATCACTGACAATGGTACTGTAAAAAAATAGAGTTGTTGATGATAAGGCTGTAGTCCCAATCTGAAACTACAGTTGACTGTGGCAGGTCTTTCACTGTTGACATTAGTTCCATATGGATCAATGCCAGCCTCCTCAATATCAATGTTGCTGTCATGTATGATGGCAGTGAGAACTGTGAAGACCTTGATGAAAATGGAAGTTGATAAAACAGGTCCTCTATGGATAGGTACTCAAGCTGTGCTAAGAGACTGACTTACTGCCTGCTGTGATTTTCAGAAAAGATAAGAGTTTATTCAAATTTTTCATCTGCACTTTTGATTTAATATCTCTGTAATCTGTACAACTGCTTTTTACTGTTCTTTTTGTTGTGAGATAGAGCTAATATCTGTTAGTGTTGACCTCGGTTTGTAGTGAAATCCTTTGTCTAGAGGCCTATCTGCTTACTTAGTGAGAGAAAGTGAACATAACTGGTTTCATCTGGGCAGGGCATTCCTGCAACTGTATTGTCTGGATAATAGGTCTGTTTCTGCTTTCTGTGCCTTAAATCAGATATACCTGTTACTCAAGCTGTGCTGACAGCCTGACTTACTGCCTGTTGTGATATTCAGAAAAGATAAGTGTTTATTCTCATTTTTCGTCTGCACTTTTGATTTAATATCTTTGTAATCTGTACAACTGTTTTGTAATCTGTGCAACTGTTTTTTCCACCCACACACCCTGTTCTTGTGGTGGTCTTATGTCTTATTGGCTTTGAGTTGCCCACCTCTGGTATGAAGTTGATACTGGTATTCCCCCACAATCACATTATATCAGCTCATTCTAGTGTTAATAGTGGGAACGTAGCAAAGGCCCATCCCTTTAGCTTCTGCATATTAAATTATCTCATTATCTTTTGCCTCTTCACTTTGTACTAAAAAAAAAAAAAAAAAAACTGTTTCCTACCTTTCCTTCAACTAGTGTAGCCCAGATACAGATTTGCTGTATCCAGGATTTTTTGTAAGCTTCTGAGCGGTGCTCTTCAATTTTTTTCCCTTAGATCTGCTAGTTCTCTGCTCTCCTGCACTTTTATTAGCTTATTAGTCTATCACTTTAAACTATTCCCGGTACCAGAAAGTCTGCTCTTCAAATTTTCTCTAAGAACTAGCTGGTTTCTCAGTAGTAGTGCTAAAATCTGAATCCCTGTGACTAGCACTTAATCTAAAACCTGCTGGAAAACACTAGGAAGCCTTAAACTGATACAAGCACTCAATTCTCCTTGTTATTAAAGAGAAATTAATCGTAGGCACTAAACACCTTATAATTGCAAAGTACCTTGCCAAAGTAAGAGAAAACAGCTCTTGTACTTTACAAAAGAAACACCAAACCAAGCACGTCAAAGGGTCAGCTTCCAGGGATTTCTCCTGTCCACATGGTTAATCTGGGCATACTGGGGCAATGCAGCAATTGCCTCATGTACACAGACGACCATCTCCTTCTACCACCCAACACTACAACCTGTGAGAGATGCACTTACATAGCCAGACTGGAAGCAAAGCTCTCTTCAACCAAGATTGTGCTAGACAGTCAAGAGGAGATGGTTAACACCTGCACTACACCTCAAGCAACACATAGCCCTTCAAAACTCATGCCACCAACATCCACACATAGTAACACTAAACCCATTTATACGGAGGCCCTCAACATTAACCTGCCCAAGCAACAAGGACCTCCGAAGCTGAAACACAAACAAACACCAATCACAACCAAAGTGACACATAGCTTAAAACACCAGTTTGCCACCAAACAACAGCCCCTAAGGCAAGACAATGTACCCAACACTTTAGTCATAGGTGATTCTATAGTCAGGCACACTGATGTCCCACTCACCAGGCGGAACAAGGAGAAAATTACTGTCAGCTGCCTGTCGGGTGTCAGGATCTGCCCCACAATGCATGCACTCAAGTCACTCCACAACAAGTACAAATACGACTCTGTCAATGTCCATATTGGAGTGAATGACTTGAGACATACCTCCCTGGACTACATGAAAAGAGACATAGAAGAGCTCTTGGATTATGTGGCCCAGGCAGTTATGGCCCTAGCCCTGAGCAGTATCCTTCCTTCGCCCAGAATGATACCACAGTATAAGGACAAATGACTGACTTCAACAAATGGCTAAGTTTCTGGTGTCATTCATAGGGGATCCAGTATCTGTCTGCCTGGGACAACATGATCGACAAACCACAATGCTTTGCCAGAGATGGTCTGCACCTGTCTCCCCTGGGATTCAGGTTACTGGCTAAGGCTCTTGCCACCCCTATAGTGCCTTTTTTGGGCAAGGCTCAAAGGACAAAACCACCACTGTAACAGATATAAGCATGCAAAATCCGAAGGTAATGCTACTCAATGCTAGAAGTCTAAACCTTAAAATGCACTCTCTCAAGGCACTCTTAAAAATGGAGAATATCGATATCTGTGCAGTAACTGAGTCAAGGCTCCATAGAGCACCCCTGCAATACCAGGCCACCAAACCAGGACCAAAACACTAAAGGTGGAGGAGTGTCCATATTCACCAAGGATATTCACACCTCCAGGCTAGTTGCCCAACACAATGCATCTGAAACAGGTGCAACTAACACTAGGTAAGACTGCAATCCAAATTGTAGCTTGCTACAGAACCCACACCATGCCCCAAGATTCTCACTACACCTTTCTAAACATACTAGATAATATTAAGATACAACCAAACACCCTAATACTTGGGTACCAACATCTTTGCCCAACAGTTCTTGTAATTAATAAATTCCAATGCCCCGGGCAACCTAATCCATAGTCCCACCAGGGGCTCAACTATCCTAGACCTGGTCATTACCAACATGGGAGATTGATGCTCCACACCAGTGGTCACCCCCTCTTTGGTCAGGTCTGAACATAAGCTAATCATCCTTGATGTCCACATCCCACCCCCCAGTAGGGAAACCTCCATAAAAAACATCTCCAAAAGCCAACTTCATGCTACTCAAGTCAGAAGTGACAAACTTCATGACACCCATGCAGACAGGAACTGAAAGTTCGACCGCTGAATCCTACACTAAGGCACTGTATGAGCACATCCACTCGTGCATGAATCATGCCATTCCAAACAGAACCAAGACAGTCTCCTCCAAAAAAAGGAACCCAATCTGGTGGTCCCCTGCCATAAACAAACTATACAACAGAAAGAAGAAACTGTTGCAGAAAAGAGGAAAATCCTAGGATGCAACAAAACTCCCTTACCAGCATCAGTAAGAAGCTGAGATCCCTCATGAAATCCTCCAAAGCTAGTTATGAAAATAAAATTGACAAACATTCCAAGGACAACCACAAGGCATGCTATAGTTATGTCAAGAATCTAAATGGCAATACTCAGATCTGCTCTGAGCTACAACAGAATGGCATTAAATATACTGATCCCAAGGATATTGCCAATATCCTGGCAGATCAATTGAGTGCCAGCTTCACCCTCTTCTCACCCCCCTAAAGGGCCCATCTCAATACCAAAAGATTGACAAATTCTCGTACTCATGGCCACACACGTAAAAAACACACTCTCCAAAGCTAAGAATACAGCATCCATGGGACCAGACAACATCCCGGGTTGTGTACTACATTAACTACAAAATGAACTGGCACCTCACCTAAGTGTCACATTTAATCATAGCCTCACCTCAGGCTTTGTGCCCAATGAGTGGCACACAGCTACAGTTATCCCACTCCACAAGGGGGGATCCTCCTTGGATCCCGGGAACTATCATCCCCTCAGTCTGAAGAGCCTGATCTGCAAAGCTATGGAACACAGTATCATGGAACTTATAAACAAAGACATTGGCAACCTTCAAACACTGGACCCCACCCAGTTTGGTTTCGTAAAGGTCTGATCTTGTCTCTTCAACCTGATTGACTTTTTCGAATCAGTTTCCAGTGCCATGGACGAGGGTAATATCTGGACATCGCCAAGGCCTTTGACACCATCCCCCATTCTGGAATCATAGATAAACTTACTAAGCTGGGCAT
Organism: Protopterus annectens; assembly: GCF_019279795.1. Lineage (NCBI taxonomy): Eukaryota > Metazoa > Chordata > Ceratodontiformes > Protopteridae > Protopterus > Protopterus annectens. The sequence continues at coordinate 1,133,717,696 of NC_056730.1, forward strand.
TAATCCCTACATCACTCGATGAGTTGCCAACTGGCTTACTGACAGAACCCACACTGTAAAAGTAACTGACTCAAAAATCCAGCTCCAGACAAGTGACAAGTGGAGTACCTCAGGGTTCAGTCCTGGGACCGCTCTTGTCTGGCATCTACTTCTCTGAAGTACAGGCCAGCACTAAGGGACTCTGGCTAACAAAGTTTGCAGATGACTGCAAACTGGGAGCCATTATTGAATCCCCAAATGATGTGGATATTCTACAAAACAGCCTTACAGAAACAAAGAAAAAGAATAAATGAGCCACTCCAACACCTATTCAGGTCAAAGAAAGTCCACTTGCAGGCCTTACAGAAACAGATGCTTGGTGCCAGAGCCATGGGCTCAAGCCCAATGCCAAGAAATGTATAATTATCCCCTTTGGGAAAAGCCATGTACCCATGAATTACCACATAAGTGGCAGTACACTAAACACCGAAAGTGTGATAAGGGACTTAGAGGACACAGGTGGACAGTGGTCTCACCTTCGATAACCACATCACCACAACAGTCAGGAAATCCTTCTATGTGGCACACCTCATCACTAAGGGCTTTTCATCCAGAAAAAAGGAGGTCATTGTCCCACTGTACATATCCCTCATTAGACCCATTATAGAGTACAATGCCCCATTTGGTATGTACCTCACAAGACATCCGCAACAACTGGAAAGACCACAGAGATACCTCACTAAAAGTATCAAAGGCCTAAAGCAGATGCCCTATGCTGACCGTCTAAAAAAACTCCAGCTATACTCTGTCGCATATCACCTACTCAGAGGCGATCTCTGCTTAACATACAAGGCCATGTCAAACTCAGTGCTGTTGGACATGCTGCACTTAATGAAATCCCAATCCCTCAGAGCCACATGCTCTGGGGATCTAAACCTGGTCATTACAATGAACAAAACAAGCTGGAGGGATAGGTTCCTGACAAAGAGACTCCCCATACTCTGGAATAGACTGCCTATACATGTCAAGCTGAGCGCCTCTTTGGCTCTCTTCAAAAGGAACCTTGACCATTGGATGGGAGATAGGAAATTCACCCCAGGGATCATGCCAGTCACCCTGCTAGACAGGGGAACATGGGGAGTAAATATTCTGGGAATAAATAGCCAGGGAATTGTTATGGCTAGGCTTGTATAGGGCCTAGGGCCAATAGCCTAGTACCAACCTATGAACCTATGAACATTGGAATGTTTATGTTTCCCCTTAAATAAAACAGTAGTCACCAGCTCCCTCCACAGTTTACAAGTAATCAGCAATCTATAATTCCTATGACTCACTAAATGAAACAAAAGCTTTGTTTTTTTTTTCCCTAACGTGGAATATTTAATATTCAAGGAAATAGACTTTAAGCAGACTACATTGCAATCAAACAAGAAAACAATATTAACTAGGTAAACCAAAAACAATCATTTTTTCACATAAAATTTTGTTATATGCCAGAGGTAATTCAAATCGGTTTTCCTCGGAAAACTCTGGAATTTTTCCCCCCTTAAATGAAAATATTAGTTATCACCTCCTACAATTCTCAAGTAATCAACCTTCTCTAGTTCATGTGACTCACTTTAAAATAACAACCTGCAATAAAATAGCACACTGTAATCAATTATAATGAAAAACTTAATTATGTTAACAAAGATGTCTCCTTTTGTCACAGAGTCATACTAGGTATTTGCTTAAACATTTCCTATGGTACTTGCTATGGTACTTGTCATCCTTGTATAAACAAGTGCTTTTAACTATGTAAATGAAAAATGATCTCATATGTACATGGGTGCTTAAGAATGGTAAAATTAGATGAGCTTTTATTTCTTTTTTGTGAGCAGAAAGCTCTGGAAAATAATATAAATAGAAAGTAACCTGGAGTTATGGTTTAGCTCCTGTGATATGTCATCCACCATGTCATTTTCAGATGCCTCATGGGCCATTGCTTTGCACAGTTTGCAGGCCACCAGGGCCTTGGCCATGGCTTCCTCGCCATGTTGCCAGAAGAAAAGTGCCATCTTCTGCCTCTTCATGAGCACTGCCCACACCATCAGTTCATGGAATGGGAAAGGGAAGTGATTAATTTCTGGGTCATCCAGGTCAATGTCCACATCCTCTTCCTTCTTCTTTGTTGTTTTCCTGCCTCTCCGTAATTGTATATCATCCTGTCAAAAAAGAAAAACAAAAGAAATGCTAGTCCTACAGCACAGTCAGCTTGACTTTTTTATCAGTGCTTTAGGAAACCATCTTCTGTAACTGACATTCAAATACATTCTCAGGCAAGTAACACTGCCATACATGCTACTCATATAAGGCATTAAGCAATATGCAAGTACCACTCTTTGTGACCGGCAAATTTTTGCACAAAAGACTTACTGCTCATGATTTGAACACTTGGACTATAAAGCCAAGGCCTAAACTATATTTAAGCTTGAAGAGTATAGTTTCCCCACATTTATTTATATAAATAATTTCCTTTAGGAAAAATTCAGCATTTTGTGAAAGAGCTATTGAACATGAATCTGGTATAGAGATAAATTACAACAACTTTTAAGTAACAATTCTCTGCTATTTTTCTGTTTTTGAGCCAAAGTTTTTTTTTTTATAGTAAGCTTCCTAATTAGAATATTTTCCAAGAAATTGTCACTTTTAATGCATGAAAGAGCTTTAGTCTCAGCTAATATCTTATTTTGATACCCCTGCTACTACAACGACAGTAATGTCCTTGAGCCTTACATTGTGACTTTCAGTGCAGTAGCAACATTGCAATGCATAAGTCTCAGTGTACATTTGTATCTGAAAGAAGGAACTATTGGTGTCTGATGCTTGACACAGCATTTACTATGGTATTTTATATTATCCAATTAACAGTGATTTTATTTACATAAAAGGAAAATGATCTCAGACACACATGTTCTTGAAAATAGCAGAATTAGGGTATATAAGGTATGTGCCTATAAACTTATAGTGCATGGAGACCCTAATGTTTCAAGCTTTAACATACTATTTTTATCTCTGTTGAGGAAGTGAATACTTCACCTCCCACCTGAGAACACACTGTGCACCAGATGCAAGATTCAATAGCTCAGCACGCATCAGATGAAAGAAATGTCTTCAGTGGCCTTTAACTCAAAACCAGAGCACTAAGTTGCTGCAAAAAGAGTAAAAGGTTAAGTGCGTATTCTGACTGCAGAGACTAAGTCAGCAGAGCATGCCTTGAACTGAATGAGCTGCGTATGGTTTAAGCTGCCAGTAAATCAGCAGGAAGACCATGGTGAATGCATGAGCAAATGCACTGCCCACAAGGAGGGGATCAACTTATGCAGGACAGCTGATGCAAAAGAGGAACTCTTATTAGTATACCTTATCTCTGATCAGATGACAGACGTCTGAATGATGATATGGCTAAAAATAAGTGCAACAATACTTTGCATTAAGTCTGAATAAACACCTTAACGTGACATCATCATGAGGGTGACCAGATAAACTGAATAATAAGCTACTGGATCACCTTTCAAAACAGATATGTTTTCTAGGAATTTGTAAAAAAAATGAAAATAATCATGCAGTTTTACCAAGACTGTGTTTTCATTTAAAACTGGTGAAATGTGGCAGCTCTGGTACTTCTGGGTATTTTTAAAATAACTTTCAGTCTCATTTTCTTTCTTACTGACAGGTCGATAATACTCTTTCTCAACCTATTTGTCTGTACACTTATTGTGGAAAATAATACAGCCTACAAAGACACTTAGCAAAAAAGAATCTTACTTACAGTAGCACAAATGTTAGGCTGACAGTCTCTGTTTCTAGTTTGTTTCAAAAATTATAGTTACAAGAAGAAATTCTGTTATACAGAGAGGTGCTAAACATGGTTTCTTACCTCTTTATATAACTTTCTAACAACCTGTTTACCATTTTCATAGAATCTATGCACAACTGATAATGTTAAAGAAAAGAATAACACACATATGACTACTGAGTTGATATTCAAAATTCAAATATACTTATTAAGGCAGTACTGAATTTACTGGATCCACAAACGTCTCTTCCACAGGACTGGAATGTGGAGAGAACCAGAAAACTCTCAAGTTATAAACTGAATGTTAGAAGAGATGTTATCAGAGCTTAATCTACCTGCACTGTTTAATAGTAAATTAATATTAAATACCTTTCAACAGTTGTTCCATAAGACTAAAATGTCTGTATACACACTTCATTAACTCTTGGATATATCTATATAATGAAAATTTGGAAAAGGTCTTCAGAAATATTACAGCATTTACAGGTGAGCCTAAGAAGAGGTACCTGTTCTTTTATGAAAAGGCATTTACAAGTAAATGTCAGCTACACACTGCCTTAATGAACAAGCTTACACCAAATCCTTCTTAATTGTGACCATCGGCCTGAAAGGAAATAGAACGAAACAAACATAAGAAAATACTGGTCTTCTTTTGGGGGAATCATGTCTGTGTACCAACTCCAATATTGCTACACTTCAGAGTTCCCGAAAAACAAACTACTATGAAATGTAAATGTCGGATTTTTCAACAATTAAAGTTTTTTTTTTCAAAAATGCAGCAGAAATGTCATTTTTCAAATGCCATTTTGATGATGCGATCTACAACATTACTTAGCAGAATACATATCCTACCATATCCTAGTGCAGCTTGGATCTATGCATAGGATTGTCCCCTGTACAACTAATGGACGCATGGGTTCCCTCAAAGTATTTATGGCGTGAGCCTAGTTATTCTCATTAGGGGTAATATGTAATTATTGACCATGGGATGAGTAAGATCAATCTATAACCAAACAGGCTAGAGTATTTCTATCATAAAAAGGGAACCTGGCTAGGCTTAAAAGGGCCTCCAGTACCTACCTACGAATCTATGAATTCTCTAGAGTAACTGAAAATCTGACAGTGTCTGCTCCATCCACTTCAAAACCATTAGAAGTGGATGCTGCAGACTTTAGTCAGTTCAGAACAGGACACTTTTCCAGACTGAAGCTCCTCCTCTTGTCTATAATGCAATACATTCTACCCTTTCTTCATCCCACCCCACTCTGCTGTCTCTTTCTCTGTCCTTCCTCTCTTTTCTCCTGTCGTCTAAGTATTACTCCTCTTCTCTAAACACTACACCCCCACACTCTCCTAATACAGCTCAAACATCGTCTACTAAATCTTTTACTGCCCTACTCACTTTGAGCTTAGCCCTGACTGGCCATTCTCACTTTACCGCTTTGGAAGTACTGAATTCTTCTTAGCATTTACTGCATTAATCTGATCTTTATTCAGTTTTTCTAAATATTAATTTGTTTTCATTATGTATCAAACTTTGCGTGTGTGTGCATGCATGTATGTGTGAGATACACACACACACACACACACACACACACACACACACACACACACACACACACACACACATATATAGCTATATAGCTATACGTACTTTTAATATAATTTGTTTTGATTATGTATCATCAGAAATTTTTGGTTATCAAATGTATAGAAAATAAATAAAATTAAATTCATTCATTAATTCTTCTAGCTTTCTATTGCAACATTAGTAGCCTCTCCTACTAGGCCTGAACCTCTTCTACAGCAGGTTTTTCACATGAAGCACTACAGTTAGTCTGCACAGGTTACAAAATCTCCCTCTATTCTTTTAATTTCATGGTTTCTAATTATTTCTTGTTGGGAGAGAGGAGGGTTGCGAAAGTGATTATTGGATTTTGTCTGCATGTGGATGAAGGTATGGGTATGGAAAAGTTTTCTGACTTAAAGAAGTATAATTCATGCTGACATAAAACTCAGCCTCAGAACAGGTACATCCTATGTATTTTATTTTCGGGTGTAAAACATCTGATCACTGATTGTGAGATCTGCAAAGTATTCAACAAGAGAACTGTTCATTTCTGAAACAAGTTAATTCTTAATAGTTTGCTCCCTGAAGCTGCCTCTGCTAATGGAGATCCCTCCCCTTCTTAAGTGTATTGGTTTCCTACTCCTGGATAGCCCTCCCTTCCCAAGGGTCTAAGGCCCCTACCCCAAAGTTTTCCAAACCCACATATAAAGGGAAGCATCATAAAAGGAAAGGAGTTTCCTGAGTGAGGCTCCTATAGGGAAATGACCCCCCATTCCCCCCAAAGAACCTAGTGCACAGGAAAAGTCTAGCTTTCCATTTAGTGACTGATATGTTTAAACTGATGGTTATTGTGGTGAAAGAGCAGCTACCTAGGATAGGTAAGCAGGATGGTATTTCTTCCCTCTATGATGCAGAAAGGAGAATGTTTTCCTGCTCTAGACCTCTGTCTGCCATGCCTATCAGATCAGGTAAGTCAACTGCCTCTTCTCATTTTCACCATATTACTGTTGATTTTGATTATGACAAAATGAAGGCCTAGGTGTGAATAAAAATGAATTTGCTCACCTCCCCCTCTATTGCAAGTGTAGAATTGGAACCTCTCACTTTAACCTGCTTTTCTGAAGCCTTCTTGTTTGGTCCCTATTTTGGCCCTGAGATTAACAAGATCATTGAGTACTGCAAGAACAAGAATAAAAATATGTTATGTGCATTGGTTCTTTGGTGCTAGCTGCAGGTTTTGATTTGGGACTGCATTGTGTCGCATTAATACCTTCCATTTTGACACTGCCATCATTGTCATTAGTTCTGGTATAGAACAGGGCCACCTTTCCTTTCAGACCCATGATATGGGGTTGGAACATAAATGACTATTTTTAGACTGATGCTCTCAGTGCTATTTTTATTCTGCAACCTCAAAAAAGACTGAGTCATTAGCATTAAGGGGTTTGGAGCCAATCTCAGTTCCAAGGACCCTCTTGGTGCCACCATAGGTCATGGTTGACCAATCATGACTCAGACCTTTCAGTGCAGATGGCCAGAATTCTGAGGGGATTCTCCATATCAATCATGTCATCAATGTTGTAGTCTTCTCAGTGTGACTCTCCCTTTGTGCTTGCATCATGACTGGCTTTCATTCAAGAATCAAATTTGTTTGCAGCTGCAGACGATTGGGTTTCCTGATGTAGTGCTTGATGAAAAAATGAGCAAGATACAGGAAAGATTGCCTGAAGATGGTGACATTGATTCTGAGTTTGTCAACCAGACAGCTACTATTTTGTTGATTAGCAGTCTCACTATGTTGATGGTGCATAATGCCACAAATGGTGCAATGAGGGCTGCGGGCTCCACAGTTGCTATGTTCTATTATCACTGGTTGTGCTTTACTTCCTTTGTTGAGACATCCTTTGTGAACACCAATTTCAGTAACACTAACCTTTTCAGGCCATTTCTTTTCAGCCTCCAATACCTCTTTGTGGGACAGCAGCAGCAAAAAGGCCAGCAGTCTGTGAGAAACCATAACGGTAAATGCAACTTCCAGAATAGACACCCACTTAGGGGGTAGGAACTCTTAGCTCAGATAAGGATACTGTGGCTCTTCTTCTGGTGAGTCACCAAGGCAGTAGAGTCTGTGAAGGCTTGCCTAATTGTTTCATTATGATGGCAGTTGGGGGTCAATTGTCCCTCCATCTGTCCACATGGCTGGCAATGACACAGGACAAATGAATTCAGGCTATTATATCAAAAGGCTATAAAGTCCTTTTCTATACTCTCACAAGCCTCACACGCTGCACTCCTTCCCACTACCAGAAGCTCTACCCCATCAGGAGCATACACTGAGAAAAAAGGTGCAAAACTTTCTTCAAAAAAGGGACATATTTAATTATGGCCAAATTTATATTGAAAGCCAAATAGAACCATACAGGTTCCACCTAACCAGAAAGGATCCAGCTATTATCTTCAAAAAATTCAAGGACTTCAAGAAATTCTAGGTCTCAGTAGTTTCAATGAATTTATTCTAAAACAAAAGTTCTGGTTGGTTTCAGTGCAATAGATTTTTCCCTGTATGCCAAAGATGAGACTAGATGTACTGGACTTTTAGGATGCCTGCTTGCACAAAATGTAGTAAGACAGTCAAGAAGATCCATACTGTTTCAGGTCAGTCAGCCATTTTCAATGTCAAGCCCAATTGTTTGATCTCACCTCATGCCCCAGGGATTTCACCAAATGTATGGTTGTGGTTGCAGCAAATCAGAGGCTGTAAGGGGCCAAGGTACTCTCACATCTCACTGTCTGGTTCCCAGCTGCATCAAACAATGGAAGATCTAATTTTACCACAGGAGTCTTTAAATTGTTACATTCCTTAGACAGTGCCAGTAAACACTACCAAGTCCTACATGCAGCCCTCACAGATTCTCACTTTTGTATACCGCGCTCTGGACACAAACATTTGTAAAGTCAGCCTTCAGTCAGGGAGCATTCGCCTTTTGAGTGGATAGTCCCCCTGATTCAGTTCCTGCAGCCTTTTGCCAAATGCATAGTGATCATGATTTTTCTGATTCCTTACATAAGATACCACATGAAGGTGTTACAGCTAACCCCTTTTAGGAATAAATGGTCTCCTTCTGGATCAGGTAATCATTTTTAAAGCCTACAAGAAACATTCCAGTCTGATGGCTGTCCACTCCCAGCATTTTACTGGGCAGTCCCTTCCATTTTCACTCCCAATAAATATCTGACACCACAGATACATCAAATGAGAGGTGAGGAACATTTTCAGGGCTATCTGTCTGAAGATAAAGGCCATTCTGTACATCAATGTCATGGAAATGAGGGGAGTCATCACCTAGCAGTTTTTGCATTACCCCTACCCAAGGAAGCAGTTGCCACCCATAGTGAAGATCTGACTGCTGTGTGGTATCCATAGCCAGGGAAGGGGGACAGGCACACTCCTATCCCCTAAGTCAAAAAAATATGACGATGCAGAATGTGCTGAAATGTGCTATCTCTGCAAACTGCTTTCAGATTGAAACTCACAGTCCCACAGAAGCCAACTCTCTTGTGGACAGGCTCAGCAGATATTTGTTAATATTTTAGTAGTGGCACCTCAGCATGACAATGGCACTGAAACTCTTCCATCACTGAAGAGGCCTTACCATAATCTGTCTGCATCCCTGACTGACACCAACTGTCAATTCTACCCCCTACCTACCCACTTCAGGGATGCAACTCACAGATAATCTAGTCCAGAGACAGCCTCCATGAGTTATTTATGCATTTCCTTACTTTTCTTTTATAACCAAATTTATATGGAAAGCCAAAAAGATCAAGTCCAGGGTCACTCTCATAGCCCTATTTCTGCCTTTACAACTGTGAATTTCTGTGGCTTCATCACCTGGAGCAGCTTTTGTGCCTTAAAAATTTTAGGTCCCTCTTGACTTAACTGGCAAGCTTCATGCCCTCAACTAACTGAATAATTTTTGCTGTTCCACAGCTGGCCATTGATATCCTTTACTCTTCTGGAATCATTTGACTTCTTACCTCTGCACAGAAGGTAACTACAAGGAAAAAGAATAAGAGCACATTTATTAAATTCATGATATGGGCCACTTCCAGTGGGGTGAACCACTTTCAGATCCAGTTTCTATCATCCTGGATTATCTTTCTCACATTTTTGATAGATGTTTTACATATTCCTCCATTAAACTCCATGTGTCCTATTTGTAACTTTAAGCAAAGGTGCATAACTCTTTTCTAGCTGCTTTACAGGTAGGTAAAGCTTACCAACGAAACACACAAATCAGCACCAGCACCTTGCATTTATCGAAGATCTGGTACCTCAGCAACTCGCCTTCATGGATCAAAGAAATAAAGTTCTACACAGCCTTTTATACTTCAACAAATAGCAATTAATCAATGTACTGATTATATTACTACTTAATTCAATATTTAATCAGATTGCACAGTTAAACACATATGCAACAGAGCATAGTATAAAAAGTCTCCATTAAATGTATTAATAAACAAAAAATAGCATCAGTAACATTTTACATTAAATACTATATTAAATACTAATCTCTTGATTTGGACCCAAGGGAGATAATGTTTGATATTTAGAAATCATCTTAGTTTCCAGCTGTAATAATTTAGCAACAAAATCGTCCCCTCTGGGCAAAAGGGGTATGGCAAGTACACTAAAAAATAAATCAGAAATGGAGCCACCATGCTTTTCACAAAAATGTTTTGCTAAAGGACTTAGATGGTTATATTTCCTCACATCTCTCAAATGTTCAAGGATGCGGATCCTAACCATACGTTTAGTCTGCCTAATGTACAGTTTGGGTTCTGAACAATTACACCCCAAAATGTATACCACCCCAGTTGAACTACAGTTAAATGAGTACTTTGAGACAAATAGTTTTCCATTGATAGAATAACCTGATACATTTTTAACTTTGTCACACACACTGCAATGCCCACAAGGAAACGTTCCAACCAACGCATCTGTGCTAATATTCGATACAAGGTCATAATTATTTCCTTCAAATTTTTTCCTCTAGAAAAGGAAAAGGTAATAGCTTTCAGAAATAAATCACCAATATTTGGATCCTCAGTAATCTTTTAACAATACTAATTAATATCTCCGAAAAAGTATAAAATCTAGTGACAAAATACATTTTCTCATTATTATTATTCTTCAAAGCAAATGGAGTACTTGTTTCCCTATTCCTGTTTTTCTTTTGCATCCTTTTAGTAACACCCCCAATTACACTTTGCTTTGAGCATTTAAGCATTTCATCACTATACCCTCTCATTTTTAATCTCATTTCAACTTTGGTCAATTCCATTATTTTCAAGTTAGTATCACTCGTACGATCATAAATACTTTTGAACTCCTCATAAGGAAGGGAGTCCAACAAATGCCCAGGATACATACTGGCTGCATGCAAAAACATATTCACAGACATTTCCTTCCTATATGGCCTGTATCCAATCATTGTACCATCACCATATAGTGTGACATCCAAAAAAATTCATCTTTTTTCTGTTTAGTTCATAACAGAACATTAAGCCATGTTCATTATTATTTAATGTATCAAAAAATTCCAAAAATTCCTTAAATCACCAGTACAAATAAGAATAAGGTCATCTATGTATTTCTTATAAAATATAACCCTATTTTTATAAAAATGGGTAGGATACACAAATTTCCTTTCAAAATAATCCATATACAGTACAGCATACATGGGGGCAAAAGATACCCCTATAGCAGTACCCTTGAGTTGCAAAAAGAATTGTCTTTCAAATACAAAATAATTATGAGTCAAACAAAATTCCAGTAAACACGTCAAAAAAGCTGTCTGGGGGTCCTTGCCCATTCCATTCATCACAACCTCAAGACCCCATCTGTGTATGATATTGGTGTACAAAGATTTCACATCTATAGACACTCAGTAATAGTCTTCCTGCAATTCCATATCTCTAACACCATTCAACAACTCCTGAGTGTTAAAAATATGTGCAGGGACTTTACTCAAATATTTTTTTCAGTTGAAAATCAAGAAATTTTCCCACATGACTCAAATAAGAGCCAACACTAGATATGATAGGCTTTCCAGGTGGTTTAACCAGATCCTTATGGATCTTCGTTAATGCATAAATCACAGGTATCACAGGTATTTTGATAAACAATTTATTAACATCACCTCTATCAAAAAAAAAAAACAGACATTCTCCCTTTTCCAATAGTTCTCATAATTCTGCATTATACCTTTCCACAGGATTACTTGTTGTGTGTCTTTGATGATACCCAATTTTATGGACATTCACGCTTACTACTCTCCCCTTACCCCTCCTTTAGCACTGCTGCTGATGTTAGTCACCTTCAAAGATACCTGTGGAGAGCCCTCCATCATGTAAGCTCCATGACGTGTGCCATAAATGGGGAACAATGTAGCAGCAGTAACTATGTAGATATGGGTTTGAATCTCATCTGTGGCAAGTGTTTGTGTGTGTACATATGTATGTTTGTACCTCAAAGAATTTGGCCCCAGTACACATCTCAGACTCTGAGTTTAGCAGTCCTGCAGATATCATCCACCTTAGAAGTACCTGTTGCCAGCCCTAAACCATGTCATGTCAGTGGTGCATGTGGTAAATGCATAACATAATTGTCCATAAAGATTGTTAGATAGAGGTTTGAACCACACCCCTGGCAAATGTAAATGTATGTGTAGGGTAAAATTCTTTTTGGGATCTCTCACCCACTACATCATCCAATGCCAGTATTTACAAGGGATGGTAATGTTCCTCACCTTAGAAGTACCTTAGGACAGCATCCATCCTATAAGCTCTGTGCCGCATGCAATACATGTGGTATATTATAGTAGCAATACATAGCTAGGTAGGGGTTTGAATCTCAGTACTGGCAAGTGTGTGTGTCTGTCATCAATATCCCGTATGGAGGCTGCTGTGTTTGTGTAATAACAGGATCATTTTGGGGTGGTCTTTGCTAAATTATTATGTTGAGGACCTAGTATATGTCACAATGACCACCTTACAAGGACAACAGATGTCAAACACTGGAGAGGCTGGTGTAGACAATCCATAGCCCTACATGTGACATTATGGATTGGTGAACAATATAGGCAACCCTTCTATTACTCAGAGAACACTCTCCACCCACGTCTCATTCACTAACACACTTGGCTAGGCAACAACCACTATATTGGTAGTTCCCTGCATATTGCCTCACAGATAGCAACCACAGTGTGATTGCAGTGGACTACATGCCTGTTGACCACAACAGTACCACTGACATCAGAAAGTACTATGATGTGTTATAGCTCCTGACTGTGTGTTATCCAGCAAGTAAAAGGACATGGCACCCTGTTCCATACCTGAAGTAGGCAAATAAATGCTTACAGTGGCCCTTTTGCTATGTTCCTCACTAGACGCCTGCAACAACTGTAGAGTCTGCAAATGTAACCCACAAAGGGAATACTATGCCTTATACACATGCCCAGTATGGACAGATGCCACTAACTGCATTGAATACCTGTATTATGCTGTCAATGTAGGTGCAAGCACAACCTCAGTTACATAGCCAGGTCTCACCAAATGAGGTTAGGAATGCTACATCAGAAGATAAAAATCTGTCCACACAACATGCCCCAGAGACCTCAAGTACACTTCCACACATCACAGAACATTTGTCTGGGACATGTGCACAACCCAGACACTGTCCATGTTATGGAATATAGATCACATACATGGGAAGCAATGCACATCACTGGCCACCCACAATAGTAACCCAGATGAGTGGATGGTGAATACAATGCCCACCGCTGGGGACCATTCCAGGGACCACACCCCTGAGCCACACTGGAGACTATTTATTGTCATGTGGCCTGATGCCAAGGTATTCCCTTTGCCTAGCCTTGTACAGCCTTCAGGCCCATTCACCTGCTAGACACCTGTGAAGCAATAAACCTATGCATCTCAGTACTGGCAAGTGTGTGTCTGTGTGCGTGTGTGTGTGTGTGTATTTGTGTGTGTGTGTGTGTGTGTGTGTGTGTGTGTGTGTGTGTGTGTGTGTGTGTGTGTGTGTGTGTGTGTGTGTGTGTGTGTGTGTGTGTGTGTGTGTGTGGAGATGAATGATTTTGAAGCCATTCACATCACACTCACTACACCTCCCATTGCCCTACTTTAGCACGCCTGCTGATGTCATTCACTTTGAAATAACCCTTTGGCATTGTTTCATCCCTTTAAGCTCCATGGCACTTGTGATAACTGTGTAATACTGTAATGCAGCAAACTAGTTAGGTAGGAGTTCTAATCTTGATCCTACCAACTGTGGTAATGTGTGTGTCTTCATTGAGAACTGATTTTGCGGACATTCACACTTACTACACTAACTTTACCCCTCCTTTAGCACTGTTGCTGATGTCAGTCACCTTCAAAGATACCTTTGGACAGCTCTTCAGCATGTAAGCTCCATGGCACATGCAATAACTGCATAACACTGTAATAGCAATACATACTCAGGTTGGGGGTTGAAACTCAGTACTGGTAAGTGTGTGATTGTGTGTGTGTCATCAGTATCCTGTTGGGGTGATTGTATAATGACAATATCCATTGCAGTGTGGGTTTTGCTACATCATTATATTAAGGACCTATATGTTCCAATGTCCACATTACAAGGCCAACAGTTTTCAAACACTGTAGAGGTTGTTGTAGGCAATCCTCAGCCATAAATGTGTACAGCCATGTGCAATTACTATGTGACAGTATGGATTAGTAAACAATATAGGCAACTGTTATAATACCCAGATACCACTCTCCACCCACGGATCATACACAAACACGCTTGGCTCTTACACTCTAACTCCCTTCCTTTCTTACTTTGTCTCTGTCTCGCTCTCTCTCTCCCTCTCTTGTGGATGTGGAAAAGTACATCTGTTTTGCATAGGCAGCAGCTTGAGTTTTGTAAGTAGTGTTCATGATCAGCTGATGGCCTGTGCACAAATTGCAGTCCCCCACTTGCTAATTGCATGTGGAACAGCTGTGGTATCATTCCTGTACGCAATTGCATGGAAACACACTTCTATAACTAAGCACTTCATGTGGGTGTTGGCCATTTTCCTTCACAGTGAGCAGGATGTCATGTGGGTGTCTGATAAACAGCATAACAGAGGGTAGTTGGAAATACCTCTTACAGCATACACTGTGGAGACAGGCCAACAAACAGGAGGGGGATGTTCCAGACATGGAGACAAAATGTAAGTATTGCTGTTCGACATTTGAAGTAATGGTTTAACAGGGTTTGTGTGGATATGGCTGTTCTACATGATTTAAAGTCTGGCATGACAGTGTTATGTGGTTGAGAAAACTCTCATCTGTAGGGCTATCTGCAGACTGGCCAGTGTTTGGAGTCTTACATGTGGTGTGTTACTCACACATTTCCTATCTTTAGAAATACAGTAGCATACTCTGATGATTGCAGTCAGTACATGGTGACATCCATGTGAGTTACTGACTTCATATCCCTCAGAAGAGATATGTCACAACAAACCCTGATACATACATTATGGAGACCACAATCAGTCAGTGTTAATAACAGCTATAATGCATCATGGCTGGACAGCTACAACCTCTGACATGTAAGCATTAAACATTCCAGCTTTAAACATGTTAAACAGCATTACATTGCTAAACCTTAGCACATTCACCCTGTGCATCAGAACCATATTAGCATGTCCCTGCATCAGCGGTATGGATGACAGGGATATGGCACAGGTATCATCATATGCACAGGGTTTATTGTGGGTTTGCCAAAGACCTAGGCTGAGCCATTTGGTTGACATCATGTGTGTGTGTTAGGGGGTTCTTTGTCAATTGGGCTGTGCAGATGTGGTGTGTGTAGGTATGGAGGTTCCCTAGCTATGTTGGTGATGTGTGTGTGTGTGTGTGTGTGTGTGTATGTATACACACAGTTCTGCCATGTGGCTGCCTTATACAGGGGTTTGTTGGACAGCTGCAGACCATAAATGGCAGGGTGTACAGTTCACCGTGTCCTGCCACAGACACAGA
The DNA here is from genome assembly GCF_019279795.1 of Protopterus annectens. Taxonomy (NCBI): domain Eukaryota; kingdom Metazoa; phylum Chordata; order Ceratodontiformes; family Protopteridae; genus Protopterus; species Protopterus annectens. The sequence goes on from NC_056730.1 coordinate 1,133,733,172, forward strand.
AACTGTGCCTGCTAGGTGTTCCATGGGCACTACCAGGTAGAAGCCCAGATATGTTACTCTCCCCTGATGATGACAAATGTCCACTGGATCCACGTCCCTGTTGGGTCCGTCCAGGACCACATGCATGTGGCCTGCTGTGTTGTGGTGTGGACAGCATTCCCCTGCAGTGCTGGTACTGTCACTATGGGAGTCGCTGTAACTTGTTGCACATCCACATAGACCTCCACCTGTTAGTGTTGCTGACCTACATCCATGTGGCTAACGCCCTACATGCAACATATGTTCTAACACAGACACCACACAATCAAGGATTCCCACCATCTCACCCAACCGTCTATCCAGAACCTCTGCAAAATAATGGTGGGCACCTGCATGATCACGGATGTTGTCAAGTACAGCAGAATGTGTAACCCTCTGGAGCCTCAGACTCTGTCTGGTGTAAAATTCCATACGTGCTTATGCCTATATGATGGCCTGAAACATGCTTCGGGTGACACCCACTGTGGTACTTCTACCAGGGGCATGATGGCCAGCAGCCCTCCTATGAGCACCCCTTTATATCTGCCTGTGTGGTACCTCACCGGTCATCTGGCTATGGCTGCTGTGTACAGACACACTTGCCATAGTCCCCACACTGTCCTGTCCCATGCTACCACCCACCAACTGTCCCTCATCTATGGCCACTGTTGATGGGGTATGTATAGGCATTGTGACTGTGTGCGAGGATGGAGGGGATAAAACTGGGATGTCAAATGATGGCACAGCTTCAGCCCCTGACAACCCCGCCTATGCCTCACCATACCTATCATCATTGTCAGAGTCTGTATAGACACTAACATCAGTTTTCCTGCAGGGGGGACCCACCACCTGTGAGGAGAAAACAAAAAATGTAATTTAAGACCTGTATTGCTTACCTCTACACGCACACACGCACACACACACATACACGCACACACACACACACACACACACACACACACACACACACACACACACACACACACACACACACACACACACACACACACACACACACACACACACACACACACACACACACTTACAGGTGAGGTGGCACAAAGATATTACACAGATCTCTCATTACCCAACAATCAACATGGATGGCATATGGCACTCAACAGCATGCACTGCAGCTATACTCAATCCTTGTTACCAACATTATACATGTCATTGATGCATGTGTTGTGTTAGTAGGTGATGCTCCTTCCCCTGGAACACACTGCACCCATGTACAGAGTATTGTTGTGCACCTGTACAGCACCCTGGCATGTACTGTGCTCCATGCCTCATGAGTGTATACACCATTGCTGAATGTGTATATGTGTGACAGTTATGTTTGCTCTGTTGCTCACAGCCCCTATGTGTTTGTCTGACACATACCTGGGATGATATGAGGACTGTGTCAATAGTTAATGCCTGACCTCTGATTTGCAGATCTCATCATCAGCAGTGCATGTATGAGCAATAAAATCTGATTACACTGACAACCTTCAAAGCTTACTGTGAATATGAGGAGAGTACACACCCTTGTTGACATACCAGTCTCTTCCATGATATGCAGTGGGGCCACAATACTGCATATGGTAACATTACACACACCTGATAGGTGACATATGACCTGTGCAGTCAAATGCAGTATCAAACAAATGTGTTAGTCATGCAGATGCTGATTGAGATACATACAATATGTGGGTTGTATAAGTGTGCACACCCTTAACACAATGGTTTGTTGCAGCACATGTTAAGTGAACTACAGCAGTCACTATTCTTGGAAGGGGTATACTATCATGCCCCATCTTCACTTGCCATTATTTGGTCACTCCGCCCAACAAATGTCCCCCAACTCGGCTGGATTGCAAGGTCAGCTCATGTGCACAGCCCTTGGAGGTCACATAGTGTATTCACTATTGCTGTGGAGTCAGGGTTATGTCTGGCACAATTCATGACATTGATTGTGTTCAGATACAGCTATTCTTAGCGAGCTTTGGATGTATGGTTCATTTCACTGTTGTGTTTCAGGATGAGACCCCTCCCCGTGCTCAGCCTTATTGCAGATGCTTGACAACTATGGGCCACACATGAGTGTCATTTTGTAGTGTTCCAAATTCAGAACGCCATGTCTACCGGCATAGTTCCTGCTAATGAATAGCAAACCTAAAGGTGTACACTGGCACCAGCAAGGAAAAATGGGGATGGTGGGCCTGAGGTGGTGTGAGGTTTTGCTTGGGCACCACATGTATCTTTATTAATACTGTTTGTAGGTTTCAGCCTTGGTTTCAGTACACCATTACACATTGCAACACATGCCTCTGGGAGCACTGATGCTATGCATATGCTACTTGTAGAGAGCCCTGTATGATGTTTCCTGTGAACAACTCTTCCATCTGATTACCCTAACCCATAGGCCACACTTATGCAGATGCCAGGTGATTGTCAACAAAGGTACTGCACAGGCAGTACATGCTAGGCATTCCTGCAAGTCCCTCAGTGTTGCTGCATGATTCTGGGCAGCCTCCATGACCAGTTTGCAACATGTGTTGTCATCTGTCTTGGATGGGCATCTGTTTATTTTCTACATTAATGTTGTCCATATTTCATACACACATACATGACTGTCTGCACTGTTTGCCATGGTATATGCAATGGTGAGGTAAGGCTACTTCTCCCACTCCTGAGTGCTACATTTTGGATATGGGATCCATTCCATGGTTTGTAAGATATGTGCAAGCCACGGCTGCCTCTGTTGCAGGTGAGTGGGCAAATGTCATAGACATACTTTTTGGACAGCAAACCATTACTTGGTGTGACATTGAGACCCTGTACTTGATGGAAGGTGTGTACTCAAGAAGAGTGAATGTTGTCAGTACCTCAAAAGCTGCTTCCACAATATGTTATTTGGAGTGTGTGCTCACATATGTTTCCAGTGTTTGTTAAGGTATGTATTCCCCATATTTGTTGTCCTAACATAGGATTCCATATTACACATTCATTGCTCATGTTAGTGTCACATTACAGGTTGTAAAAGGTGTGGAATGTGGTATTCGATTTGCTGTTGTTTAGATCAGGAACAGTTGCCATTGTAATAGTGGTGTATACACTGTTGTAGCGACTGTATAAGGTAAATGTTTCAGACATGTCCCTACTGTAGGCCATTTGTCCCACCATTATGTTCATCTCTGTCCACACATCTTGCACTGACAGGTTGTTAGGTATACTGCAGGACTCTTACATACCCTTCAGATCTGCACCATGGTGACCACTGTGATGCAATGCAGTTAACACAAACAATAAGTGAACATGTACAGTATGCATTATGGGTAGATGTGTTAAATGTGTGCATGGCAAATACCACAGCCATAATATGGCCGGTGTTTTGACAAACCTGAACAAACAACACCATACTCACCAGCTACAGGCTGCTGCCCCAGTTGTATACCAGAGGGACCTACATAGTTGTATGAGAGATGTAATGTCAGTAGCCACACCTGTGGCATTGGTACAGGGTGGGAGCAGCATTTCAGTACATCAACAGTATAAACCCGCAGTACTAGAGATTATGCACATCTGTTCATTACTACACTGCAGCAACAGACTATGTTATCTGACATATACATGTAGATACTTTACAGATGAAGATGGATAAGCAGCAGTGGTCTACTAATGTGCCCTAGGGCCTTACTTGCATGCTCCACATCCATTGTGTGGGTGGCACCCACCTCCACAATGCTATCTTCAGGTTCCTGGCTTGGTTGGTGGGCAGGTGCCTCAAGGCTGGTGAGGAGCTCCTCAGCATGTGTCAGTGGGGGCTGGATGGCATGACCCCCACCTGTGGCTAGCTGGTCCCTCCTAACTGCAGCAGCACGCTGACAGGTGTGGTGGATCAGATCAGAGAACCAATGCCACATCTGCTCATAACTGCAGTTATGCAGGCAGACATAATTTACCCTGTAGACAAGCTCGTACCACAGGGTGGTCCTCTCCTGCAGATCATGGGCCCTGCGGCCAAATAGGGTTCCGTGATGTAATATGATGAAGTTTATAATGGCATAGTTTTCCTGGGGTGTATATGCAGGGAGCCATTCCTGGGACATTGTACCTGGAAGACATAAACAGGAAAAAAGGTCAGAGGACCACATACTGCAAGGATGTAAAAGTTGTTAATTGACATCTTCCCCCCGCACCATATCTACAACAATAATCTAAACACACAAATCAATGGGTATGTTTACACTAAATATACTGTTGGGATATATATCCTATTGTTCAACAAATATTGAAATGTGTTTATATTCATGTTCCATGCTGAAACACTATCACTGGTGGCCTGTTGCTATCAATGCAACCTGCATGCTGTTGTAATGGCCACTATGGTTCCATATATGCATGTGTTCTGTTTGCTATGCAACCATTTCAAATCTGGTGTTTTGGGTTAACAGGAATATCTATCCATGCTGTTATAGCCATTACTGGATTGTGTTGACTATTACTAACCCACATATGTTCTAAAACTGCAACACCATATCATGTTTGGGAAGGCTGTTCCCAGCAGACCCACCTCTCCCAACTCATTTGGCCATGGAACCAGCACATCTGGGACCCACCCCGGGACCTCCTCATCCACTGGTCTGTGGTTTGGGCAGTGGTATGTTTGTACACAGTGTATACTTCAGCTGTCTTATAGCTAAATTCTACATCTCTTACCTGGTAGGCCTGTGGAGGGAATGTTTGTTAACACTATCTGACTGTTTCTCATATTCCCATATTCCGAGTTAATATTATGCACATACCTTTCAATCTCTTAATGCACACACTCTGGACAAAGCTTGATAAAATGGGGGTACAAATAGGAACATATTTTGAATATTGCTCTCATAAACTTGGAGAGTTGCTAGAGTGACAGGATTTGTTTTAATATACATTTTCTTAAGGTTTTGAGGTCTGAAAATCAACTGTATATCATTATTTAGTAATTACAATTCTGAGATAATCCCACTGATTTGCCAGGGGGACAGAGGAACAGACAGAAAGTATGAGACAATTGTCTGGACATTCTGCAAAAATCTGTACAGTTGACAGGTATGATTATGCACAAACAAAACCGCAGAATAGTTGAGGCAAAAGTTTTACTGATGCATATGGTACAGGATGCACCAGTAAAGCTTTTTCTTCAACTATTCTGCAATTTTGTTTGTGTTTCTTGGAAGAAGAATACATGTGTTTGCTTTAGGTATGATTATGCATACAGCTTACTAGCACTTCCAGGATTCAAACCTGTGTCTGCTAAAAATATGATAATTTAAGTTTCATCAGAGTGTGCTATTTGGATACTGCTGTCTATCTCTTCAGCGTTTTCTGTCTACATCTCTCTTGGTTGTACAATTTGATCTTGTACTTACAACAGTCTTATACAGACATTCCTAGACATTTTTTATGTAGCACAGTGTGGGTAACAGTGGTTAACACAACATTACCATTCAGAGAATGCAACAATAAATGCCATACAATAGCAGGGTAAACACAACCAGTCCAGGATTTAGAACTTTATTGCCAGGCAGTTACAGTTTTATTTAAATATGACCTATATGGGACTATTACTTTCCTATTGTCTGCTTTATTCAATACAACCCATACACAGTTTTTATACTGCCAGGTGACTTTCTACTACTTTATATTTATTTGGTATGACTACTACAAGCAGGATTGTTACTCACCAGCCTCGTGATGCAGTCTTTGCAACCTACTGGCATGGGCTTCCTGATTCACAGCCTGTTCATCTGCAGCTATAAAGGGAATAGAGACATATTTAGGCATACCTATCCATCATATACACAGGCTGACATTAGTAAACAATTATTGGTATGACTACTTACACACTGTAGGTACATCACCCCTCTGCCTTGTTTCTTGGACCCACTCATCCAAGAGCTCCCTCTTTCTCCGCTTCAAGTCAGCATAGTGGTGATGGACCTGATGAGCAGTCTGAGGGATACCAGTGGAACTGGTCAGATCATGGGTGAGACGGTCCCAGGCTCCCACTTTATATTAAGAGCCTTGGTACTGGCCCTGCAGAAGTCTCTCATCATGGTTTTGTACCAGGAGTCCCACTATGACCTTGGACTCCTGTATGCCCCAGAACTGTGCACAGAAGTGCAGCTCTCACCAACTCCTGCCATACTGCCTACAGTGGGAAGGTCCACCAGTTATGAGCTGTATTCCCACCTGTGGGGTTCAAATATGGCTAATTTCCCACCCTTTGCCATGATTGGATGGTTTTGAATATGCTGAGCTAAGCTATGGGCAAACCTGCTTAGCTAAGGTTGGCAGTGCTTAAAGAGGCAGGTTCAGCACTGCTTACCAATGGGAAAATCCACTTAGCTGGGCTACTCATTGCTTAGCAGTCATATTTACACAATGCTTACACCTGGTAAGCAGAGCTGTGCAATGCTTAACATTGCTTATTTTTTATTTTATAGACTACCTGCTGTATGGGATTGATTCATCATTCATTACATATTATACATTTGTTTACTGTTCCTGACATCCCCCAATGTGCTTTCATTACATTTATTCATGTGTGACTATACTGTACGGGGCACCTGTGTTTATATGGAGGTTTCACAACTTTATTAAACTGACACCTCACATCCAGACCTACTACAGTACTCTGGTTAACAATTATATGTTATTTAGTAGCTAATTATAAAAAAAATATTTATGTACTGCTTTCACATGTAAAATGCAAATTGGTTATAGTGGGGATCGAGCCAGGAATGGCTGCTTACAAACCATACAATCTAACCACTACACTATTGCAATACTGCTTATGCTGGATGTCTCTTGCTATCTAACTTCTTGTGCTGTTTAAGCTGGACTAAGCATAGCTAAGCAACCGGCACACCTGCGCAGGTATGCTTAAAGTTTATTGCATGTTTAAAAATATATATTTCTTGTGTTGTTTTATCTGTACCCTTCAGAATATCCATGCTAATGCTGAACCTGTTATTCCATCAACTTTCTGCTTTGTGGCTTTGTCCACATTCCTTACTCTGAAAGGTTGGGAGATGTATGTTATGTGCCTATGCTACATGTGTTACTCTAACAACATTTGTCTTGGTAGGGATGATTGTCCATTATGGCTTTAACCAGATTTGTTATCCTAATGGGTTGGGAGTGTTATGAGCATTTTCACTCATTTTAAATTGCCAAAAGGCAATTCTGGAGTGCACAGGATGTGTATATTGTGACAGCGCTACTCTCAGACACACCCCCTGTGCTCGTACATGGAACCATGTCCATTTTACAGCATGGCAGTGTGCCTTCACACATATGCATGGCTCACTGCCATGCTGAACAGGAACGGTCCCTGCCGTGTAAGAATAACTTATTCCTGCATGGCTGCTTGCTGAATCCCAGGGATTGAATGGCAGAAAGACTATTACTGGATATCTATAGATGTAAAATCTCTGTACACTAATATCATGCACAGATGGGGTCTTGAAGCTGTGATGAATGTAATGGGCGAGGGCCCTCGGACATCTTTTTTGACGTGTTTACTGGAATTTTGTTTAACTCGTAATTATTTTGTATTTGAAAGACAATTCTTTTTGCAACTCAAGGGTACTGCTATGGGGGCATCTTTTGCCCCCACGTATGCTGTACTGTATATGGATTATTTTGAAAGGAAATTTGTGTATCCTACCCATTTTTATAAAACTAGGGTTATATTTTATAAGAGATACATAGATGACCTTATTCTTACTTGTACTGGTGATGTAAGGGAGTTTTTTGAGACAATAAATAATAATGAACATGGTTTAAAGTTCTGTTATGAACTATACAGAAAAAAGATGAATTTTTTTGGATGTCACACTATATGGTGATGGTACAATGATTGGATACAGGCCATATAGGAAGGAAACATCTGTGAATATGTTTTTGCATGCAGCCAGTATGTATCCTGGGCATTTGTTGGACTCCCTTCCTTATGAGGAGTTCAAAAGTATTTATGATCATACGAGTGATACTAACTTGAAAATGATGGAATTGACCAAAGTTGAAATGAGATTAAAAATGAGAGGGTATAGTGATGAAATGCTTAAATGCTCAAAGCAAAGTGTAATTGGGGGTGTTACTAAAAGGATGCAAAAGAAAAACAGGAATAGGGAAACAAGTACTCCATTTGCTTTGAAGAATAATAATAATGAGAAAATGTATTTTGTCACTAGATTTTATACTTTTTCGGAGATATTAATTAGTATTGTTAAAAGATTTTGGTATATTATTACAGAAGATGCAAATATTGGTGATTTATTTCTAAAATTTGTTACCTTTTTCTTTTGTAGAGGAAAATATTTGAAGGAAATACCTAATTATGACCTTGTATCAAATATTAGCACACATGAGTTGGTTGGAACATTTCCTTGTGGGCATTGCAGTGTGTGTGACAAAGTTAAAAATGTATCAGGTTATTCTATCAATGGAAAACTATTTGTCTCAAAGTACTCATTTAACTGTAGTTCAACTGGGGTGGTATACATTTTGGGGTGTAATTGTTCAGAACCCAAATTGTACATTAGGCAGACTAAACGTATGGTTAGGATCCGCATCCTTGAACATTTGAGAGATGTGAGGAATTATAACCATCTAAGTCCTGTAGCAAAACATTTTTGTGAAAAGCATGGTGGTTCCATTTGTGATTTATTTTTTAGTGTACTTGCCAAACCCCTTTTGCCCAGAGGGGGCGATTTTGTTGCTAAATTATTAGAGCTGGAAACTAAGATGATTTCTAAATATCAAACATTATCTCCCTTGGGTCTGAATCAAGAGATTAGTATTTAATATAGTATTTAATGTAAAATGTTACTGATGGTATTTTTTGTTTATTAATATATTTAATGGAGAATTTTTATACTATGCTCTGTTGCATATGTCTTTCATTGTGCAATCTGATTAAATATTGAATTAAGTAGTTATATAATCAGTAAATTGATTAATTGCTATTTTTTGACGTATAAAAGGCTGTGTAAAACTTTGTTTCTTTGATCCATGAAGGCAAGTTGCCAAGGTACCAGATCGTTATTACTTCAGTAAGCAAGGTGCTGGTGCTGATTTGTATGTTTCATTGCTGTTCGGAGTGGGTGCTTAAACTGTTCTTTGTAGGTAAAGCTTACCATTCACATTGAGCCTCCTTTCAGGGATCCTTTTCCTCCTTGAGATTTTTTTTTCTGAAGACGTGAACAGTACCTGCTTTGAACCAGCTTACAATGCTCATCTAAATTATCAGTATCAGAAGACCTTTTTCAAAAATTTGAGAAAGATAATCTAGGATCACAGAAACTGGAGCTGAAATTGCTCCAGCCCCCTGGTAGTGGCCCGGAGCACAAATTTAATAAACTTTCTCTTATTCTTTTTCTTTGTAGTTAGCTTTTAGGCATTCATTACCACATAGGTAGCCAAGTGACTCACCGACAGGACACATACAGTCATGGTAAGTGACTTCACTGCTAGCAAAAGACTAGTCACCAGGGTTCTGTGCTGGGCCCCTTACTGTTTGGAATGAAGTCCGGGCAAACTTGGATGACCTATGGCTGACCAAGTTCACTGACAACTGCAAATTGGGAGCAATCATTGAGTCTGCAAATTATGTTAATATACTGCAGGTGGGGTTAACGCCGATAAATGATTGGTGCTAAAGCCAAAGATAAAAGCTAAATGCAAAAACAATGAATTATTATTCCCATTGGGAAAGCTGACATCCCTGCTAACTGCATTATAAGACAGCACCCCCAAACAGTAGACCCAGTGGTACATCATCTAGGTACTGAGGTTGATAGCAATCTGAACTTTGACCATCACATATCCACAGTAGTAAGAAAATCCTTCTATGTGGCACATCTTATAAGTAAAGGCATCACATCTAGATCTAAGGATGTTATACTTCCATTGCACTCAGCCATCATCAGACCAATAATTGAGGAAAGACTGAAAGCCTTGTCACTGTATTCTGTCTCCTATACGTTGCTATGGGGTGATCTCTGCCTGGCTTACAGGCAGTCCCTGACTCGGCCCTGATGGAAATGCTACACATTCATAAATCAAACTGCATGAGGGTCACTCACTCCAGGGACCTTAACTTAGTGTCTGACATGAACAGGTCATGCTGAAGAGAGAGCTACATCTCCCAGAGACTGCCACTTCCAATTCATGTGCAACAAAGCCCTTCCCTTACCCTCCTCAACCTTGATCAATGGATGTATGACCACAAATTCACTCCTGTTGTGGCACCCGTGTCCCTTCTTGACAGGGGAAGTTGGTATTAACTACCATAGGTCCTTACCTCTGTCTACTTCACTCACCTAACCACTGACAACTGTGGCAACTCTGGATAAATAGAGCTAGGCTTTTAAGGGTTTTAGGCCATTAGCCTAGCAATCTTCTATGAACCTATGGACCTATGCCAATAAGAAAATCAAGGGTTGTTTGGTTGTCTATCAAACCTCCTTGTCTAGTTTTCTACAAAGACTGAGTGTGGTTTTGTGCACACACTCTGACTTTATGCCAAAGTCAATTTAAAGCTATCCAACAACCTGCCCGTTTTCTTCTTGAAACACCCATGGGGGGGGGGGGGTATCATATATTTTCTGAATATGTATAGACATCTAAGATTTTATATGAATAGAACAAATTATTTCCCAAAATGTTCTCATTTTGTGAGTCTTGTACTACCAATAAGTTGAATTCTAATGTGTTTAAGGTCATACTCTACAGGTGGCTTTCAGAATGCACAAAATGTGTTACTAAAGTATAACAAATATTTGCCTGTACTTCCTAAAGCACATTCTACTGCAACTATGGCTTTGTCAGTTTTGTTTTCTTATAGAATGCATTCTTGGATGATATCTGTGCTGCTCTAGCATTAACTGATTTGAATATTTTATAAGAACTACGAGAAGTGGATGTGCCCTCAAATTCTAGGTCCCCCTTTGGTACCACAGTGATAGAAGAGAATCTTTCATATCTCCATCAGCTTCCTTGCAATCCACTGGAATCTTTTTCCTCCTACAGTGAGAGTTATTCCCAACTCATGTATTTCTCCCTTCCTTCTGAGGTAAGATGATTGCTGGGGATCATCATTTTAGCAGCAATCATGACTTTTTCTACTTAAGTCCCTAGATATAACTCCAGGAGGCTGACATGGGGGCCTGCATAACTGCTGGTTCCTTCTACTTCCTCCCAGGATATGTTCCTACTCCAACACATGCCTACAAAAGGCTACCATCATTGGCTTGTAAAAGCCTGGCCTGCAGCCTGTAATCCTCTGCTTGAAAGGGAAGTAATCAGCTGTCTGGGACAGCATAATTTCCTTCCATAATAATAGGCATTCACTCCCTCCCACCATCCCCTATGTGGTTATTCCTGCACCCTAGCCACTATTCAAACTCAGGTCATCTGGGCTGCAGTCAAGGCTTTGTCTCTGTTAGTGCCAGAGTCAAGCATTCTGGTCTTAAGAGTTTGAAGTACTGGACTAGACCAGTTGTGTAATATAGTGAGGCTTATTATTCATTTTATAGTTTATTCATTTAGGTAGTCTAACCTTATTTAATTTATTCATACAGGATAAGAGCCATTTGCTAGCAATGTTGTTTTCTAATGTTTGGTTATTGCTCTTTCATACTCATTTATTCTAGTTGTAGCTATTTTTTTATCTAAGGTTAGAATTGTTTTCCTGAGGTATGACTACTTGTTTTAGAGGAGGGGGTTCATATTTATTTTTAGTTCACGGAGTGTGCATATTTTTCTTTTACATTTTGCTTACCCTTAACTGTGATAGTGTTTAAGAATAGAGTTCCTGATTGGTTTTGGAATTTATGACACACAAAGGATGTGGTTAAGGTGGCACTGTGGTGCAGCTGTAAGCTCTGTTACCTTACATCAAGAGATTCCCTGGTTCGATTCTTGGCTGGGGTGCCTTCTGTGTGGAGTCTGCATGTCCTCTCTGTGTTCATGTGTGTTTCCTCCAGGTGCTCTGGTTTCCTCCCACATTCCAAAGACATGCAGTAGGTGGATTAAACACTCTAAATTGGTCCTAGGTGTGAGTGTGTGAATGTGAGGTGCACCCTGCGAGGAGGGTTGAGTCTTGGGCTAGCAACCTGAACCTGTAAAACCCATAACTGCTACAGAAACAATGACTACGGAAGGGTGCTCATTGCCTGATGGTGTGAGAATAAGAGAGCGAGAGAGAAGGGATATGGTTAAATGTGTTGATACAATGTATATTCATACAAAATTGTGCACCCGATAAACATTTTTATTACATGGGATATATGGCTATGTCATTAAATTAAATAGATAGTTTTGAAGTATGAACTAAACCTAAACTTTATGTGATGTGTAAGTGCATTTTTTTCAGTTTTCATCCTATACGTGCAGACATGCATATAATTCACTCATACACATACATGACAAACTTAAGCTATTACTTAAGCTATACATTTCAGTGGTGAGTGCTGCTTTCCTAATTAAAAAAACTCCTTAATATACTAGTCAATTATTATGCCAGAGTACTTAATCTGACCTACAGGCCTATCCTTAACATGTCAGTAGTGCAACAAGTAGCTCTCTCGCCTTTGATGCAGAAGGCTGTGGGTTCTATTCACAAACCAGGTCCAAGAACTGCTGATACTGCAGTGTAACATGGGGGAGGGTACTGCACTCCTGAGTGCATCGTCCTATACATAAGATGTTAAACTGTGGCCCTATCAGCTTGAGTTGGTGGTAGTTCAGGTAGATGTAAGTGATCCCATGGCACTTGTCAAAAAGAGTAGGGAAAGTTCTTCAATGCCCTGGCCAGTTTATCCCTTGAAGTATAAATAGCACCTCAGAAGTATCTGTAAAAAAGGCCACTAACCTGGTCAATAAAGGATAAAAAAGAGTAAAAAATACACTGCTTCTGTACCAGTATAATAGTTATCCTGTCTATAAATGTATTTTTGTAGTGAATTATTACATAAAAATGAAACAGTCATAAAAATTGTACTTGATCAGTTCTGCATATGATCTTCTATAATTCATTTATTTTTTCTGACATGGAGAACTAATCTTTACCACCTACACACAGACACACACACACACACACACACACACACACACACACACACACACACATGCGCACACACACGCACACACACACACACACGCACACACACACACACACACACACACACACACACACACACACACACACACACACACACACACACACACACACACCATGTCACATTACACAAAATGTTCATGCTAAATATTTAGTAATGTTTTTAATATATCTTCAATGTAATGGATTTGCAGTTAACTAATTTAAAATACCGTGACTGCAAGCAAAAGTTAGTGACACCATACTAAGGCAAATATAAAATTTAAAAGTCATGAATTTTTAGGAATAAAATTATTTAATTAGCTTCACAATGCTTCAATTACTTTTCCCTGAACAACTGAAAAGAGACATTTTGGCGAACGTTTTATATTGTAATTCATTTTTTACCCAGCATTGCCATGGTATATCTTCTATGATTCATCTGATGAATTAGTATAGTCTATTCAGAGTATGTACAGTGATGTCATTTTTTTGTCTTCTACACAACAACCATGGTATATAATATAGGGTATCTGAAATAAAAGCTACTATCATTCCCAGTAAACAAGGTTGCCTTAACCTTAATGCAACCTGCCAAGGAAGCAAACTTATTTGAGCAGCATCACAATATCTTCAGTAGCCCTCGTACTATTTTTGCAAGGATGATGATCAACATCAACTAAATCACTGCCGCATTTCTTGACAGAAAAGGAAAAAATTAAAAATCAGAAAATTAAGGTGCATTTTATGTTTGCCCTTGTACTTTTAACTACTAAATCACATATACATAAGCTGTTAACTATGTAGGAATCACACAGAGGAAATCTCTCTTATGCAAACCTTTAGACCCATTACATGCCTAGAAACTGCTTGTTGTATTCATAGCCTAGCATGTAGAAGTAACTTTGCTGATTCAGACATGTTATACAAGTTACATGAGGGTTTCAAGATTCTGCCTATAAATTAGCATTTATGACTATACTGTAATATAAATATATTTACAGGTGAATACTAGGCTAAATGCCCTAATGAGCCATTTTAAGCATAGCCAAAAGCCCAAGATCAGAATCAAACCCTGTATCCTGTGTCTGTGAAGTAAAGCCCTTAACCATTATGACAAACAGGATCATTATTTTATACAACTTAAGTCTAATGAACAAGAAGAATTAAAAATAAAAGCAGCAAGACTCATATTTACACTATATTGCATAATAACCATAAAATAGTACAATTCTAAAGTAGTACAGTGAAAAATTTTACACCCACCTCCATTCCTAGAAGCTTAAGAGCTTTCGGCTATAAAAGACAAAAAAGTGAAAAAAAGTGAGTTATAATTCATAAAATTGTGTGCTTAGTAAATCAAGTGATTAAATATACATATTTTTACTTCAGCAACATATTAATAAACAGCAAGATGCATGCTGACAATAATTCAAGAAAAGAGACGTTTTACAGAAACATTTTCTGAAATCTACAGTTAAAAAAATTGTACTACACCTCCTTACAATGGTGGATGAAGGTGGAACCCTGAAGGAAGCCAACATATACCTGATATAATTAAATAGTACACTTGTGCTATACCTGCACTCAGGAACTGGGCAATCATTAATGCATTGCAGGGGACAAACCTTAAGTGTGCCACTTAGTAAAGGGGTAATCAGGCTACCTCAGATTTAGTGGAAGGCAGCCAGCAGGGCCCGTAGGTATCCTCAAATAGTTATAATTCATTATAAATCTGTCACACTGTAAAGTCATACATTAAAAAGGGTGCTATTTTTCATGTTTGCAGTGTGGTCAGGTGAGAGAATTTATAAGGAGTGAGCTGTCCAATGTGCTTCAAAGTGGCATGGGCAAGCAATGGGGAAACATCAGGTATATCAAGACTGAAGATGTAAATCTTTCTATTTGCATAAAATAAAAAGGAGAATGTTATTTAAAGAGGTAGCATAAAAAGAAGAGAATGCATGTACATTCATGTATTGCTATGCAAGCCCAGAAGCTGGACAGGGAGCCTACTCAGTTAATATAAAAGGAAATAAGGGACAGTAATGGTAGCATGGTCACAGTTTTAAGAATTCAGTTTAATTAAGATATGAAAAAACAATGCAGTTCTGAAACGTCAGAAAGTGAAACAAAAGAAAAACAATCAAGCTTGAAAAGTGGAAGAAGCAGATGCAATCAATGAGAAATAAAGTAGAAATGCAAAGTAAATTATTCTGATTTCCACCGAAGGCTAGGTCTCCAAAGAGTATCAGAAAGAGAAGGTACAAAGATTATCAGTCCCTAATGAAATGAACATGCTCTGAAGTATGTGCCTATATCAGTGGAGCATGTATAGGGCTCTTGTAAAAAGGACCCTCAAACATTTTTAAAGTATATTTTATTTTGATTTGACTGAGTTGATAAGACATGCATTAAATGGTGAGAAGGTGGGTTGGCAGCGGCAAAAAAATCTGTTTCACATGCAGATCAGTATGTGTTTATCGTTGCCTTAAGATGTTATTTCAACAAAAATACACAGTGTATTACTTCTAACTGAATATTATTTACAGTATTTCACTGATGGCATGCAAACTTGAAAAATTACTCCTCTTTCAAAGTGCCAATTTTTTAACTATACAGTAATTCACAGACAGTAATAGGTCCAGTAGCTGTTTATGCTACTTTGCAAGGCAAGGAAGATTTATCACATCCATGCTGCTAGCTTTCTGGGCTATACCATTCAGTTTACTGAGTAGGTTGCTGATTCTACAGCTGTTATTAACACATTTAATCAGCATTAAATTACTATGTTCCTATTCCTCATTTTCCAGAAATCTGAAGTATAGCAATAATAAAAAAATGTGGAGTCCAGTTACAAACTTGAAATACTTTAAGCTTTAGTACCAGCTTTTGAGAGAAAAAAGTGATTATGGACATACCCATATTTCCAAATATGTAAAATAAGTCCTTTGTTATCGTACCCATATCTCCATCATTAAGAAGTACAGGGCCAAACATTAAAACTGTAGATGCATAAAAGTAAAGCATCCTCTGCACATAATTTTCCAAACATGGAAATGACAGTGGACAATGGCATGATAACTCTCATGTATCTCTATTGTACAAAACACTCAGGATTACAGTAGGTGTAGAGCATTTAAAAGTAAGAATTTATAAAGTTTAGGTATAATATGAGAGAGCAATATATTACTATAGCTTAATTAAAAAAAAAAAAAAAAAAAAACAGAAGAAATGTGCCTAAGTTACAGCCTTTGGCTAAGTAGCAATCAAGAATAATTTGGGGTGAAAGGTCCATATTAATGACTAAATAAAAGTGAATAGCTTCTCTGATGGGAATCAAATCTTTTCTAACATGGAACATTACTGAAGATTACTCTGAGGCCTTCTAAACTTCCTCATAAAAGCTGGCAGAAGACCAATGGCATGAGAAAACAGTTCAATTCACAAAACGTACTTATTTCACAAATATGTTATGAGTCTGTGTTATCAGTGTTTCTGCTGCATCTTATTTGGAAAAAAATCAAGCCCATTCTAAACTATCCTAACAACCTAGATTTCTGCAGGACAGGAAAGAGAATTTCCTGTAAGTAATTTTATCTTTCCAAACCAAGATGTGAGACCTTGAAATCACAGTATCTAAACCTCACGCAGTTGCATTAGTAAATAATCACTCGACAAAGCCTTTTCAAATACGTTAAATTAATTGCTTCTGTAGAGAGGGTTGCTCTGTATCCCTCTGCATTGGGGCTCTATCCTCACATCTGCAGTTTATATATATATATATATATATATATATATATATATATATATATATATACTAAGTCCAAGGTCACATAAACATAGAGAAAATGGTAAGTACGTACAGAAACTCATCTTTTCCCCACTTCTCCAAGTCCTATAACCCCAAAAGAAAGCACAGCATCTGTGACAGACCAAGTCTTGATGTATTAAGATACCCAGAACATACACATGTGATCTTAAAGTTAGATGTTTTGAAATATGGCACAATACATTAAGATGAACTGCAGTGCTCCCCTTCCAAAAAAGAGGTCGGTCAACAAAGTCTAGCTTTTAGCAGCAAGATATATTTATTATATTACTTTAATTTAATAGAACTAAATATATATATATATATATATATATATATATATATATATATATATATATATAAGCTTGTATATGTATGGATGTCTATAATTAATGATTAGCAAGCATACAAATAAGCAGACTTACTACTGGTGAAATTCTTCACCTTGCCCCTCAGATCACGAGTTATATCAGGTGGTCTTTATATTTTCTTCTTTCATATCCTGATAATTCTCTCTTCCATAATAATTCTGCACATGCATGCCTCTGCTGTTACTATGATTTGAATATGAAGATCATCTTTTATTAGACGTCTTAGTATTTACCTGCGTAACACTGATCTTACTGTTTACTCCCTGCTCTGTGTAATTACTATTTTCATTCTGTGTTTTCATCATGTTCCATTAATTTTCATTATTTTTTCACTGTCTCCGTACCATGTATCATTTTTGCCATTTTGCCATATATGTTGCTGACAACATGTTCCTGCTCCATGCCAAGGAGGGGTAAAACCCTGACTACACCCAAGGTGACCCCAGTTCAGTTAGTGGTTTAGGCATCTGTTAGTGCTGGGAGGGAGGATGGGTATGCCATGCCTATTTTGGGTGTGAGAGGGAATCTGATAGTGCTGGGAGGGAGGATGGGTATGCCATGCCTATTCTGGGTGTGGGGGGTATGCTTGTGTCTGTGTAATGCAGTTCTGATGGAAGCTAGAGTTCAGAGAGGTGATCCAGTGCTTAGGGAGGGATTATAGTAACCACATGGTCACCCTTTATGGCCCAGAGGTGAGACACATGCTCAAGCCCCCCCACCACCACCGCTGTGCTGAAAATGGAACATAGAAGGTGGGACACAGGGGTTCCAGAACAAAAAAAGCCAGCTTGGCCACATTATGAAGAGCCTGGCTTCCTTGCTCTTTTCCCACGTGGAGGAGTATTTCATAGCTCATGATAAGTGAGAGGGCATTTCCATCAAAGGGATGTGCCCAGAGAAGGGATGCATTGGAGTGGTCCAAGGTAATGACACTGGGAAAAAGATCTGTGGAGGGAGCTGGATGATTCAAAGTAAGATGGACCCCCCCACAAAAAAAATGTAGTTGGTAATACTGTTTTATTATTTTTAACTCCACATGAAAAAAACTTACAAACCTTCTAGAAACCCACAAAAATCTCTATACTCACACTCTTTTGCTAAATCTTGGAACTCCCTCCCTCCCTCCCAACATTAGGCTAACTCCTAGCCTACCTTTATTTAAAGCCTTCCTAAAAGAACACCTACATAAATCATGGCTATGCACATATGTAACCCCAGACTAATACACAATTTGCCCTCATATACCTCATTCAGTTACGTTAACATGTCCACTACCATTAAGCACTGTCAAGACTGGAAAACATGTACCATACTACTCCTATCTTTCCACCTCCTTATGAACTAATCTAAACAACATAAGTATTCTTCTAATTCAAACATGAAGAATGGTATTGTGTAAATATTCTATCACTAACGCAGTGACACTGTATCTTCTTAAAAGTCTTGTCATATTTGTAAAAGTCTTGTCAAATTTATAATTTTGTGTAAAATGTTATCAAGATAAACATGTAATGTATTCACTGTATACTTATTTCTGCTAATTTTGCTTATAAGTCTTTGTGTAAAGTGTTATCACAGTTAAACTATCAATGTACTCACTGTATACTTATATACTGTAGTTTGCTAGTAAGTGTTGTAATTCTTTAAAATTGTGGAGCTTTTCTCCCAGGGCCTCCTCTGAAAATGGGTCTTGTGGCCCAGTCAGACTATCCCAGTTGACAAAAATGTCAAATAAATATATAAGGATAGAAATAATAATCTGACAGCACCAGCCAGGTGCTTTGTAGGCATTCAGCAGCTCAGCAATTAGAAATAACCATGTCATAGCTCAGAAAAGACCCTTTCTTCATTCAAATTACTGACTTCGCTAAGGATGATGCCCATTATGCCAAGTACACAAATGCAACAGCATACCCATACTGCCACATTGCTACAAGTGTTGAAAAAAATAAAAATAAAAGTGGCAGGCTGATTCTCATTACAGGCTCTTAAAATATTTGGGAACGCCAACTAAATGCACCACAGCAGTCAGCAGCCAAGGTATTCCTAGGCAGCCACAGAAACCAAGAAGTCAGTACACTACAGGAGCCTGCATGGCTCATAAAAGCTGTAGTGTGAAGATTCTGGCTCATAAATTCTAGTAACTCAATCTCAACTTTTAAGGATGACCAGCAATAATTAAATTCAGCAGAATGTTCACCTGTTTCTTTGTTATGTTTTACAAAAAAAAAAAAAAAAATACATAAATAACTACTGACTGACCATAGAAGAATGAACAAAGATTTAAGTAACACAATTATTACTGCTTTTTTCATCTGCTATTTTGGTGTCTTATTCTAGGATGAATTGCTACAAATATTTAAGTACAATACCAGAACTGGTAGGGCTCAGAAAGTCCTCATCCTTTATTTACACTACTGACTCCTGTAACAAAGACATCCAGTAAACCAACCTCACACTCAAGTGCAGTAGCATATTCGCAGTATTTTTAATGGAAAATGTAACACATAGTATTATTACTTTTTTACATTACTGCTGTTGTGATATCTGAGGCTGAATGTCTCAGAAATGTTCCATTCTTCAAATACACTGTGATACGTAAGATGACATCAGGGAGATGTCAAAGAGTCACCTGAACAGGAGTGAGGGTGAAAAGGTCACCCTGCAGAATGTCATGATTAGCTGATTAGCTTCTCCCTGGATCTGTGAAAATACTACTTCCTAGAGAATGATCTGGATCCACAGAATGGCTAGTGAAGCAGTCACTTGAGACATTCAAGAGGGCATTTTCCACATGGTGGAGAAAGCATAATATTAAAGAGGAGAAGGGAAGACAAAATGTTAAATGTACCTAAATGTCAGACGCCATCGACCATCTCATTCTGCCAGCAAATAAATGTGACATTGTGTAATATAGTGTTCCTTTTAGAAGTGTCACCTGTATGACTGATGCACTGTGTTTCAAGCTTGTTAAAGAATTTTTGACTGATGCAGGATATGATATGCAACAGTAAGTACAGATAAAATACCTGGGCAAAGGTAGGCCAAAAGTAATGCTTAACAATGGTTACTTATGTAAATCTAAAGGTGGACAAACTTAAAACTGAGGAAATGATACAAAAGAGCTTAGAAAAAGAATAGATCAAAATGTTTACCATTCTAACTAGCATATTTTTAATAATGATGTGCTTAGATTACTGGTCCATGTTACACAAAACAAGCAAGTTAACAAGAGTCAATATATCCCACTAGCATCCTGTTGGGAATTTAGTGTTTAACGATAAACTGTGTCTGTATTAATCCTTATCAGGATGTCTCTGTTTCATGACCCCAAAAGAAGTCCATTGAGAGCATAGTAATCAGCTACACTTCAAACAGTATGAAGCGAATGGTTCTCATGGCATTTTTTTAAGTGATGAATTCCATATTTTGTAAATCACAATACTATGTAATGCCCTAATGTAGTCCAGTTTAGCTTTTATCCCCATAACTAAGGAAAAGTTTCTTATTGGAGAAGAAATATATTTGTTTAACAAAATGCACTTCATGTAACCGAAAATGAATAAACAAAACAGATGTGGGAATTACAGTCATATGAAGAAGAGATGTACATATAACTTACTTAAAAATTGCCTGAGCTGCATTTAGGGGCAGAGCTCTCAGTCTGTGAAAATGTAACTAAATTGTAACTTTGTAACATTGTCATTTTCCTTTTAGTTACACTCAGATCTTCCTATGCCTATTTCAGAATGCATTCTTGGATAGTTTTTATAGTAAAGTTATTTATTCACATATACCTTTTCTTACTGCTTATAATGACTTGTTGTTTTAAACTAATGTGCTTACCCTTTTTGGTCCAAACAAATTGTGATATAATGTTCTAAATCGTTTACGAGTGTAATTACAGCGATATGCCCCACCCATCAGGTATTCAATAACAAGGCCAATGTCGATGAGACTTATTCTGTAATCTGGAGGTAGATTCCCCTACAAGCGAAACAAACACAATAATAAAATAACAACTTTTTATATGAAACCTAAAAGAAAAAACACATTCTACTAGAATTATTGACAGTACACACTACGTTCCACAGAAACAGTTACGAATTATACTGGCTACTTAATTCACCTTAAGATTGATCCACCCGAAACCTGGATATTCTCGCTTGGAAAGAACACAAAATAAGAAAATGCAGAACTTGATAAAATGGTAATCAGACAAGTTCAAGATGAATCACTTGTATAAGCGAACATATATAACATTCAAAAAGTGGAAAGTTATTCATCATTTAAAGGCATTAAATATACTGTTTAGTAACACAATAACATTTTAAGGGTAGAGCTTTAATGCATATCCTCAAAATAAAGAAATAGATAAATAAATGAGTATAATAATATTCACATTTGTGAAATTCAGCATATCATCTTTTGGGAAATTATTTTTTCTACACCTTACAGAAAATGTTGTAGTGATGATCCCCTAGAACCAGTGACTAAAATACTATACAGGGCCAACCACCATCACTACCTGTACCATCTCAGCTGCTCTAGAAATGGAGTCAGTTGTGGAAAGAGCAGACTCCAGCAGTTGCTTTGGTTCATTTGTTGTAGTCATATAAATTCAGTATAATTTGACCACCAGGCAGGTAGACTGGGCTATATAGCACTTTAGAGACACATAATCTAGAAACATGTAGCACTATGCAAATGTGAGAATGCATTAAAAAATGGGGTGTCAAGAATAAATTAGACCTTTTTAGAAAAAAAAAGATTAAGCCGCTGAGTCGAAACCCACAACCAAAATGGAACCTCAGTTGCGAAATATTTTTCTAAATTCGTATCACATTCTGAGGGCATCCATTACCTCAAATCCAGTCATTCCTTTTTTAATTTATTTTGTTATTCTGACATGTGAACACACAATGAGCATCATATCTGGTTAACTTTCAAAATTGTTTAAGCACAGACAGATAAGGAGCTTATTAAATCATTAAGATACTTCATTAATGGCAGTCCCTTCACTGTGACTGCAACACAACAAACGCACAAAGATAGATCACATTCTGGTCTTTTAACAGAGTGCTAAAATGTATAATTGCAATTAAAAACACAGGCAATAGGCTGGCAGTAAACTCTCACAAAGTCATTACTATGGGCATTTGTCTTAAGCAAAAAAAAAATGGATACCGATCTCAAAAGAAATCAGAGTTTGTGCTTTTGTTTTGTATGTTGTACAACAAATAAAGAGCTCAATGGCACAGAGAGAGAGAGATAGAAGCCTAATTGTGACCTTGATGATGTGGGGTCAGAGTTCAGGCCCCAAGAGAGCTTGCTGTATCCGGTGAGTGTAAACCTACTTCTTCTAGGGTGAGAGATTTGGAAAGCTGCTGCTTAAACATCAGAAAGCAAAACTGTGTGGTAACACGTAGCAAACAACGGGACACAAGTATATTTCTGAGATCTGCCAACCTATAAGGAAGCACTAATTACACACTGAAGAGTCTGACACATGTCTAGGGCGAGCAATGAACTCAAGAGCTGCAGGAAGAAAATGGTAACATAACAGAGATGAAAGATTCACAGATGATTGTAGCACTGTTCCAAACTCTTAACTGTACTATTTAAGACAGGACATGGGAACAAATGCATGGACGGAGGTCTATGCAGAGTGAATGGTAAGGATAGAAAGAACCAGAAAAAAATGACAAAGTAAAAAAAAAAAAATTCAGAAGTGATAAATAACAAGCAACAAGACAGCAGCATTCCCACAAAACTTAAATTGTGTGTGTCTGTATGTGTGTGTGTGTGTGTGTGTGTGTGTGTGTGTGTGTGTGTGTGTGTGTGTGTGTGTGTGTGTATGTGTGTGTGTGTGTGTGTGTGTGTGTGTGTGTGTGTGTGTGTGTGTGTGTGTGTGTGTGTGTGTGTGTGTCTGTGTGTGTGTGTCTGTGTGTGTGTGTCTGTGTGTGTGTGTGTGTGTGTGTGTCTGTGTGTCTGTGTGTGTGTGTGTGTGTGTGTGTGTGTGTGTGTGTGTGTGTGTGTGTGTGTGTGTGTGTGTGTGTGTGTGTGTGTGTCTGTGTGTGTGTGTGTGTGTGTGTGTGTGTGTGTGTGTGTGTGTGTGTGTATGTGTGTGTGTGTGTGTGTGTGTGTGTGTGTGTGTGTGTGTGTGTGTGTGTGTGTGTGTGTGTGTGTGTGTGTGTGTGTATGTGTGTGTGTGTGTGTGTGTGTGTGTGTCTGTGTGTGTGTGTGTGTGTGTGTGTGTGTGTGTGTGTGTGTGTGTGTGTGTGTGTGTGTGTGTGTGTGTGTGTGTGTGTGTGTGTGTGTGTGTGTGTGTGTGTGTGTGTGTGTGTGTGTGTGTGTGTGTGTGTGTGTGTGTGTGTGTGTGTGTGTGTGTGTGTGTGTGTGTGTGTGTGTATATGTGTGTGTATGCCAGCCAGAGAGAGAGAATGGAACAGACAGAGAGAAAGAGAGTGGGGGGGGGGGGGATTTGTGTTATTTTATGTGTTATTGTTATTCTCAAGTACATACAATGTCAGACTGGAGAATTCCCGTTTCCACTGAATTTGTTTATTCTTTTAAAACAGCAGCTTTAAAACTAATGTGTATATATTAGATATTATAGAGGGTTTTCAAGTAGAGGGGTTAGTATTTAGTTGATAAACAATAAAAAGTTAAGACTCAGAACTGCTTCTGCATTATTCTGTAACAGTAAGGCAGCACCTGAACATCTGTGTACTCATGGAAATAAGTTGCAAGCTAATGACTGATTCTGTCATATCAGTTTTGGTATGGCAGAAGGGATAAATACTAAATATCAGGAATTTATTTTCAGAAAACACAATAACAGCATCTTACAATAAGCAAATGAATCCCTCCTGAAAAAACAAACAAACTAGAAATTGGCTGAAACAGGGGTTGAATTTAGTGCAGTAAGGAACCCATGCAATGGTTAACAAACGTCTGGGCCATAGCAAAATCACTGGAGTCAGGGAACCCACATAAGATGAAAGAAGTCAAATGCATGCAAAATTAGAAAACTAAGTGGCATAAAAACCAATCAAAGTTACACAGTCCCCTGATAAGGTTATCAGGTCGCAATAGGATGGGAACCAGGACTGAGGGCGTAAGGATTATCAAAATCACAGAAACTGAAACAAGTTCTCTACAGGTAAAAAGCACCCTAAAGTCATTAGCATAATTTTAGGGACTTACCTAGATCAACAAAATATAGGCTCCAACAGGAACTGTGTGGTCATTGGGGACAAAACATAAACAATCAAATGGCTACAGCAAATTTTAACTCAGTCAGAAAGTTTGATAGGGATTATCAAAATCAGGATAGAAGGAACAAATTCCAGGAAACCAAAACAAGAAAAAAAAAAGGACTCATATGGCTTCAGTCAAGATCAATGGAGTAAGGGTCTAATAGCAAGGTTAAGGGACAGACAGCAGGATGTCAGGGGCTAACGACTAGGTTAATAGACAAAAGGAACTCATGGCAAATTAAATGGAATTCCAAAAAATATGCATTATAGCTAAGCACCAAATCAGATAGCTGAATTTTGCCTCTAGAAGCACATTTTTGGTTTATGTTTCAGTGTAACCAAAGGTACATTTAATTTTTTTCAGGAAGAGCAGTGACACTGGGCCTTAAGATTGTTTTTTTTTTTTTGTTTTGTTTTTTAGGAACAGCAGTGACACTAGTCCTTGGGATTTTTTTATCCCTTGCTGCCTGTTGTTATCCAGCTTAGTTATTAACTACAGAATATGGCATAGCCTTGTGTTCTTTGTGGAAACTTTAACAAAAGTATTAACATATTACAAGCAGTCTTTACATGGAGGCTGCTACATAGCACTGCCCAAAACTGCAGTTACATTACTATAGAAAATGAATTTCAACTGGGTTGCCATGTGTCTGTTTCTGTGGAATTATCGGTGTAGTGATACCACAAGCATTCATTAATTTAGAGGAGTCTGTAACAAGTTGCAGACTTCCATCATATAGGGAAGGGTGGGGATGGAAGAAGGATCTGAAGTCTCACCAGATGGCCACCCCTTTGAATGAGGTATTCTCTTCTGGGCTTACTCCAGTCAGTATGCTTACTTGAAGATGCATGTTTATGCTAAAACACTGCCAGGCCAAGAAAATATAAGGACATTCAATGATATTTTCAGATTAACAAGTGGTCTATTTTGGACCCGTATCTTTCCTTAAATTGTCCCTCCACCATATGATTCATATTATTCCATTTATGAAGAGAGTATATTGCCTGGCCGTTTGACACAGGGGGTTTAATTCAATGGAATGTCACATACCATGGTAATATAAGCATTATGCAGGTACATGTTATAGCCAATCTCAACAGAATTAAGTGTGCCTCAATCTGACTGGAAAGGAAGTAGAGAAATATTCCTCAACACATCCAGTAATTATTTATATACTACTTTATTAGTAAAATAAATAAATCAATAAATAAATAAATAAATAACCAAACTTCTGCACATTGTGGGGCACGAAAATAGCTACAGTGTGCCTGTAATTGCTCATTTTCAGTGACATCATATTTTATGGTTTTACTTTAATTATGTTTAGGAATAAATACCGGAAGTGTATGGGAGTCAGAAGTCTTCATCTTGCTGGTTGCACAAGTTGACAGTGTCTTTACACTCTGTATAGGGTTTGAGTCCTTTCACCTCCAATTGTCTACTGTGTGGTTCTGAGCAATACACATAACCAGACAGTACTTTCGGGATGTTCTTGTGAAGGGATACATATCCAGTGGGCTTACCTGGTTAACAAAATCATAAAAACGTGCCCACCACTGTGCACTTACCTAGCTATCCTGACTGCTATATTTAAAATATAAGGTAAATTTAGTACACTGTATGACTAATCTATACTTATCTAAAAAGTCGATACTAAACTCATTCGGCTAGCAAAAAGAAGAAATACTGAAGCTGTCTTCTCAGCCAACCCCAGTTACAAGGGTGCAGTCACAGGTAACTAGGTATAATTGAGGGTGGTTATGCTAAGGAAGAAAAAAAGTGATGTGCATCTTTCCTGTCTTCTGATGATGAGCACTTACTTATTTTACCTATGGGCTTGATCAGGAAGCTCAGAGAAAGACATATTGACTTGGGAAAGTGTTCTTAGGTCCTTACATGGCAACATTCATTGAGGATAGTACAGACAAAGATAACATTGTTCTCTATCATCAATCACAGTATCCTTAAAAAACGAACTGAGCTTCTGTTTCATCTCTGCATATATATTCATGTAGCAGAATACACGTCTGCTAAGTAACTGTCAACCACATTGGTGTAATGTGCAAATCTTTTAGATTCTGGAAGATAAAATCAGATGTCTGGACAATTTATGAAAATACTGTCTGAAATAACAGTAAGCCATTGGTAGGTTTATTTCATTGTATGTTCCTAAAAAGTTTGATACCTAAAGACTGGAAAAAAATCACATATAGTTCCTATGTATGAAGGTGGAAATAAATCAGGTAAGGAAAAGTATTGCCCCATAAAGTCAAACATCAACAGTGGGGAAGAGTTTCGAGAGATGTGTACTACAATTACTTAAGGACAATATTTGGTAATAAGCAGCTTGGATTTAGGAAGTAAAACCCTACTCTTACTTGCCAAATAAAGTTCTATGATTAAATATCAATATTGAGAGATCAAAGAAAAAGCTGTCTAGTACGATGCTTTATGTTTTATGAATACTCTTATTTCATTTTATTACTTTTGCAGAACTTATGTTCTGGAGCTGTTCTCCCTGGGCCTCTGCTAACAATGGGTACTCTGGATCCAGCTGGACTTTCTGATAAAAAAATGTCAAATAAATAAATACTTACACCCATCTAAAGATTTTGACAGCTTGCGATATGACCATGTCACAAAATGTTCATATGTTCATAGGCTTATAGGTAGGTACTATACTATCGGCCCATGGGCCTACGTAAGCCTAGCCACCCAAGAAAGTTATTTTCCTGTGCCACTGTCGAGCAGACACAGAAGTGATCCCCGGGGTGTATTTCCTATTTCCCATCCACTCATCAAGATTTTTCTTGAAGAGTGCTAATGAAGAACTTTGCTTGACAAACATGGGTAGCCTGTTCCAGAGTATGGGAAGTCTCTGGGACAGGAATCTATCCCTCCAGCATGTCCTGTTTATAGTGGTGACAAGGTTTAGGTCCCTAGAGCGTGTAGCTCAGAGGGATTGGGATTTCTTTAGGTGTTGCATGTCCAACAGCTCTGGGTTTGACATAGCTTTATATGTTAGGCAGAGATCACCTTGGAGTAGGCGATATGCTATGGAATAAAGCTGGAGTTTTTTGAGACGGTTAGTGTAGGGCATTTGTTTGAGGCCAGTAATCCTCTTTGTGAGGTACTTCTGTGGCCTTTCCAGCTGCTGCAGATGTCTTGTGAGGTACATTCCAAAAGAGGCGTTGTACTCTATAATGGGTCTAATGAGTGTCAAGTAGAGGGGAACAATGACCTCTTTTTTCCTGGATGAGAACCCTTTTATGATGAGGTGTGCCACGTAGAAGGACTTCCTGACTTCTGTGGTGATGTGACTATCAAAGGAGAGACTACTGTCCATCTGGGTCCCAAGGTCACTTATCACACATTCAGTGTTAAGTAGATTGCTGCCTATGTTGTAGTTCATGGGTACAGAGTTTTTACCAAAGGGGATGACACTGCACTTTTTGGCACTGAGCTTGAGGCCATGGCTCTGACACCAGGCACCTGTCTCAGCGAGGCCCTTCTGTAGGATGTCCACATCATTTGGGGACTTAACTATGTATCCTAGTTTGCAGCCATCTGCAAACTATGTTAGCCAGAGGCCTTCTGTGTTAGCTATACTTCAGAGAAGTAGATACCAAACAGGAGAGGTTCCAGGACAGAACCCTGTGGTACTCCACTTGTCACTGCTTTGAGGACAGATTTGGAGTCTGCAACTTTTACCGTGTGGGTTCTGTCAGTGAGCCAGTTGACAACCCATCTTGTGATGTAGGGATTTATACCTAGTTTAGTGAGTTTAGCTATAATTCCAGAATGGGGGATGGTGTCGAAAGCCTTGGCGAGGTCAAGATAGGCTGTGTGAACCACCTTACCCTCATATACAGCTTTGATGACTGCCTCAAAGAAGTCTATCAGGTTCATGAGGCATGATCTGCCTTTCACAAACTTGAACTGGGTGGGATCCAGAGTTTGGAGGTTACCAATGTCTTTGTTTATGAGTTCCATGATGATACGTTCCATGGCCTTGCAGACCAGGCTCATCAGGCTAATAGGTCTATAGTTCCCAGGATCAGTGGTGGCTCCCCCTTTGTGGAGTGGGATAACTGTTGCTATGCACCATTCAGTGGGCACAAAGCCTGATGTGAGGCTATTATTGCACATGGAGCTTAAGTGGGGAGCTAGTTCGTTCTGAAGTTCATGTAAAATGCAGCCTGGAATGTTTTCCGGTCCCATGGATATTGTGTTTTTGGCTTTAGAGAGTGCAGCTTTTACCTGCGTAGGTGTGATTACAGGGACTCTGCATTCTTCCTGTATAGATAAGGGCCCTTTAGGGGGTGGGGGGTAAAGTTAGCACTGAACCTATCTGCCAGGATGTTGGCAATATCAGTTGGTTCTGTAATTTTCGTGCCATTGTGCTGTAACTCAGAGCAGATCTGGGTGTTGCCATCGAGATTCTTGACATAGCTATAGAATGCTTTGTGGCTGTCCTTAGAATTAGTTGTGATTTTATTTTCATAGCTAGCTTTGGAGGATCTTATAAGGGATCTCAGCTTCTTACTGAGGCTGACCAGGGAACTCCTCCACTCATGGGATTTTACTCTCTTTTGCAACAGTTTTTCCTTCTGTTGTACAGTTTGTTTATGGCAGGGGACCACCAGATTGGCTTCCTTTTTTTGGAGGATAGCATCTTGGTTCTGTTTGGGATAGCATGATCCATACACTCGTGTAACTGCTTATAGAGTGCATTTGTGTAGGATTCAGCAGTTGTAACTGTATTGTCCATCTGCATGGGTGTCATGAAGTTCACCACTTCTGTCTTAAGAAGCATGAAGTTGGCTTTGGAGAAATGTTTTACCATGGTATCCTTAATGGAGGGTGGGGGAGGGATGTGGATATCAAGGGTGATTAGCTTATGGTCGGGTCGGACCAAAGAGGAGTTGACTTCAGGTGTGGAACGCCGGTCACTCATGTTGGTAATGACTAGGTCTAGGATATTGTTGCCCCTGGTGGGGGTGTGGATAAGTTGATCCAGGGCATTGGAGTTTATGAATTCCAGAAAGCGTTGAGCTAAGGAGTTGGTACACGAGCAGTTTTCCCAGTTAATGGTGGGTTAGTTGAAGTCACCCATTATTAGGGTGTTTGGTTGAACCCTAATATTTTCCAGTACATCAAGAAAAGAGGAGTGGGAATTTTGGGGCATGGGGGGGATCTGTAGCAAGCTACAATTTGGATTGCAGTTTTGCCCAGAGTTAGTTGCACTTGGATAACCTCGGATGCATTATGCTGAGCAATGAGACTGGAGGTGTGGATATCCTTAATGAATATGGACACACCTCCACCTTAGGTGTTTCGGTCCAGGTTACATGGCCAAAAAGTGTGGTATGAGTTATAGCCTGGTAGTGCAGGGGTGCTCTCTGGAGCCTTGAACCAGGTCTCTGTCATTGCACAGATATCAGTGTTCTCCATTTTAAGGAGTGCCTCGAGTGACTGCATTTTGAGATTTAGACTTCTAGAGTTTGGGGTAAACTCATTTACTGTTATTCTCCAAGGTGTACAATCAAAATGGCAGACCGTGACTAGGGTAGTGCCTGATGATTTGGTACTGGCACAGGTAATTTTTAACGTGATATTTTCTGAAATGCCTAAGTCTTAGAGATTTTGGTTAAGAGAATATGCAGACTACAGTAAAGTTAGTGAGCAAACAGAATAGTTATTTAACTTGCATACATAAATAGGATTTAAATACAGAATTACAATTTAATTGTAAGATAAGTAATACTCTCATGTTTGGAAATATCATAAAAGAAGAAGTCAAGATTGGGAATAATGTATTGATAATTGTTGATCAGGTAAAAGATTTAGACTACTACTGGAAAGTGTTTGAGTTTCAAGTATCATGTTTAAGAAATTAAAGCCAGAGTACTAAGACAGGTACATCTGGCACTGAATATATTTGAAACCAGAAATTCAAAGATACTGAAGGACATATTAATTTCTACGGTGAGGCCTAGAAATGACTAGAGCCTAATTTTCTGTAGCTTGACAATGTCAAATATGGGAGCACTGAAAACTGCGTAAATGTGCTACACAAAAAGAATTACAGCAATTATCCTCTTATCTTACTTTGCAAGACTAAAATCTTTATAGCATTGTATATAGCTCAGTTACATGTAAATTGTATTCAACATTTAAAGCATTAACTAATAAAAATCTGAGAAGTGAATTAAGGTTAACCTTTGTTAAATCTTGCTCTGAGGTAAGGGTAGGGGCCTGTTTATTTATTGGACCAAGACAAGAAAATAACAAGGGATAAATATGTGATGCAGCTAGTACCGATACTCTGGAATAAGTTACCAGTTATGATCAAACAAGTAAGTTCATTAGACATGTTTAAAGCTAGACTGGATGAATACACTGGTGACAATAAATACACATTTCGAATGCAGGAGACTGTAGATGTTCTTCGTGTTTCATTGTTTCAGTCATTACATTTGGGTTATCTACCTGCAGGTAGCCCTCAGCCGGCCTGTATATCAAAGTCTTGGATCCCTGCGTCGGATGCTGTCTCTTCTTCGATGACGTCAGGTCATCAGGGTTATAAAACATGCAGCTAACACCATTACATCAGTCTTTCTTGCTGCGCGGTGCCCGAAGCAGAAGCAATTCACAAGTGCCGGTCAGCTGACTCCTGAAATTTTCGTTTTCAAGTTTCAGAACCGAAGTCTTCAGAAAAGCTAAGTACCCCGTTGGGGATCCTTTTTCTTGCTCTAAACCAATGTCAGTAAAAGTTAATAATTGTATTACCTGTGGAAGGCAAATACCTCATAAAGATTTTCATTCGTACTGCATTCCTTGTTTAGGCCCAGACCACGACGTCCCTCGCTGTCGGTTTTGTGCCTTATTCAACCCTCACACTATTCATCATCGGTTTATTTTTGCAGCTAATTATTTTGGTACTCGGTTTAACTATCCAGAAATGGCATCGGTAAGCCATCCGACTACTGACATTCCTAAAAAACGTAAAGATAAAGGCAGAGACAGACCGCATAGGTCCAAAGCTGCCGACGATGCTTCCGTTAAGCTAGTCGTCAGTTCTCCGGTACTCAGTGAGGTGCTTTTGCAGCCCCTGATACCCGCTACTTCAGATTCACAGGCCTCTACTGAGAACCATTCAGAGTCCAGTATGCCGCGAGATGCTTCTTCGACCATGGAACCTGCAGATGTCTCTACCTTGGATGGGTCCGGAGCCGCTGTGCAGGCACTGGCTTCTGAGGGTGTATTCAGGTCTACTGACTTGCATTTCAAACTGACGCCATCTTCTTCTTCAAGGCTTAAAACTTGACCCACACCTAGAAAACCAACGTCCAAACCTCATGGTCAGGCCCATATGCCTAAAAAACAAATGATAAGAATAGCTGAAGACCTTATTACTTTAATTAGGGGAAACCAGCCTTCCCCCTCTAGGAGACCTAGGACTGATTTTTCTTCTAATTCTTCTGAACAGGATTCTGAAATTCCTGTTTCTTCTGATTGCCAGGATTTGCCCTTATCTACCTATGACAATTCTGATGCAAAGGACTCCATTCCCTCTGCTTCCCCTTCAGAAGATTTTTCTTTTGATGAAACCTTGCACACGTTTAGGGAGCATTTCTGCTGGGAAAGCCAGGATTACTCTGACTTCAAAAAGAGGCTTAGGGAATTCTTAATCCTCCCCCAAAACAGGCTTTTAGCTATCCCTCCTGTTGTGGATATTGTAGATGATGCCTTCTTGGAATCTAGCCTGGCCCCAGACACTTTACCTCCAGCTCCCAGGAAGCCTGACAGGTATTACAGAGTACCTGACTCTCACAAGTTCCTCTTCAAGAATCCTACTGAGGACCCAGAGACCATTTCCCAAGGACCTAAAGGCATTAAGGCTACTACTGTCAAAAACCCTACCCCCTCTGATAGAGATTCCAGGGCCTTGGACAGATGGGGTAAGAAGGTATACACTTCTGCTATTTTGGCCATTAGGGCCTTAAACTGCCAGTGTCATATGTTAAAGTATCAGCAACATATTATGGGACTACTTAAACAGAAAATGATGTTGACTCCTGACTGTGCTGAAAATAAAGAATTACAGGATTTAACGCATTCTGCTAAACAAGTTGGTAAACATACTTTGCAATGTAGTTTTGACTCTTTAGAAGCATCTTGCAGGGCTGCTGTCACTGGGTCTGTTCTTAGAAGGCATGCTTGGCTTAAGGTGCAAAATTTGCCAGATCATGTTAAAGCTAAATTACTGGATGCTCCCTTAAACCAAGATCGTCTGTTTGGCAACAAAGCAGAATACATTCTTAAAAAGATGGAGGAAAAAGCTAAATCTATGCAAACTGTTAAAGATTTCCTGCAAGTACAGCCTCCCAGATATAGTAGGCATTGGCCTTCTAAGAATTGGTCCTTTCCTGCCTCTTCCAGGCCTTCTCAATCCAAATCCAGGAACAGCAGACCACCTAGGCTACAGTCTCAAGGTACTCACAGGCCTAAGCAGTGGGGGACTCACACTTTCAAAGCTGGAAGTAGTAAGACACCCCCCTATGGAAAAATGTCACAATGATTTAACCTTAAACCTTCCAAGCCCTGCTCAACTGCCTGCTCCCTTAGGGGGGAAAGATCACCCTGCATGCAAAAAACTGAGAACTCATTACCCAGGACAAATGGGTTTTAAATATAGTTTCCCAAGGATACAGATTCCACTTCCACACCTTACCAACCCCAAACGGTTGGCTAAACCTACCCCCAAATCAGTGGTCAGAGGCTCAACAGCAGGTTCTCTCTCTTCTAAGTATCAGGGCTATTCAACCTGTCCCAGCAGAAGAAAGGGGTCAAGGTTTTTACTCAAGACTTTTCCTGGTACCCAGAAAAGACAGCTCTTGGCATCCTATCCTGGACCTCTCTATTCTAAACACTTTTTTGGTAATCCCAAAATTCAAAATACTAACACTTCAACAGCTGCTTCCTATGCTAGGCAAAGATGCCTGGTTGGCAACCTTAGACTTAAAGGAAGCTTACCTGCACATTCCAATAAGGGAATCTTGCAGGAAATACCTACGCTTCAGAGCAGGCTCCATGCAATATCAGTTCTCTGCACTCCTTTGTCTTATCTACTGCGCCCAGGGTATTCACAAAGTGCCTAGCTCCAATCATTGCATTTTGCAGGCAAAGAAATATTCAAATATACCTGTACCTGGACGATTGTCTGATTCAGGCAGAAAGACAGGACATGCTACTAAGTCATCTGGCATTTGTAAAGAAACTTCTAACCTCGCTGGGGTACACCATAAATGAAAAGAACTCTCATCTGGTACCCTGCCAACAGATTGTATTCCTGGGAGCAAGCTTGAACACAACTTCCCAAATGGCCTACCTCATGCCAGAGAAACAAGTTTATTTGACAGCCTACTTCAAACTACTGGCCACAAAGACCCAGCTATCTGCAAGGAAAATCTTGCAAGCCCTAGGGTTCATGGCCTCTTGCATTCTACTAATTCCATATGCAAGACTGCATACGAGGAAACTACAATGGCATCTAAAAAGCCTATGGTGTCAACATTCTCAGGACCTGGAATCAATGATTCCTATCATTCCTTGTATAAAGACAGAGTTCCTTTGGTGGGCAGAGGCCTGCTACCACAACAAGGGGCTCCCATTCACTCTACCCCCTGCCGCCCAAACCCTAACAACAGAAGCATCAGACTATGCATGGGGGGCTCACTTGGCAGGGCAGTGCATTCAGGGCAAATGGAACCTGAGTCAGATGCACCTGCATATCAATCAATAAGAAATGTTAGCTGTACAGAATTCCCTGACAGCCTTCAAGGACCACATTCTTCCAGGACAATTATTGGTAAAGACAGACAACACCACTGTTATGTGGTAGATAAAAAAGCAGGGGGGAACCCACTCGTATCCTCTCTGCAGACTAGCCATGGATCTGTGGAACACAGCCTTGAGCTACCAAGTGCATCTACAAGCTCAATTCCTGCCAGGCAAGCTAAATTCACTGGCAGACAACCTAAGCAGAAATCTCATGGACCCACACGAATGGAAACTGGAACCAAAGATATTCAACCTTTTGAGAAACAAATTGGGGAATCCAGAGATAGACCTGATTGCCTCCCCTCAGAACTACCAATTGGACAAATTCTGCACAAAGACTTCCCACAGTCAAGTTTGGAAAGTGGATGCCCTGTCCTTCACCTGGGAAAGCCTCTCAGTTTATGCCTTTCCCCCTCTACCTCTCCTCTCGAAATTTCTGCTAAAGATCAAACAGGACAAACCAAGGACAATACTGATTGCACCAGACTAGCCACATCAGCACTGGTACCCCCTCTTGCGCAGTATGTCACTGCTGGAACCATGGCACCTGCCTCAGACCCCTTCCCTGCTGTCTCTTAAGGACAGCCAGATTCTGCACCCTCAGCTTCAAACCCTGAACCTTGCAGCCTGGCTAATTCCTTGAGCTCTCCAATAGCATCCCTCAGTAAGCAGGTGCTAGATGTTATTCTGGAGGCAAGGAGGCCTAGTAATAGAAAACCGTATGCTGAAAAGTAGAAAAGATACTATTCCTGGAGTCAGACTCAGGGGATGGGCACAACAATGCCCAGCTTACCGCTTATTCTGTAGTACGTAACAGAGATGCTCCACAAGGACCTTTCCTTCTCGTCAATTAAAATTCATGCCTCTGCCATTTCAGCACATTATAATACTGAACCACCCCTCTTCTCTCACCGCCTGCTAAAGCAATTCCTCAGAGGGGCCAAACATTTAAGACCACCCAGGAGAGCTCCTACTCCAGCCTGGGACCTTAACTTTGTATTGGAAAAGCTCACTCTACCTCCTTTTGAGCCAGCTGCAACTGCAGAGTTGAAATTCCTTTCTTGGAAAACAGCCTTCCTTCTAGCCATCACTTCAGCAAGAAGAGTGTCTGCATTACAGGCCCTCATGGCAGTGGAGCCCTTCATCATCTTCCATGCAGACAGGGTGTCCCTCAGGACCAATCCTTCCTTTATGCCCAAGGTGGTGTCTAGTGTGACCCTTAATCAGTCCATTCATTTGCCTACCTTTTTCCCTAATCCACAGAACAAAGGAGAATGAATACTGCACTCTTTGGATGTGCACAGACAACTTAGATTTTATTTGGACAGGACTAAGCCTCTCAGAAAATCTGAACAGCTGCTAGATGGCTTTGCTGCAGGGGCAGAGGGGAAGATCATTTCAAAGCAAACCATTTCTAAGTGGATAGCCCATTGCATTCATTTCTGCTATAAGCACCATGGAAAACTTACCCCACATTGGATAAGATCACATTCCACCAGGGCTGCATCTACCTCTACAGCCTTTCTCAGAGGTGCCCCTACCAGGGACATCCTAGAACCTGCTACCTGGAGCTCTGTACATACTTTCACCAAGCATTACCACATGCCTATTTTTTCTAAATCCAGAGCTGGTTTTGCCACTGCAGATGTGCAGGGCTTAATAGCTGGTCCTAATGCCCTCTAACTTCCTCCTCCCTTCCTTAGCTTTGGGAATCAACCCAAAAGTAATGACTGCAACAGTGAATCACGAAGAACATAGTACAGTTGTGTACACTTCCATAAATGTAGATGTTCGAGTGTATTCACTGTTGCAGTCCTGGTTACCCTCCCTCCAGCCCCTGACTTCTTTTGGCTATATATTTCTTCTTGTTTAGTGTATTTCAGCTTTCTGGTGTATTTGCTTTTTGTTGGAGGTGGAACCTAACATATAGTTGCTTCCCATTATGGGGGCACTTAACATCTGGGGCAAGAAAAACCGATGTAATGGCATCGGCTGCATGTTTTATACCCCTGACAACCTGACGTCATGGAAGAAGAGACAGCATCTGACGCAGGGATCCAAGACTTTGATATTCAGGCTGGCTGAGGGCTACCTGCAGGCAGATAACCCAAATATAAAGACTGCAACAGTGAATACACTCGAACATCTACATTTATGGTAAGTCTACACAACTGTACTTTTTGAAGGTCTGATTAGACTATATGCAGCAAATGTAAAACCATGAAACTATGAGGCATTCTAACAGAGGGGTACTCAGAATACCACAAATATGCCTTCCAGTCAGTGAACACCAGCCTTCCAATTCCTAATGCTCTTCCTCATTTGTAACAAAGTGTTCTAAGCTTTTCCTGGATATTAGTCTTATGCTGTCACCTTCTCATTGCAGGTGATAAACCCGTTACTCCTTAGCATTTGTTATCCAGGTGTGAGTGCCTGGTCTCTATGTGACTGCAGCCACCTGTCATTCTATAAGTGGTTTATGTACCTTAATAATAACATATGCTCTTCAGAATTCTCAGACTTCACTATGTTTTCAATTTTTGGTACAGAGTTGATAGACTCAATATTTAAAACTACAATAAAAATCAGGTTTAACTGAAGTATGGAGAAGAAGAGAAGAAACCCCACAAATTGCTTTCCCCACAGGACTATCATTTCTGAGACTTCACCAGGTCTCTGATAACCATAATGGCATAGCTATGAAGATAGGATGCCTTGGAGTCCAAAGCAATAAGAATCATCTTGAGTTTTCTTAAAAAGGCCTCGGCAAATGTGAACAGCAAGGAGGTTTTGAAATGCATTCTGATGTATATAAAATGACTTGGCATAGTTGTGTATAATAAAATATTGCACGCCATGTGAAATTTGTCAAGAAAGATAAAATTAATGTTGTGTCATTTTCGTGTTTGTGTGTGTGTGTGTGTGTGTGTGTGTGTGTGTGTGTGTGTGTGTGTGTGTGTGTGTGTGTGTGTGTGTGTGTGTGTGTGTGTGTGTGTGTGTGTGTGTGTGTGTGTGTGTGTGTGTGTGTGTGTGTGGAACAGCTGTTATTCTCAGTCCTAGTAAATGTCACATAACAGAGATACTGTCCCATAAGAGTACCAACATGTGAGTCTACCGAATACTGGCAAGCAGTAACTGACAAAGCCCCATTTTCCTTCTGGTTTGCTATGTTTCATATAAGACTTGAAGATGAAAGATTGTTGATGTTAAGAATGATAACATAATCCAGTTTTAATGTTGTTTAATTTGATGTAAGTACAGTTTTAAACATTTGTGATGTTATGGCAAGGAATATAATCAGAAAGCTAGAACATGAAAATTCAGCATTATTTTATAAGCAAAGTGTTACATTTTAAAATCAATACAGTGTTGCATTATGATCCAACAATTTGTTGAGAGGGAACTAATTAAATGCTTTAAAATTTCCCTAGAAGTCACTGAACTTCATCAGGATGGTTTACCACAGTTGTAAACCTGAGTTTGGAGATGAAGAAGCTATGGATTGTGAACTTCTAACTCAGTTTTCATGCAAATATAAGAAGATTAGGTGCATAAATCTCCAGACGGGCAATGGATTTGTTGCACAAAAATGTTTCCTACAGATGTCTGTCATGAAGCATACACAGCCATGCTTGTAAAGATCAAAGACTGTCAGTTTAGTGCATAAAACAAAAAAAAAACTAGATACATCAGCTACTACAATTACCAAGTTAGAAAACAAAATCGGCATAATTGTATCCTAGTATCCCTCATGGCTGGACTGTGCAGAAGTGGGTGTAGTCTGTGTGACTGACATGCTAAATGTCAGTGATGTCATATGCAAATGAAGCATGATTGAATGACATGCAGATCTGCCAGTGACATCATGGGTAAGGTAGGTCACCTAGAACACATCTTACTACATTAAGCCGAAAAAGAAGAAAAGTTAAATTGAAGGTCGCAAAATAAATAAATAAATAATTACAATATATTAATTTTATATACAACAAAAGGCGCGTGTGGCACGAACATACAGAATTTTTAAATTCTGATATAATTAAAAGAAATTACTTACATTTGTATATTTTTTTACATATGTCAACCACTTGTGACAGTCTGACAGGTACACATATATGATAAAAGTGGGACATATTGAAATAGAGATGCCACCTATTGTGGCAAAAACTGGACCAATGCCACACGCCTCACACCACTAGTAATGCCGCCCATTTCTAGCCCTCTCCAGCCTACTCTCTGCTCATTGTGTGGTGTCACTGTGACATCAGCATATGGGGAACACCCTCTTTTTCTATTCCTGATGCCTTCTTTCTGCCAAATTACTATGCTTTTCTATAAAAAAAAGTAAATCTGCAGATTTAACAAACTCTGATAGTCTATTTCTTTCTTTGAAACAGAATAGAGAAGTCTGTATGGTGTTTTCCAGACTACTGGACAATTGGTTTGATTTCTGGATAGTCCCGAAAAAAAAGGATAGGTGGCAAAGTTAAATTTAAAAGATAACAGGATAAACCAATATTCATGAAGTAGGCACCATTATGTTTCTGAGCTAGGAATTTTAGATTATCCAATGCAGTAATTTAATTAGGTAGATTTTTCAAATGCTTCTTGGACTAAAGATCTCTCACTCACAGCTAGAGATAGAGATGTTGTCTTTTCAGTTTGATGGCAGCATTAACTTTGGAGTGCATACATAGATTAATGTACTGTTCAGTAGTCAGAGGCAGTACCTGTCTTTTAAGCAGTTTAAAGGTGAATGGACCCTTTGGTGACAGGGAGATATTTTGTTCTTTAAATGAAGATGCAATGGTGTTCAAATGGAACTAGCAAAATGGATAAATCATAAAATGTTGCTTTCAGAAGAGACAAAGAGAGACAACGGTATTCAAGCATTGGAATTAGTTTAAGATTTCCATTTTTTCCTGACCCTAGGAAAAGTTATAGAAAAGCTCATGGACTTCTAACTCTCACTATTAATCATGGTTTCTGGTCAGACTGTAGCACAATAATAGCAATATGGAACTTTACAGACAAAATCTTACTAGCAATGAATAAAGGACTGCTCAAACACGCCATTTTTATAGAAAACACTGGTGATACCCAAAGTAAAACCACTGAGACTTTATTGAACTATAACATTTGGTTGACTAAGCACTTTCACCCACATAGGGCATCTTCAGAGTCAGTTTACCACATCTAATCACGCACTTTAAATAAACATTTCAATTAACACTCAATTCAGGTAATACTTGATTGCAATAAATCTCTCCTTGAACTTTAAGGTTTAACCCTTAACTATCATTAATATAATGTTATATAGATTTTTTGTGTAAAAACACCCTATACCCAATAAGTAATGAACATGTCAGCTTTCCAAATGTTGTTTCAACATCTAAACCATATATAAAAACATATTAAACACTTAATGTAAATATTGAATGTGAAATATATATAAAAAAAAATTATGTAAAAATATATAAAATATATAAAATGTATACATATAAACAATATGAAAAATAAAATACAAAGTATAAAAACATACCTATATACACATGTAACTCATGCACCTAACTAAAGAATATAAATTCTATTGTGTCTGTTTATTAAATACACGCTGCCCTGTGTTTCAATATGCATGCTAGAGATAGGGTGTCGTTAATGCCAGGTACACTGCTTGCGTCTAATCTTATTTACCACAAGCATTCCCTGACTTCTAAAATGGTTTTATAATCACCACCAAAATCTCAAAAAAAAAAAAAAAAAAATGTTTTTAAGCACACACATTTATAGGTTATTTGGATATCATAGTAGTACACTGTTTGCTTAGTTTCCATATATATACATTTTTTACATTAGTATATTTTTATATGTATTCAATTATATATTTATATTAATTTTCAGTTTTTTTTTTACTTAAAGAATGTTACATGACTTTTGCTAGTGGAAATGTTGGATGTTTTGAAAATAATATACTTAAAGAATTTATTGCAACATTGTTTTTACTTGTGTGTTGCTACATTGGTCTATTAACACCAGGTGTTTGGTGTTAATGATCAACATCACTATTCTGTATACTTTTTACATTTACAAAGTTTGTACTGGTTACAATGGAAAAACTTATGATCCAATACTTAGAGCTCTCTAGACAGATCATTACTTTACTACAGGCTAACAAAAGTAATGATACAAATGAGAGTTTAACTAGCACACAGGTTGAATTATTTACTATGCATACACCACCTGGGACATCTACGGAAAGACAGCTTAACACCAATGCACCGAGGGTGGAAAGGAATAATGTATCGAGGGTGGAAAATAATAATGGAAGTACTAACAGAGTGGGGGAGTGAAAGTAACAATAGACCTGGAACATCATTATTTGATATAGACAATTTTCTAATACCTCCTGTTTGGGGTGATACAATACACAGGATGCAGAATTCTGATTTAGGAACACTTAATGCCCAGTTAGCAAAGTTTGAAAAATTAACTAGGAAATATAAATCACTGCAAATGGATAATGTTTTTTTGGAGCGTTCTATAGAACTGAACCAAGTTCCTAGAGGCCTTAGGGTTTTCAAAATACCAATGGGAATTGTGGCTGATTCAGAAGCATACCATTAGTTAGAGTTATTTGATAGAACAGGCTTCAATTTGATGAGAATATTAATCAGGGATAACATTAGTAGGTTAAACAATCTAAAGAATGAATTAGTTATACTTAAACAAAGTATTATGAATGATTTATTGTTTGAAAGTAACAAAAATAGGTTTGAGAGGATTACAACTGACCTTGACAAGTTTGTGAAAATTAGTATGGAGAGAAAACAAAAGAAGATTCTTAGAGACACCAACGAATACAAAGAGAAGAGGGCTTATCCTTCACCTAATACAAGAGAGGATTATAGAGTAGGGGGTACAAGGAGGGAGACAATCCAAACTGAGGTAGGTGATATTGAGCAGGCAAAAATTGGTACAGAAGAGGACATAGTGTTTTTAGAGAACCCACTGCCATTGAGGCATTCAGATCGATTAAGAAATC
Source organism: Protopterus annectens (assembly GCF_019279795.1). Classification (NCBI taxonomy): domain Eukaryota; kingdom Metazoa; phylum Chordata; order Ceratodontiformes; family Protopteridae; genus Protopterus; species Protopterus annectens. The sequence continues at coordinate 1,133,774,655 of NC_056730.1, forward strand.
GGGGCCAGATGCAGGATTACTCGGACCAGAGAATGCCCCAAAGACAGGGTTTCCAGTCAGGAAGCAGCTGGAGGGGCGGGGGATGGAGGAGGAACAATTTCAACAGCAACAACTGGCATCACAGACAAGACAATTACAACTGATTAAGGCTTTGGATTTTACCTCCAATCTTAAAGATGGCACACTGGATAACATCCACTTACCAGGAAGTGTTTCTCTTGGTTTGGATGTTAACCCTTTGATTCAAAGTTTGTGTACCAACAGCAATGATGGTCCTAGTATAATTGGTGGCAAATCATTTTACATTTACAATTATTCTGATTTGAAAATTTCTGACAGTCATTTCATTTGAGTTTGATGAAAAAAGGCTTTTCCTTTGTTCCAAGTTTTAAATATGACATTAGTAAATTACTTATTAATTTGAAGCTGTAGACAAGGCAGTTAAATTTAAGGTTATTTTTTGGTAACAAACACCAGATTGACAGAGAGACACAAATGTTTACACTAAAAAGAAGTAGTGTGTTTATACCACCTTGCAACCCTTTGATACCAGTGTTTGAACATTTGTGTACTAGTCAGATTAGGAGACTGATTGACAAAAAGTAATCTACTAATAATAAAAATTTAACATCTGCAGAAGAATTTTGTTTAAAAGAACTTTCATCTAGAAAGGATTATAGGGTCATGAAACCAGACAAAGGGGGTGGTGTAGTCATTATGACAAACACCGACTACTCTTGGAATATGCAGAGTATACTACATGACTCCAACACTTACGAACTGGTTTCTAAATTTGAAGTTCAGAGGGCATACACAAAAATTGACTGGCAACTCTATGAATTCCTTTGTGAAGGAATAATTAATTATGATGAGTATAACTACATGCTAGTGGAACACCCAGTTATGTCTAGTTTGTTCAGAATCCCCAAGATCCACAAAGACACTATTAACCCCCCTTTTAGACCAATAGTGGTGGCTAGGGGCTCTAAAACCGAACCATTAGCAGCATTTATAGATATCACCAACAAGAAGATCCTTGATAATATACCACATATATTAAAAGATTCATGGCATTGTTTGGATTGTCTCAGGGCCTTATCTGACTTAAATTTAGGGGAATTTTGGTTTGTAACAGTAGATATAATAAATTTGTTTTCAGTGATTCCCCATGACACAGGTTTAGACTGGTTTGCCAGTAGTTTAGCTAAATATAGTCACATACACCAGGTGAAGAGAAGTCTACTTGTTGACTTGATGCAGATTGTCTTAGAAAATAATTATATTGGCTTTGAAGGTGAATTTTACAAACAAACCACCGGGGTTGCAATGGGCGCCAAATGTGTGCCCATTTATGCCAATTTAGTACTAGCTGAATGGGAGGAACAGTATGTGTTGACATCTGAGTATAGATCCAAGATGATTATTTATTTAAGATGTCTGGATGACATACTGTTCCTTTGGAAAGGCACCCGAAATAAGTTGGATGATTTTATAAGATACTTGAATAACACTACAACATTTTTGAAATTCACCAACAAGGCTGATAGAGACACTATTGACTACTTGGATTTATGACTATATATTAAAGATGGGAAGTTAGAATCCAAGTTATTTAGGAAGAAGACATATAGTAATACATTCTTACATCATGATAGTTGCCACCCTTATTATGTTAAGAAGAACATGGCAAAAGGCCAGATGATTAGGGTGTCACGTATTGTGAGTGAGGATACTAGATTTTTGGAAGAACTGGAGGTGTTAATTGATTTGTTTGTCCAACGAGGTTATCCTATGGACCTACTGACCACAATTAAACAGAACATCATTGGAAGAAGGGACACAGATTTTAGGTCTATTTTGTTGGATGATGGAAGGGATGTAGAGAAGAGTAATGTTCATAAATACAAAGTTAAGAATGTCCATACAGGTATGGTTCTACAACACAATACTAGAGCCGTTGAAGTTAAAAATATTATTCAATCAACATGGCAAAGTATACTTCCTATGGATATGCAAGAAATATTAGGAAAATATCCCCTATTTATTAATGGTAGGGGTCTGAATATTAAAGAACACCTGGAAAGAACATCTGTGCCCACTAGCCAAAGGCCTGTTAGGATGGCTAAATGTGGTAACTGCAAAGCATGTAAATATATCAATGATGGTCCCTATGTTCTAGTGGGCAACTACAAGATGTCTCTGAGGAGTCCTGGCTATTGTAATTGCAACACTAAAATGGTTATATATGTGGCCACTTGTTTATCTTGTCCTGCTTTCTATATTGGGATGACCACTGGAAAGCTGAGACAAAGAATTTACTATGCCAAGTTAATAAGGACATCGAAAACAAAAAATCAACTAATTCATTATACAATCACAGTAAAGACTGTACTAACTTCAAAAAATTTGTATTTTTTGTCATAGACAGATTATACACTAGATATTTTGGTGGTGATTATAAAACCATTTTAGAAGTCAGGGAATGCTTGTGGCAAATACGATTAGACACAAGCAGTGTACCTGGCAATAATGACACCCTATCTCTAGCATGTATATTGAAACACAAGGCAGCGTGTATTTAATAAACAGACACAATATAATTTATATTTTTTAGTTAGGTGCACGAGTTACATGTATATATAGGTATGTTTTTATATTTTGTATTTTATTCTTTATATTGTTTATATGTATACATTTTATATTTTTTATATATTTTTACATAAATTTTTTTTTATATATTTCACATTCAATATTTACATTAAGTGTTTAATATGTTTTTATATATGGTTTAGATGTTGAAACAACATTTGGAAAGCTGACATGTTAATTTTTTATTGGGTATAGAGTGTTTTTATACAAAAATATCTGCATAACATTATATTAATGATAGTTAAGGGTTAAACCTTAAAGTTCAAGGAGAGATTTATTGCAATCAATTATTACCTGAATTGAGTGTTAATTGAAATGTTTATTTAAAGTGCGTGATTAGATGTGGTAAACTGACTCTGAAGATCCCCTATGTGGGTGAAAGCGCTTAGTCAGTCAAATGTTATAGTTCAATAAAACGGAAATGAATAAATTCAAGAAAATAAACAGGAAAACTGAAAACAGGTGACACAGTAGCAACTGCTGAAGGCTGATTTATTGAAAATAAATAACAAAACCATAAAACAAAAGTACTAAGCGCTTTCACCCGTGACTGTGCTGGGCATCATCAGAGTACTAAGAAATCCATTCACTAGCTTACATTTAAATAGACTTGCTAATTAACAAATTAACAATTAGTTGCCAGTGGTTACTTGTGTAGAAAAAGCTAAACACATACATTTACTATGCCAAGACTTGTATAAAACAAAATATGCAATACTCCTTGCAACCAAAAAACCTATATAAATTGCGTATGTACAATAATCAATTTAAAGATGCAATGGTCAAAAATAAAATTTGCGTTGTACATAATTAAATCCCAATAATAATAAATATAAACAATCATACTGAATGTTTGTAATACATAGTGAGTAATATACAATAAAAACACTGCAGTATTAAATAAACTGACACATATATAAAAAATAAACTAACACATATATAAAAAGTCATGGAGTGTAAATAAATATTAAATAAATACATAAACAATAGTTAAAAATAATTAAAATCAGTTTCAAATAAAGTGCAACTTGTATTTAAGAATACTAGCTATTGAAATATGTTCATTAATGCCTGGTAAAGAACTAGCATTTAATCTTTGTTGCCATAAACATTCTTTGGCCTCTAATAAGGTCTTATCATCCCCTCCTTTGTTATTATTGTGTGCAATTCTGTCGATCACAAAAAATAAGAACCTTTTAAAATTGTGACATTTTTGACTATGCATATAAAGAGAACTAGTACCTTTTTCTTTTCTTATGTCTCTAATGTGTTCAACTATCCGTTCTCTAAGCTTTCTAATAGTTTTGCCCACATAATAAGCTGAACAAGATGAACAGGTAGCAAGGTATACAACGATTTTAGTATTACAGTTGCAGTGACCTGGACATCTGATAGTTTTGCCATAAGTATATATAGCAACATATAGTCCGTCATTAATATATTTACAGGTTCGACATGCCCCACATTTGCTCATCCTGGACATTTTAAACATATTCTTGCTGTCGGATGCCTCAAAATGCTCTTTTAAGTTTCATCCCTCTACTGTAGGTAACCTTGGGGCAAAAACCTATGTTATCAATTAATTCAACATTATTCATAAAAACACTAGTCCAGGTTTCCCTCACTGTATTTGCTATCTTAAGAGATGCTTCATTAAATGGTATAACAAAAGTGTCATTTCTGATTGTTTCCTTGCTCTTAGATATATTATTATCAAATCCAAACTTAACTATAGGTTTATATACTTGAATTCTTTTCATATGAATCTCATTTCTAACTTTATTTATTAGTTCATATGGGTAACCCCTATCTAGAAACATATTGGATAGTTTTTCAATCTCAATACAAAAAATGGTGTCATCACTAATGATTCTTGAAAGCCTAACCATCTGTCCTTTAACTAGATTCTTTTTTTGATAGTAGGGATGACAACTATCAAAATGTAAGAAGGAGTTAGAGTGTGTTTTCTTCCTAAATATATTTGATTCTAACCTACCCTTTTTATTGTAAAATAGTATATCCAGGTATTCACAATTGTTATCATATATCTTGCTAGTAAAATTAAAAAAACTAGATGTTGTTTTAAGGAAATTTTCAAATTCTAAAAACAATTCTCTACTACCCTTCCAAAAAATAAGGATATCATCCAGGTATCTCAAATAAAGGGCAATATTTGACCAGTGACTAGACGTGAAAATATACTGTGTTTCCCAAAGAGCTAACTCCAAATTGGCATAAATGGGGGCACACCTGGCCCCCCATAGCTACCCCTGTACTTTGTCTATAATTTCATCGTTGATGTAAATGTAATTGTTTTCAAGTACTATTTCCATCAATTCCCCTAAAAGTTTACATTTATCACTATGTATATCACTAAATTTCAATAAAATGGTCTCAAACATTTCTAGACCCAGTTTATGGGGAATCACTGTGAATAAATTCACAATATCAATGGTTACCATAATCATGTCTGGGTCAATGCCAACAAGATGTTCTCTTACTTTGTCCAAACAATGCCAAGAGTCCTTCAATATATGCAGTAAGTGTTTTAATGTCTCCTTACAACGAACATCTATAAAGGAGGCTATGGCCTCAGTTTTCGACCCTTTGGCAGATACTATGGGCCTAAATGGTGGATTATTGGTATCCTTATGAATTTTGGGGATACCAAAGATGGATGGAGTCATGGGATGTACCACTGTTAAATAGTCATATTCTTCTTTATTAATGACTCCATCCATCAAAAATTCATATAGTTGCCAATCAACTTTGGTGTAGGCCCTATGCATCTCGTGTTTGGACACTTTTTCATATGTTGTGTTGTCACTCAACATTACAGTCATTTTGTTCAAATAATCAGTTTTACACATAATAACAACTCCACCACCCTTGTCGGGTTTCATAACCCTGAATTTGTCTGTTGTATTCAGCTCTTTAAGACAAAATTTTTCAGCTGAAGTCAGATTTTCAGATGTGATTTTATCTTTAGTCAATATTCTTCGAATCTGTGTTTCACATAACCTTTCAAATAAGTGAATCATGGGGTTTTGTGGAGGTAAAAATGTACTACTCCTTTTCAAGGTAAAACTGGTAATATCTGTCTGGATACCTTTACTGTTAGCAAAGAACATCCTAAGATTAAGTGCGCTAGTGTATAATTTTAAATTGATTAAAATCCTTCCAATATCTATTCTAAATGAAGGAACAAATGTGAAACCTTTTTTGAAAAGGTTGACATAACTAGCATTGAAAATAGTGTCAGTAAAATTGTATACGCTAAAACCTCCATCAACAATAATAGAACATTGGCATCCATTATCATCTGTATTTGTCACATGTACATGCTCCATATAATGTGATGTTGCTTCTGAACAGTTTATTGGGCTAAAACACAAGATAGTACTATCCTGAATAACTAACCGTACCACAACCTGTGTAACAATCTAGCACATCATCTAATACTGACCAATCTAGCACATCATCTAATACATCACCAGTTTTGGGTGGGCCTTGCAGATGCACATCTGTGAGGGGTACTAGGGTACAATTATGCCACAAAATTTATGTCTTTTTTTAATTCCAGTTTCAACAATAAGGAAAATATGCAAAGTGACATAAACAGATCTTTGCAAATAAATAAATAAATACATAAATACATAAATAAATAATTACTACATTTTGAAGAATGTTCTAGAAGTTATACCTAATAGCTTACTGGGACTCCAGAAGTAAAGGACTCTGCACAATTTATATCAATCTTTCAATTAATTGTCACCCATTTGTTTAACATTGCTTTAAATTAATTTTGGTATGTATTCATACACTTTGTACACCATGTGGCAGAACAGATGCAACCAGGCAATGCATACCCATAGTTATAAAATTCTCAAAGGTAACTGATATAATCTAACTCTTTCCAAATAACAGGAAAATAAAAAAAAATGTTTTAAAGATGTCAAATTAGAGTTTTTGAGATTTCCTGAATCGTACGATCATATGAACAACAAACAAAAAAAAATGTTTGCAAGCATTTGTTAGTTGCTGTGCAAAAGGAACATATATATATATATATATATATATATATGTGTGTGTGTGTGTGTGTGTGTGTGTGTGTGTGTGTCTATGTCTATACATGCATATATATACATACATATATATATAGAGAGAGAGAGAGGGAGAGGGGGGAGAAAGACAGAAAGAGAGAAAGAAAGAGAGAGAGAGAGAAAGATAAACTTTTCCTTTGATGCTGAAAAGACTTAAAGCATTACAGGTATTTTAATATGAGACAGAAAGTTGCTGTGTCCATTGGCTGAATATTTTTTCTTCATGCCTGACAGTTTATATGGTGTGCTCACTTTTGCATTATAAGATGTGGTGCAAATCTTGGTCTCTCATTCGTTTAAATCAAATATTAATTAAGTAGCCTGGCTCCAGTGGGCTGGTACCCTAACTGTGACCCTGGTAATAGGGGTGAATTTATTGGAGTAGGATTTTGTTTATATTACGAGTAGTCCTGAATACCCTCAGTCAAACAACTTGGCTAAACGTGCAATTCAAAGTGCAAAACAGCTGTTAGAGAAATAAAGATGTGACAATACTGATGTTTTTCTCAACTTGTTAAATCTCAGAAACATTCCTCATGATAATCAATCTTGGTTCAGCTGCCCAGAAACTTATGTCGAGACAGACCAGAACCACACTACCGATCAATAGTAATTTTTTGATTCCAATTGCTAAGAACAACAAAGGAATAAAAGCCCATCTGATGAAAAAGCATTTGTCCCAGAAGTCTTACTATGATAAAAAGCAGAAAACCTCTCAAGTCATTGAAAAAAAAGGGGAGATAGTGAGGATGCAGACGTCAAAAGGTTTTGATAGCATTGGATTTGTAAAAGTTTGTGTCAAGAGCTGAGATCATACATTGTGGAATCACAAGGAATGGAATTCAGACAAAATCAGAAGCATTTGTTATCAGTGTCTGAACCAGTGTTACAGCATCTTGCCATTGACTGTAGTTCTCAGAGTGACTTGTCCAATGTTCCTGTTTCAGAGGACATTCCGTCAGCAATCCTCATTTCTGAGAAAGACCTTGAGAGTCCACAAGCAGAACATTCCCCAGTGACTGTCCCTGTTGCTAATCCCAGTCCTAACTATTATGTCTTCACATCTTGAAACTTACTTCCAGATACACTGTAACCTGGACATGACTGTTGTTTTTGTTTATTAGTGTCTGTATAATTGCATGCCTATTAAAATGTTATTGTTTAGCTCAGTAAAGAGGGAGGATGTAAATCAGAGTGTGTGATATACCTTTAAGAAGCTTTCCAGTGAGTCAGTACATGCATATAAGTACTGAGCGCATACAGGCAAGAGTGCCATTTTGAGCAGCCATTGTGTGAGCATTCAAGTATGTAGTCAGTCAGTTAGTTAGATAGATAGTTCATAGGTTCATAGGTTCACAGGTAGGTACTAGGCTATCTGCCCAAAGGCATTTATAAGCCTAGCCAGAATGTGTTGGTTTTTGCTGCCCCCTTAGATTAGTTCCCTGTGCCTCTGTCCAGTAGAGCCACTGAAGTGATCCCTGGGGGTAAACTTTATGTTTCCCATCCACTCGTCAAGGTTTCTCTTGAAGAGTGTTAGTGAGGAGCTCTGCCTAATGTAGATTGGAATCTTGTTCCAAAGCATGAGAAGTCTCTAGGACAGGAATCTATCCCTCTAGCATGTCCTTGTTGTGGTGAGGTTTAGATCCCTAGAGCATGTGGCTCGAGGGGATAAGGTTTTCTTTAGGTGGAGCATGTCCATCAATTCTGGGTTGGACATGGCCTTGTATGTTAGGCAGAGATCACCTCTGAGTAGGCGGTATGCAACCGAGTACAGCTAGAGTTTCTTCAGTCGAGCTGCATAGGGCATCTGTTTGAGGCCAGTGATCCTCTTGGTGAGGTACTTCTGTGGTCTTTGCAGCAGTTGCAGGTGTCTTTTAAGGTACATCCGAAATGGGACATTGTACTCTATGATGGGTCTGATGAGTGATGAGTAGAAGGGCACAATGACCTCTTTTGATCAGGGTGCGAACCCTTTTGGGATTAGGTGGGCCACATAGAAGGATTTTCTAACCACTTTGGCAATGTGATTATCAAAGGAGAGATTACTATCTACTTGGGTCCCCAGATCTCTTACTACGTTTTCCATATTTAGGGGACTAGGACCGAGCCCTGGGGAACACCACTTGTAACCAGTTTAGAGCTGGACCTAACTTCCACAACTCTCACCATGTGGGTTCTATCCATGAGCCAGTTGGCAACCCATCTTGTGACGTAGGGGTTTATGTTCAAGCTGAGCTTGTCTATAATACCAGAATGGCAAATGGTGTCAAAGGCCTTTGCGAGGTCTAGGTAGTCTGTGTGTACCACCTTTCCCTTGTCTATAGCCTTGGTAACTGTCTCAAACAAGTCCACCAGGTTTAGGAGGCATGATCTGCCCTTAACAAAGCCGAACTGGGTAGGGTCCAGTGTTTGGAGATTCCCAATGTCTCAGTTAATGAGTTCCATGATGATGTGCTCCATAGCTTTGCAGACTAAGCTAGTCAGGCTTATAGGGTGATAGTTCTCTGGGTCTGTTATGGCTCCACCTTTGTGGAGCGGAATAACCGTTGCTGTCCACCACTCCATGGGTACGTAGCCTGTGGAAAGACTGAGTCAGAACAGTGTGTTTAGGTGAGGGGTTAGTTCATCTTTGAGCTTGTGTAGGACGCAGCCAGGGACACCGTCCAGTCCCATTGATGCTGTGTTTTTGACTTTGGAGAGGGCTGTTTTAACCTTAGTGTCTGTGATTTCAGGGGCTCTACATTCATCTGGTATGGTTATGAGCCGTTTAAGGGGTGAGGTGGGGGTGAAGTTTGCACTGAACCTCTCTGCCAGGATGTTGTCAATATCAGTCAGTTCAGTGTATTTTGTGCCATTCTGCTCTAACTCCAAGCAGATCTGAGCATTGCCACTTAAATTCTTGACATAACTAAAGATTGCCTTGTGGTTATCTTTGGAGTCCTTGGCAATTTTTCTTTCAAAGCTTGCCTTGGATGATATTAAGATGGGTTGTAGTTTCTTGCTGATACTGATCAGGGATGTCTTCCCTTCTTGGGATTTTACTCTTTTCTGTACTAGTTTCCTCCTTCTGTTGTATAGCTTGTTTATGGCAAGGGTCCACCAGACTGGTTTCCTTTTCTTGGAGAAGTGAGTCTTGGTTTTGCTTGGGATAGCACGATCCATGCATTCTTGTAGGCACCCATAGAAGGCATTAGTAAACGATTTTGCAGCTTGGACAGCATTATCATTTTGCATGGGGGCTTTGAAACTTTCCACCTCCGTCTTAAGTAACGTGAAGTTTGCTTTTGAAAAATTTTTCACAGCGGTTTCCTTGTCCAGGGGTGAGGGAGGAATGTGGATATCCAAACTGATTTGTTTATGGTCAGATCTAACCAGTGAGGGGTTGACCTCTGGTGTGGAACACTGGTCACCCATGTTGGTGATGACCAGGTCCAATATGTTGTCACCTCTGGTGGGAGTGTTGACCAGTTGATCCAAGGTGTTTGAGTTTATAAATTCTAGGAAATGTTGGGCAGGGGAGTTAGTACTTGAGTAGTTCTCCCAATTAATCTTTGGGTAATTGAAATCACCCAATATTAGGGTGTTTGGTAGGACCTTTATGTTTCCCAGTGTTTCCAGAAATGTGGAATGGGAGTCCTGGGACATGGTGGGTGATCTGGAGCAAGCTGCAATTTGAGTTGCAGTTTTGCCTGTTGTTAGTTGCATGTGGATGATCTATGAAGCATCGTGCTGTGCCACTAACCTGGAGGTGTGGGTATCCTTGATGAATATGGATACGCCTCCACCTTTTGTATTTCAGTCTGGGTTCTGTGGTCGAAATGTATGGTATGAGTTGTAGCCTGGAAGAGCTGGGGTGCTCTCTGGCGCCTTAAACCAGGTTTCTGTTACTGAACATACATCAATTTTCTCCTTACTGAGGAGTGCCTCGAGTGCGTTCATTTTGAGGTTTAGACTTCTGGCATTGAGTAGCATTACCCTCAGTTTTTTGTTACTTTTGCTATTTATGGTGGTGGGTTTGTCTTTTGAGCCTTGCCTAAAAAAGGCACTATGGGGGTGGCAAGAGCCTTGTTCAGTATTCAAAAGCCTAAGGGTGACAGGTGCAAGCCATCTCTAGTGAAGCAGCATGGCTTGTTGAGCATGTCATCCCAGGCTTACAGACACTGGATCCCCTTTGAATGACACCAGAAACTTAGCCAATTTTTGGCATTGATAACTTTTTTCTTTATACTGTGGCATCATTCTTGGTGAGAGAAGGATGCCACTCATTGTCAGGGTCATACCGGCTTAGGCTACATGATCAGAGAGCTCTTCCATGTCTCTTTTCATGTAGCCCAGGGAGGTACGCTCAGGTCATTCACACCAACATGGACAATGGCAGAGTCATATTTGTACTTGTTCTGGAGTGACCTGAGTGCTTGTGTTATGTGGTGGATCCTGGCACCCAACAGGCAGATAACAGTAACCTTCTCCTTATTCAGCCTAGTGAGTGGGACGTCAGTGTGCCTGACTATAGAGTCACCTATTACTAGTGTGTTGGGTATGTTATTTTGCCTTAAGGGCTGTGATTGCATGGCACACTGGTTTTGTGAAGTATGTGTTTCATGGTTTGTGTTGGTGGGGTTGGAGGTTGCTTGGATGTCTGCTTGTTGCTTTTGCAGATTTTTATTTGAGCCTCCGAGTATGTTTTTGTGTATTTATGTGTGTTTTTTGCCAGTGCTGGTTTAATGGGTCTATGTGAGACTGGTGGTGTGATGCAAGTATTTCCCTTCTCCGCTTGACTGTCTGATCCAGTCTTGGGTTGAGAGAGCTTAGCCTCCAGTTTGGCTGTATAATTGCATCTCTCGCATGTATTAGTGTTTGGTGGTAGGAGGAGAGGGTTGTCTGTGTACATAAGGCAGTTAACATTGCCTCAAAATGCCCACATTCACCAGTTGGACTGGAGGGTAGACCTGAAACTGCCCTTTGGATATGCCTGGATAGGTACAGTGAACTGTTTTATTGAATGGCTGTTAAGGTTGAACAGAAAGCCATGTCCTTCTGTACAGTAAAGGGGGGGTCTAGTGCTATGACTTCTAAGTGCTTGCTATGAGTTTTGAGTAAGTGCCGGGCTGAAAATGAATGGCTTGAGTGTTTAAGTTGAAAGTTGGTCTCGCTCCATGGGAAAAATTGAAGAGGAGACTTTGTGGAGCCGGAATAGTTATACCCTAGCTAACTGGAGCTGCCCGGTGCACAAAACTGGGCAAATGCGGTTTTTATAGCAGGGAAATGAAAGAGATAGAAATTAGCCAAAAATGGCCAATAAGCTACTAATTTATGGGCTGAAACCACTCATCCAGGGACAGTTAGGCTGCTCAAACATCCCCTCTCTCACAGGTGAACAGAGAAACTTCCTTCCATCCAAGTAAGGTGTGGGCAAACACAAATATTTGTAACACAGCACTGAATTCAGCACTAACCTGAAAACTGGACTATACTAGCTTAAAAGGGCAGGAAACACATATATTTTTTGTTTTTTTGTTTTTTGTTCGTTGAAGCTTAATGTTCCTGCCACCCATTCTGATGCATCTGTATACAATAAACTACTTAAATAAACACCCAAGCCTCAATGTCTTTTTAATGCACGTAAGAAGAGCAACAAAAACCATCACCACTCAAAAAACTGGAAGAGGAAAGATGGCATAAACAATGTGTTAGAATAAATTACACAAGAGGGTCCAGGACACAGGATGGCAGAAACTGATTAGAATGAGATAAAGACAGGAAGGAGAAATGAAAAGAAAAGCACTGGAAACAGGTATTAGAATACCGCAAGAGTGAAAATCATACCGAGAGGATAGAAAGCGCAAACCCAAAGGGAAACCAAAGGAGGTGTGACAGAGACAGGGTAGAGAATGAAATGAGATATGCAACACCATGCATAAAGATTGCATGTAAATATAACATACAGTATGGAGTTAATAAAATTAAAAATATATAAATACATATGTATGCACAGCGAAAGGAATTGCTTGCCTCCAAATTAAAGATCAAGTGTGGCTGAATCAAATGCTGCTGATACTTTGTCTCCATTGTATGTTTTTTGAGATATAAAATGTTGTTAGTATATTTACAGAAAATATAGTCTTGATTTTTTAATTGTATTGTATTTTATTACACAACTGATGAAAGATTTCAAACAGTTTGATAATTATCGTTGCAGATGAGATTTTGCTCAGCATCATTATTCTTCATACTTCTTAAAAGAATTTACTGTTCACAAAAATAAGATAAAATAAAATGATAGAATATTGTAAGAATGAAAAGATATGTTTGTGTGAGTAGCATGCAAGGTGGGTGTGGTTTGTCTGATTCATTCCTAGCATTAATACGTGAGAGAAAAAGGAGTCATTAAAATACAACATAATATGTATCTTTTGAAATGCCGGGGGTTTAAAGACTGCTTAGGAAGTAATATAAGTATAGTGACCACAGAAATGTGGAAGGGCCTGCAGCGTTATGGTGTTTGGGCACACTATATTAAGGAAGCAGGGTGGAAGCACCTGTTAAAGATGATTAGCATAATGTATGTTGTTAGCAGTGCAAAAAAATGATTAGCAGACCAAATTGTAGCCTCCACAAAATTAAATACAACACACATAGATGGCAAAATGAACCACTCCAAATATAACAGATTCTATGACTTTTGCTAAATTAGATCAATTTTTTTTTGTAGATGATATTATTTTTAATGTGAAGAATTTGATAAATGAGTTACAATGAAGATATTACTTTAGATGATTAAAGGTATATGAATGTTTCTTTTCCTGTTATTCTAATTTTATATGTTCTTCCAAAGATTCACAAAGAGCCTGTTAAGCCCCTAGTGCACACTATTTTATCAGGTAATGGCTGGGTCACTGAACCTATTTTTATTTGTTTATATAGAAAAAAAAGTTTAAGACCATTATTAAATGATGCAAACAGTGTTCTTTTTGATATTAATGATTTTTTTAACAACAACCTTATTTATGGTATCAAAAAGAAGGTTTTGTGAACTTGCTTTTAGTGACCTTAGACATTAATTCTCTACTTAACAGTTATTCCTAATAAGCATGGGATTCAGACTATTAGGGATTGTTTATGTCAATTTAGCACTTAAACATCTAGACAGATTGAAACTATATGTCTGTTATTATATATTGTTCTAACTAATAATGTGTTTCTTTTTATGGGAGTTTATACCATGAAAAAGGGCATGGTTATGGGTACTCCAGTCACTTATACATATGTAAACATTGCTTTATCTGACTGGGAAGAACATTTTATTTTTAATGGTATCTGCTCCTCTTTTTATAAACTTTTATAAACATTTTGTTGTTGATATTTTTTAAATATTGTCAGGTGGTGAAGATACATTATATACTTTTTTTGATTGTTTACTTAGTTCTATTACTTTTATGACCTTTAAATTGAATGTTTCTGCTTCAGAGACAAATGTTTTAGATATTTTATTACATACTGATAGTAATCAGCTTGATACTAGAATGGACCGAAACACCAAAGGTGGAGGTGTGTCCATATTCATTAAGGATATCCACACCTCCAGGCTAGTTGCTCAGCATAATGGATCCGAGGTTATACAAGTGCAACTAACTCTGGGCAAAACTGCAATCCAAATTGTAGCCTGCTACAGATCCCCCACTATGCCCCAGGATTCCCACTCCTCTTTTCCTGATGTACTGGAAAATATTAGGGTTCAATCAAACACCCTAATAATGGGCGACCTCAACTACCTCACCATTAACTGGGAAAACTACTTGTGTACCAACTCCTTAGCTCAACACTTTCTGGAATTCATAAACTCCAATGCCCTAGATCAACTTATCCACACCCCCACCAGGGGCAACAATATCCTAGACCTAGTCATTACCAACATGAGTGACCAGTGTTCCACACCTGAAGTCAACTCCTCGTTGGTCCGATCTGACCATAAGCTTATCACCCTTGATATCCACATCCCGCCCCCACCCCCCATTAAGGAAACCACAGTAAAAAATTTCTCCAAAGCCAACTTCATGCTTCTTAAGACAGAAGTGGTGAACGTCATGACACCCATGCAGATGGACAATGCAGTTACAACTGCTGAATCCTACACAAATGCACTCTATAAGCACTTGCACGAGTGCATGGATCATGCTATCCCAAACAGAACTAAGCTGCTATCCTCCAAAAAAAGGAAGCCAATCTGGTGGTCCCCTGCCATAAACAAACTGTACAACAGAAGGAAGAAACTGTTGCAAAAGAGAGTAAAATCCCATGAGTGGAGGAGCTCCCTGGTCAGCCTCAGTAAGAAGGTGAGATCCCTTATAAGATCCTCCAAAGCTAGCTATGAAAACAAAATCGCCACTAAATCCAAGGACAACCACAAAGCATTCTACAGCTATGTCAAGAATCTAGATGGCAACACCCAGATCTGCTCTGAGTTACAGCAAAAAGGCATGAAAATTACAGAACCAACTGATATTGCCAACATCCTGGCAGATCGGTTCAGTGCTAACTTTACCCCCCTCACCCCCTAAAGGGCCCATATCTATACAGGAAGAATGCAGAGTCCCTGTAATCACAACTATGCAGGTAAAAGCTGCACTTTCTAAAGCCAAAAACACAGCATCCACCTGACGAGCCTGGTCTGCAAGGCCATGGAACGTATCATCACGGAACTCATTAACAAAGACATTGGTAACCTCCAAACTCTGGATCCCACCCAGTTCAGGTTTGTGAAAGGCAGATCATGCCTCCTGAACCTGATTGACTTATTTGAGGCAGTCACCAAAGCTGTGGATGAGGGTAAGGTGGTTCACACAGCCTATCCTGACCTCGCCAAGGCTTTCAACACCATCCCCCATTCTGGAATTATAGCTAAACTCACTAAACTAGGTATAAATCCCTATGTCACAAGATGGGTTGCTAACTGGCTCTCTGACAGGACCCACACTGTAAATGTTGCAGACTCCAAATCTGACCTCAAGGCAGTGACAAGTGGAGTGCCACAGGGTTCCATCCTAGGACCTCTCCTGTTTGGTATCTACTTCTCTGAAGTACAGGCTAACACAGAAGGCCTCTGGCTGATGAAGTTCATAGATGACTGCAAGCTAGGAGCCATAGTCAAGTCCCCAAATGATGTGGACATCCTAAAGAAGGGTCTTTCTGAGACAGATGCCTGGTGTCAGAGCCATGGCCTCAAGCTCAATGACAAAAAGTGCAGTGTCATCCCCTTTGATAAAAACTTTGTACCCGTGAACTACCACATAGGCAGCAATCTACTTAACACCGAGTGCGTGATAAGAGACCTTGGGACCCAGGTGGACAGTAGTCTCTCCTTTGATAGTCACATTGCCACAGTAGTCAGGAAGTCCTTCTACATGGCACACCTCATCATAAAAGGGTTCTCATCCAGGAAAAGAGAGGTCATTGTTCCCCTCTACTTGTCACTCATTAGACCCATTATAGAGTACAACGCCCCTTTTGGAATGTACCTCACAAGACATCTGCAGCAGCTGGAAAGGTCACAGAAGTACCTCACAAAGAGGATTACTGGCCTCAAACAAATGCCCTACACTGACCACCTCAAAAAACTCTAGCTTTACTCCATAGCATATCGCCTACTCCGAGGTGATCTCTGCCTAACATATAAAGCTATGTCAAACCCAGAGCTGTTGGACATGCTACACCTAAAGAAATCCCAATCCCTCAGAGCTACATGCTGTAGGGACCTAAACCTTGTCACCACAATAAACAGGATATGCTGGAGGGATAGATTCCTGTCCTAGAGACTTCCTATACTCTGGAACAAGCTACCCATCTATGTCAAGCAAAGTTCTTCATTAGCACTCTTCAAGAAAAATCTTGATGAGTGGATGGGAAATAGGAAATACACCCCGGGGATCACTTCTGTGTCTCTGCTGGACAGTGGCACAGGAAAATAACCTTCTTGTGTGGCGTAAGCTATGGTACCTTGCTGGCTAGGCTTACATAGGCCCTTGGGCAGATAGCCTTATACCTACCTATGAACCTATGTTCAGAGAAAGAAATACCTTCAAATATCTAGAATGCATCCTAAGCATATTTTTAAGGGCACTATAAGAAGTCAAGTTTTGAGAGCTAGTAGATTAAATATGAATGATGATAGCTGCCTGTAGCAGATCAATCGAATGCCTTTGGACGTTTTAAGAGGTTATGAACCTGAAATGCTATTAAACAATAACATTTTCTGACAGACAGCAGCAGACTACAAATGATGACAGTTTCCAACATATTTGATATGTTATGAAGTGTAGTAGATCTATGGAAATAAGTGATATTATAAAGAAAAAATGGTCTATATTACACTCTGTCCCACACCTGAAAGTTATTGTGTGAGACATTCCTAGATTTTTATATAAAAGTAACAAGAATTTGAAGTAACAATTTTGTTATAAAGATTTTGGTAGTGTGTCAAATCTTAGTATTAAGACTACACATATTTCCTTGATACATTAATCAGTTTTGCCACTGTACTGATACTAGTGATTTATTTGTACATCCTTTGAGTAGCAAGACATTTCATTTTAAATGTTTTACTTCTTGTAACACCGAGAATGTAATTTAGGTTCATATGTTCATAGATTAGTACTAAGCTAACTGCCCTTGCGAGCCGTTTTAAGCCTAACACATTATCCCTTGTGAGACTCAAACCCTGCACCTTGTGTTTGTATGGCAAACACCTTAACCATTAGGCCACCCTCTTTTTTAGCATTTTATGCAGGGAAAAGTAATAGAAAATTGAAGGAATGCATCTCTGCCCCTCCTTCAGATATAAGAAGGAATGCTATTACAAATGATTTTTTTGTAAGCACATTTTAGATACAGACTGAACATGATTTTACTGTTAAAAGTTATACAAAGGTTAAGCTCTTCACCAGGAGGTGGCGATCTTGTCACAGGACCAGAATTTGCTGAGTATAAGTAGATTTCTTTATTTCATGCATATGTTCAACCTGGTTTAAATGCTAATTTTAGTATAAAATCTGTATTCTGTTTTCTGTCCAAGCACGGAGACAGCCAGAAGGTACATGGAGAAAATATGGCTGATTCAGCTTTGGCTGAAAATAAAGTGAAGGTTGATGAAAATGTAGTTAAAATGGTAGAATTGCAACCAGAAGTTTTTTTTCTGATGTGGTGGGTGCAGAACAAACAGTGATATTGGAAGAAAAGGAGATTGTAGCTGTAACAGAGATGGATTCAGAGGGAAACTTTCAGAGGAGATTGTTTGAAGGAGGGACAGTTACCTCTGAGAAATGCATAATTACAACCCCCCAATTGGGAAGGTTTCAGAATGATTACTTGGAAGAAATGGTAAATCAAAGTGAACCAGAAAGTGGAACAGCAATTTCATGGAGTGACACCATGGAGAAAATAGAAGAAGAAAAAGGAGAAGAAGAGACTGTGC
The DNA here is from genome assembly GCF_019279795.1 of Protopterus annectens. Classification (NCBI taxonomy): domain Eukaryota; kingdom Metazoa; phylum Chordata; order Ceratodontiformes; family Protopteridae; genus Protopterus; species Protopterus annectens. The sequence continues at coordinate 1,133,792,874 of NC_056730.1, forward strand.
TAGAAAAAGTTCAAGAGACAAAAACTTATGCACAAACTGTGTGAGAAGGAGCAAAGAAGAAAGAAGAAATAACATAAACAAAAAAAAAAAAGAAGCATACAGTATGTGTGAGCTTTAAAAAAGAAGAAAGTTTGGATAGGTATAAGGTTTGTGTCATAGCACCTCTGGGTGTCAAAGCAAAAGAGGTAAGAGCATCATTTAATTAATAGAGAGACTTTTTGTGACTTGATATTTGAGACTGGGCAGGACATGGAAAATTTGCTGGGTTCATATGAACAAAACAAAAATATCTATGGTCAGAATATGCCATGCAAGAGTTTTACAGACAAACAAACAAAAGAATAATGGTCCACTTTAGAACTGAAGTTGAAGCAAAAGAACTGAAAGAACATTTGTTACCTATATGTAAAGAAGTAATGGACACTACTAAAATATATCATGAAAGAAGACTATGGACTGGGGGATGGGAATGTGGAGTAATACTGAAAATGGAAAATGATAATGTTATGCATGTACCTAGTATTACTGATGTGCATGGTAATATGGGGGTTATGAAATACAGGGGTCAACCAAAAACTTATTTTTGTGGAATAAAATGATCATTTAATCAATGGATGTGATAAAAAAGATGTTATTTATGTTGAAAAACAGGGCATAATGCACAAAATGTGATTTAAAGTGAAAAAAAAATGTGGCAATATTGGCCATTCATGGCTAGAATGTGAAATGAATGTGCAAGAAAATAAAAATAAAAATGGAGCTATACAGGATAACGAGATAGTAGAATGTGTTATACGAAAATGTACAAAAAGATGTAACTGATAAAGAGGTTATACATGAAGTTAAAGAAAGTAACAAGGAAAAAGAAACAGAGAAGACAAGTGAGGAAGAAGCTAATTGGTTCACAGTAAGAAATAAAAATAATTTGATAGAGAAAAGAGTTAAAGAAAGGAAAGGAAAATAAAATTAAAAAAATTAATGCTTAGAGAAAATAAGAAAACAAAGGGATAAACATTTTATTATACTAGCTGTTCGTAAAAGCTGAAAACAGTGTTAAATGTGAACAATATGAAAAGTCTTAAAAGGAGAATAGTTATATTACAATGGTGTGCTGTAGTAGATGCACATAGTATTGTTTTACAAGATAGATTATTAACAGAGGAAGAAAGAACACAAACTAAAAAACTTTGGAATGGTGTGGTAGCTTGGGACATGGGGAAAAAAACATGCTCGGGCATATGCATATTGTGTCAAGAAATGATTAACATATTAGATGCAACCATAGTGGAACTAGGACAAACTATGGTAATAGATGTGAGATGGAAAAATATGTGTATAGAATTATAGCTTTATATGCATATGTAACAAAAAAAACAGAGAAATGATGTTTAAAAATATTCTTGAATATGTTTGTGTAAATATGGACATTATAGTGGTGGGTGATTTTAATTGTAATTTAAGGAAAAATAAGAGCAATTGAGATGTTAATATGGCTAAAGAAATTATGAGAAGTGGAAAGTTAAGTGTATGGGAGAATAACTGCTAGACGTGTAAAAGGAATGAAATTAGGAGAGAAATTGATTATTTTTTTAATATTTGATAGTTTAAAAGTTATAAAAAGGGAATTAAGTATGCTGGATTTTCAGATCATGTGGCAATATGGGTTAAAGTACAGGAAAATGAAGAATATATAAGAACAGGAAAAGGAATAAAGAGAATTATTGAAAATTAATTAGATTTAGAAGAGAAAAAAACTTGTGGAATTATGGAAAAATCATACAACTATGAAGGAGTTTTATGAGAACTGGACTGTTTGGTGGCTTAATTTTAAAGAGAAATATAAAAAAGTATTTTAGAATGTATAAGGAAGAAAAGAAAGAGAGATATAAAATATTAAGTCAAGAAACATTTAGAGACTTATTAGAGAAAAAAAATCCCTTTTATGAAAAAGAAAAGCGAAATATACAAAATGAATCAAATTAAAATTAACAACTTGTTATATAAGCAAAAATATTGTTTACATGGAAAGAAAAAAAGAAGAGGTAGCACCATATTTTAGTAAAATAATAAAAGAATGAAAATAAGATAATTAAAAAATATGGAAGTTAAGCAAATAAGACAGCAAGAAGGAATATACAAAATAATTAAAAAACATGTATTGGGATTATTGGTTAAGAGAGAAGAAAACATAGAACAAATTAATAAAGGTGAAAAATTAAATAGGGAAGAAAATGAGTATTTAGAACAAAAAATAACCATGAAAGAATTGAATTAAATTTTAAAAGATATTAAAATGAATTCTGCGACAGCACTGGACGAAATTTAATATGGTATGTATAAAGAAATGAAAGAGTGGCAAAAAATAATTTTTATAGAAGTTATGCATGGATGGTTATTAACTGGAACTAAAGAGAAAGAGATATGTACAGGAGTTATAAAATTTATATTTAAAAAGCAATAAAGATGAGATAAATTTGAGATCTATAACATTGAATAATACAGATTTATAAAATTTTTATGAGATTAATAACAGAAAGATTACAGAAAAATGGATAGAATATACGATAAAATGTATTTGGAAGAAAAGGAAAAGGAACTCGAGTTATTATGGATAATAAGAGAAATAATTTATAATATAAATAAAAATGTAGAAGTGAAGGTTATGATAGGGGATATAAGTAAAGCTTATGGTGATATTCAATATAAGTCATTTCAGGGAATTTTGCAAGCATATAATGTAATCAAAAATATTATAAGTAATAAAATCTGTTTATGAAAGGAACTATGTGAAACTAAATGTAAATGTCTGGATTGGTGAATAAATAAAAATAGAATGTGGAATAAAGCAGGGCTGCCCAGCTAGTAGTGTGATTTTTCTCATTAGTTATAAATGTAATAGTGAAGGAAATTAATAAAATGTCAAGTAGTGGTGGATAAAAAATGATGAATAAAGTACAATTGCCAATAATGTATAATTATGTGGATGATATTGTAGTGTTAAAGATAAAGTATGGATGGAAAAAGGAAATGAAAAATGTGTTTGTTTGTTTGTGTCTTTCGGCTTTTCCCGGTTAGGGGTCGCCACAGTGGAACTTCGGTCCGCTAATGATTGGTAGTGTATAAATTAAAAAAATAAATAAGTATAAATAAGGGGAAAGGTAAAGGATTTAGTTTTCAAGGTATGGTAGGAGGTGGCTATATTAGGAATAACATTTGGAAGGCATGAATACAGACAACAACAATGGGATAATGTACTCAAAGAAGTAAAGGATATGACTAATTTTTGGAAATCATATAGCTTTTCATATTGAAAAAAAGCACACTGGTTGAACACCATGGTAATAGGAAAAATGCTTATGTTGCTAACATCTATATGATTCCTTTTAAGTATGAAAAGGAATTAATGATGATTATATTCTCATTTATATGGGGCTCTAGACTGAATCCAGTCAAATAAGGCATTCTGTATATAAAAGAAGAGCAAGGAGGTTTGGTTTTAATAAGCCCAATAGTACATGCAGCATCTTTAATTTTATATAAGGTATTAAAAGGAATTGTGAAGGAAAATAAAAACTTGATAGAAATGATATATATTATAAATACAAAGAATTTTGGGGAAGGAATAGAAGTTAAAAACAAAATAAAACCATTGTGAATGAAGAAATGAAAGAGTACCGAAACAAAATTGTGTTATGTAAAATAAAATAGAATATATGTGAGAAAAATAGAAAAGAATGGTACATAAGTATTATGAAAGCATTTTATTGTATTGATCAATGGAAAGATTTAGAAATAGATAAGAAAAAAGCCATAATGTTGAGATACAATGACTATAAAAAGATTAAAGACTGTAATGATTTTTTATGGAGATTGTCTATTAGAAAATTGCCGATTAAGGCAAATATGCCATACCACCTCATATACTAACCTTTACCTCACCCCTCCACATCAACCTCCACCTCCCTTCCCTACAAATCATTTCCACAATATCTCGGCCTCTTTAACCCCCTTTCACCCCACCTTTCTCTCAACATTAAAACTATTCCAAATCCCCACCAAATCACACAGACCCAAACCAACCCCCTACCATCCATTCCTAACCAAACACTCTCCTAACAAACTTATCCACCTTTTCTCTTACCTTTGCTTAGCAGGCGACATTCATCCCAAACCTGGACCAAACATATCTCAAACAAGTAACCCTACCTCCAACAACAAAGCAAATAGTAAATACCTCAAATTCTTCACTATTAACACCCAAAGCTTAGCTAATAAAATTACCCACTTTCATGCCTGGCTTAACCAAAATTCACCCGACATAGTAGCCATATGCGAAACTTGGTTAAAACCACACATAACTGACACTGAATTCCTTCCTCCAGGATTTCAATGTATCCGATCTGACTGCCTAATTAAAAGAGGTGGTGGTGTAGCTCTAATCTACGCCAATCACTTATCCATCACTCCCTTCCCAAATCCTATCCCTTCCTTTAATAACGCAGAAATAGTTACTGGCATTCTAAAATTAAATGACCACAAATGTATCTGCATAATCTCCCTGTACATTCCACCTGGTAACAACACCAGTACCTTGGAAGACATCCTCTCTTGGACCTCCTCAAATATTAATCATGAAACCTATATCATGGGAGATGTAAATATTGACTGGCAAAAAATCTTTACTCATGATCCCACCTTAACAATCAATCTCTTCTAGTTCACACAACTTATTAACTCTACCACCAGGCCCAACAAAACCAACCTCACCGGCTCCATCCTAGACTGGATCCTGGTGTCACACCCTAACAGAACTACCATATCTGGTGTCACTCCCGACCCACTAGGAGACCACCTCCCTGCCTTCACCCATAGAACTACTTCCTCTTCCCCATTCTCCCATAAACTCCTACATACTCACAATTTATCTAACTTTAGCCCCTCTACCTTCTCTGACTCCCTCAAAGCCACCAACTGGAACCCACTAAAAACACTACCCCTAGATGAAGCCGTTGATTTCTTCAACTCCAAATTCCTTACTATCCTAAACTCCCTAGCTCCAATACGAACTAAAAGAGTTAAAGCCAAGACTGCCCCCTGGCTAACTAAAGAAACAAAGAAAATCATGCAACAAAGAGATAAATCCTGGAAAAGCTATCTCCATCATAAGCAACCTGTATTCTTACTTAAATATAAACAACTACGAAACCAAGCCAAAAAACAAGTTATAATAGATAAAAAGTCCTACTACAACCATCTACAAATAAATCATGCTGAAAACCTCAAACAATTCTGGAACTCCATTAACTCTCTCCTTAAAGCTGGCACAACCAACAACCCCTGCCCTGATACCAGTAAATCTGACCAAGACATTGCCAAACTATTCAATACCTTTTTCACCTCTACTATTGCCGAGCTAACCAAAACCTTCCCCAACAACAACCCCCCACCCCCCTCTGCCCAGGTTTCCTCCAACACACCTCTCTCAACTCCTCTCTTTGAACTTGAACCTGTGTCTACCTACCTCATAAAAAAACTCCTGTCCAAACTCAAACCTTGCACCAATGCCCCTGACAATATCCCCTCCTCCTTCTTAAAAATTGCCTCCGAAAGTACTGCTCTCCCCATCAGCATCCTGATAAATAGATCATTACTCGAATCCTATGTACCCAAACTATGGTGCTCTGCTTTCATCCTTCCACTCCATAAAGGCGGCAAAAACTATAATTACTCCAACTTCTGCCCCATAGCCATCCTCTCACCCATCTCAAAAATTCTTGAAAAATGCATTCACCTGCAACTCATGCCATTCCTAACCAAACACCAACCGCTCTCTCCTACCCAGCACGGCCTCCACCCTGGACATAATACCAACACAGCCCTTATCGCCTTCCTACACTCTGTCAATTCAGCTCGTGACTCTGGGAATCTAGTTTCATCAGTCCTATTAGACTTATCTAAAGCTTTCGATACCATCTCCCACTCCCATCTACTAAACCATCTCTAACCTTAACATCTCCCCAAAAACTATAACCTGGTTCTCCAGCTACCTTTCAGACAGGTCCCAAGCTGTAAAATGGGGCCAAGCCTCCTCCAGCTTCCTTCCTACCCCCACAGGAGTTCCCCAAGGGTCCATACTTGGCCCTCTGCTATTCAACATCTTCGTAAACGACTTCCACAAAGCTATTCCCAATACCAAAAGTGTCCAATACGCAGACGACTCTACTTTGATCTGCTATGCCCCTAACCTTACAGAACTCAAATCTCTAACCCAAACCGCCTTCTCAACCACTGAAAAAATGGATGCACCAAAACCACCTCTCACTAAATGCTAACAAAACTAAGATTCTCCTATTCACTCACTCACCCCCTCTGTCAAAAACTCATTTCAAATTACAAGCCTTAATAACTCCATCATTGACATCATTCCCTCTGCAAAACTCCTAGGGGTCACCATTGATGAACACTTAAAATTCAATACCCACATCCAACTTAACATTAAAAAAACCCACATAAAACTTGGCCTACTATACAGAAATAATCAATTTCTCCCCCTCTCTACTAGACAGACCTTGGCCACTACCTATCTCCTCCCATCTCTTCTATATGGTGCTCCTCTACTTACAAATCTATCATCCACCCTAACCACCAAACTGGAAATATGCTACAATAAAATCTCCAAATTCGCCACCAAGTCAAATTCCCGCTCTCATCACTGCACCTCCCTTCAAACTTTAAATTGGCTTGAACTCCCTAATCAACTAGACTACCTCCAAATTGTCTCAGCCCACAAACTTATATTCCAACCTAGCAGCTGCCCTGCACTATCAAATATTCTTCAACCTTATACCCCCCCAGACCCCTCAGATCTTCCCACCAAAATCTTATTTCCGTCCACAAACCTAAGCGCCCAGCTGGTCAGCTTCTAATCTCCTTTACTCTAGCTAAAAAATGGAATGCCCTGCCCACTACACTAAAGACCTGTGACAACCTACACTCCTTCAAAACTCAACTCCACTGCTACCTGCAAACTCAAAGAAAATGTAACTGTACTCTTCATTCTATACCTCCTAAGCTCCCCTCCTCCTTCTCTCCTGGCTAAACTTCATACCCCTCTATTCTGCCACTTACTCACACATTGTTATTATAACTAACAAACCTTTTTCTTTTCTTTTTTTTCAACCTATGTTCTATGCCTTTCACCCTCCAGGACAATTCCTCTTGAAAATCTTAATAGCTTGTTTTTTAAATTAATTCATACATGTTTTTCTAACTGTTTTGTGGAATTCCCACCTATTTTTGATTGTAATAATAGTTCAGTGTATTTTTACTATTATCTTTCATTATGTGATTTACCATTGTACTGTGGAGCTTTTCTCCCCGGGCCTCCACTGAAAACGGGCTCTCGAGCCCAGTGGACATCCCCGGTCACCAAACTGAAATAAAATAAAATAAAATAAAAATAAGATAGAATATGTAATAAATGTGGAGAGTTTGAGACTAGTGAGCATGTGTTTTTCAAATATGAAAGAGTTAATAATTTGTGGAAATAAATATGTAAAGATAAGGTGAAAAGTTTGTTAAAATTTGAACAGATAAATATGAACATAATAGAATTTGGTTATTATGGTGCACATAAACAGGAAAAAGTGAAGAAAATGGACAGAGTAATATGTTATGCTTCATGGACTATATGGAATGAGAGACTAAATGAAATTAAATACAATGAAAATGGACTTTGACAAAGATTTTGGAAAAAATAATGTTTTGGTTGTGGATAAAAGAGTGGGGGGAAATGTTTAAATTGAAGTTTATAATGTATGGAGATTTGTAAATAGATGTAAATATGTAATGTATATATCAATAAAAAAAGCTACTATTTTCGCATTTGAGGACACTATAGACAGTTACACTTCCTGCTTCTAGTCTGAGCATGAAGGCTGCTCAGAAAAGCAGGGTTGAAATGGAGTGTTTGGTGGTTCAACAGAGTAATAGTGAGGAAAAAGCAGATTTTTAAATGGCGAGAATAAAATGGCAGCTTCCATGTTAGAAGTGAGGATCAAGAAGGTGCAGGCAGGCGAGCCTGTAAATGAAGTAATAAAGGAAGATGAAAAAGCAGTCAAGCTTTTTCAAGAGTCATACTGAGTGAGTCAGCAAAAGAGTGGAGTTGGTAATGGAGTTGGAGGAGACTTTTACAGAAAATCTCTTTAGAGATGAAGGTGCGACACAGAAGTGTGTTGCTATACCCTGCCAACTGGAGGGTTGTGGGATAAGTTACTTTTGGGCTTAGTTAATATAAATGAGCCACAGACTGGCAAAGACAGGTCTTTTGGAGATTTAATGGAAGAAATTCAACAGGATGAAGAAGCAGTTATGAGGGGAAACTCGTATGTGGAGATGGTGAAGAAGAGAATGGAGGACAGAAAAAAAGAAGTACCAGAGGTAAAGAAAAAGAGACTTTTGACAGTACATATTGAGAAAAAGGAAGACTGAATTGTACAGATATAAGGTATGGGATGAGGTAAGTTCACCACTAGGAATCAAAGCAAACAAGGTAACAACTTTTATACATACAAAAAGAGACATTTTGTGACATTATTTTTGAGATTGGACAGATAATGGAAACATTCTTAGAAGAATATGAGAAGAAGAAAATAGTATGCCATAGCAGTTGTATGTTGTTAGAACTTGTTATAGAGAGAGTAAGAAAAAGATTAACATACAATTTAGAACTGAAGCAGAAAAAGAGACTTTAAAAGGACATTTACTGAAGTTATATAAAAATGTATTAGATATGTCAAACATGTATTATAACAGAGGTCTGTGGACCAGAGTGTGGGATTGTAATATAATTTCAAAAAACTGAAAATGTAAGTATTATAAATGTTGAAGGTGTCAGAGGTATGGTGTGATATTAGGGACAGCCTAAAACATGTTATTTTTGTGTGGTAAAAATAATCATTTGATTAACAACTGTGATAAAAGTAGATGCTTTTCATGTGGGAAAACAGGACATAATGCAAGGAATTGTGAACTGTGATGTTATAAATGTATTAAAAAGGGACATTTGGGAGGGGAATGTGAAGAAAAAGGAGAAGAGGTGGATGAAGAAATTATAGAAGTAATAACATGGCATGATCAAAAGGGTACAGAGGGGCAAAAAAGGATTAAAAATTATGCAAACACAAACAGAAATAATCGATAGAAAACAAGTAGTGCAAAAAGTTACTATGCAGGAAGAACTTAATACAGATACAATTGAGGAAGAAGAATCAGGTTTGAGAGGTAGTGATGATGTTAAATGGAATCTAGTTAAGCAAAAAAGAAATTCTATTGGAAAAAAAAGTGTGGGAGAGGAAAATAAAAAATACAGAGGGATTTAAAAAAGAAAAGAGACGGAAAATGGTAAATATATATTACTTTAAAGTAGAATAACTTGCAAAATCTTACCTCTCAATGTTAGCAGTTTAAAGATTTAGAGAGAGCATAGGGATTCTGGAATGGTGTAAAAAGCAAGAGAGCAAAATTATTTAAGAAGATATTAGATTTTTATCTAAAGAAGAAAGGTATCAAACAGAAGTATGGTGGGGAAAGAATATCATGTGGAATTTTGGAAGAGAAACATGTTCGAGGATACTCATCCTATATAAAGGTATGATAATAGTGTTAGATGTCACGCTTGTTATAACAGGTAGAACTACAATTATTGATGTAAGATGAATGAATCATATTATAAGAATTATTGCAATTTATCCATATGTAACAAAAAGGGACACAGACTACGTGTGGCAATATAAAATTATTGTAGAAGGGGATTTTAACTGTAATTTAAGTCAGAATAAAAAGAAAGCATAGGATGTTAAACTAGTATGAGACATTATAAAATATGGACAGTTAAGAACCTAAAGTTCAAAGGCATAGACATATGGGAGAGGAAAAAAGAAGGGAAAAATAGATATTTTACTGTCAGAAAGTTTATTAATAGTAAAAGAAGGTGTTGTGATGACATTTTTTTCAGACCATAGAGCAATATGGATTATGACAAAAGGAAATGTGGAGTATAAAAAATATTGAAAGGTTGAAAAAGGGTGAACAAGATGAAATAGGATAATGTAGGGAGAGAAGATATAATGAAATTATGCTAAGATCATGTAGAGATGAGAGAATTTTACAAAGAGTGGTCAGAGTGGTGGTTAAAAATTGTTATGTATTGTGAAGATATGTGAAGGCTGCCAGCCTAACTAGATAGAATTTTGTAGATAATTCTGTCATTCAAATATTAATTAAGTAGCCTGGCTCCAGTGGGCTGGTACCCTAACTGTGACCCTGGTAATAGGGGTGAATTTATTGGAGTAGGATTTTGTTTATATTACGAGTAGTCCTGAATACCCTCAGTCAAACAACTTGGCTAAACGTGCAATTCAAAGTGCAAAACAGCTGTTAGAGAAATCCAGATGTGACAATACTGATGTTTTTCTCAACTTGTTAAATCTCAGAAACATTCCTCATGATAATCAATCTTGGTTCAGCTGCCCAGAAACTTATGTCGAGACAGACCAGAACCACACTACCGATCAATAGTAATTTTTTGATTCCAATTGCTAAGAACAACAAAGGAATAAAAGCCCATCTGATGAAAAAGCATTTGTCCCAGAAGTCTTACTATGATAAAAAGCAGAAAACCTCTCAAGTCATTGAAAAAAAAGGGGAGATAGTGAGGATGCAGACGTCAAAAGGTTTTGATAGCATTGGATTTGTAAAAGTTTGTGTCAAGAGCTGAGATCATACATTGTGGAATCACAAGGAATGGAATTCAGACAAAATCAGAAGCATTTGTTATCAGTGTCTGAACCAGTGTTACAGCATCTTGCCATTGACTGTAGTTCTCAGAGTGACTTGTCCAATGTTCCTGTTTCAGAGGACATTCCGTCAGCAATCCTCATTTCTGAGAAAGACCTTGAGAGTCCACAAGCAGAACATTCCCCAGTGACTGTCCCTGTTGCTAATCCCAGTCCTAACTATTATGTCTTCACATCTTGAAACTTACTTCCAGATACACTGTAACCTGGACATGACTGTTGTTTTGTTTATTAGTGTCTGTATAATTGCATGCCTATTAAAATGTTATTGTTTAGCTCAGTAAAGAGGGAGGATGTAAATCAGAGTGTGTGATATACCTTTAAGAAGCTTTCCAGTGAGTCAGTACATGCATATAAGTACTGAGCGCATACAGGCAAGAGTGCCATTTTGAGCAGCCAGTGTGTGAGCATTCAAGTATGTAGTCAGTCAGTTAGTTAGATAGATAGTTCATAGGTTCATAGGTTCACAGGTAGGTACTAGGCTATCTGCCCAAAGGCATTTATAAGCCTAGCCAGAATGTGTTGGTTTTTGCTGCCCCCTTAGATTAGTTCCCTGTGCCTCTGTCCAGTAGAGCCACTGAAGTGATCCCTGGGGGTAAACTTTCTGTTTCCCATCCACTCGTCAAGGTTTCTCTTGAAGAGTGTTAGCGAGGAGCTCTGCCTAATGTAGATTGGAATCTTGTTCCAAAGCATGAGAAGTCTCTAGGACAGGAATCTATCCCTCTAGTATGTCCTTGTTGTGGTGAGGTTTAGATCCCTAGAGCATGTGGCTCGAGGGGATAAGGTTTTCTTTAGGTGGAGCATGTCCATCAATTCTGGGTTGGACATGGCCTTGTATGTTAGGCAGAGATCACCTCTGAGTAGGCGGTATGCAACCGAGTACAGCTGGAGTTTCTTCAGTCGAGCTGCATAGGGCATCTGTTTGAGGCCAGTGATCCTCTTGGTGAGGTACTTCTGTGGTCTTTGCAGCAGTTGCAGGTGTCTTTTAAGGTACATCCGAAATGGGACATTGTACTCTATGATGGGTCTGATGAGTGATGAGTAGAAGGGCACAATGACCTCTTTTGATCAGGGTGAAAACCCTTTTGGGATTAGGTGGGCCACATAGAAGGATTTTCTAACCACTTTGGCAATGTGATTATCAAAGGAGAGATTACTATCTACTTGGGTCCCCAGATCTCTTACTACGTTTTCCATATTTAGGGGACTAGGACTGAGCCCTGGGGAACACCACTTGTAACCAGTTTAGAGCTGGACCTAACTTCCACAACTCTCACCATGTGGGTTCTATCCATGAGCCAGTTGGCAACCCATCTTGTGACGTAGGGGTTTATGTTCAAGCTGAGCTTGTCTATAATACCAGAATGGGGAATGGTGTCAAAGGCCTTTGCGAGGTCTAGGTAGTCTGTGTGTACCACCTTTCCCTTGTCTATAGCCTTGGTAACTGTCTCAAACAAGTCCACCAGGTTTAGGAGGCATGATCTGCCCTTAACAAAGCCGAACTGGGTAGGGTCCAGTGTTTGGAGATTCCCAATGTCTCGGTTAATGAGTTCCATGATGATGCGCTCCATAGCCTTGCAGACTAAGCTAGTCAGGCTTATAGGGTGATAGTTCTCTGGGTCTGTTATGGCTCCACCTTTGTGGAGCGGAATAACCGTTGCTGTCCACCACTCCATGGGTACGTGTCAGAACAGTGTGTTTAGGTGAGGGGTTAGTTCATCTTTGAGCTTGTGTAGGACGCAGCCAGGGACACCGTCCGGTCCCATTGATGCTGTGTTTTTGACTTTGGAGAGGGCTGTTTTAACCTTAGTGTCTGTGATTTCAGGGGCTCTACATTCATCTGGTATGGTTATGAGCCCTTTAAGGGGTGAGGTGGGGGTGAAGTTTGCACTGAACCTCTCTGCCAGGATGTTGTCAATATCAGTCGGTTCAGTGTATTTTGTGCCATTCTGCTCTAACTCCAAGCAGATCTGAGCATTGCCACTTAAATTCTTCACATAACTAAAGAATGCCTTGTGGTTATCTTTGGAGTCCTTGGCAATTTTTCTTTCAAAGCTTGCCTTGGATGATATTAAGATGGGTTGTAGTTTCTTGCTGATACTGATCAGGGATGTCTTCCATTCTTGGGATTTTACTCTTTTCTGTACTAGTTTCCTCCTTCTTTGTATAGCTTGCTTATGGCAAGGGTCCACCAGACTGGTTTCCTTTTCTTGGAGAAGTGAGTCTTGGTTTTGCTTGGGATAGCATGATCCATGCATTCTTGTAGGCGCCCATAGAAGGCATTAGTAAACGATTTTGCAGCTTGGACAGCATTATCATTTTACATGGGGGCTTTGAAACTTTCCACCTCCGTCTTAAGTAACGTGAAGTTTGCTTTTGAAAAATTTTTCACAGCGGTTTCCTTGTCCAGGGGTGAGGGAGGAATGTGGATATCCAAAGTGATTTGTTTATGGTCAGATCTAACCAGTGAGGGGTTGACCTCCGGTGTGGAACACTGGTCACCCATGTTGGTGATGACCAGGTCCAATATGTTGTCACCTCTGGTGGGAGTGTTGACCAGTTGATCCAAGGTGTTTGAGTTTATAAATTCTAGGAAATGTTGGGCAGGGGAGTTAGTACTTGAGTAGTTCTCCCAATTAATCTTTGGGTAATTGAAATCACCCAATATTAGGGTGTTTGGTAGGACCTTTATGTTTCCCAGTGTTTCCAGAAATGTGGAATGGGAGTCCTGGGACATGGTGGGTGATCTGTAGCAAGCTGCAATTTGAGTTGCAGTTTTGCCTGTTGTTAGTTGCATGTGGATGATCTATGAAGCATCGTGCTGTGCCACTAACCTGGAGGTGTGGGTATCCTTGATGAATATGGATACGCCTCCACCTTTTGTATTTCAGTCTGGGTTCTGTGGTCGAAATGTATGGTATGAGTTGTAGCCTGGTAGAGCTGGGGTGCTCTCTGGTGCCTTAAACCAGATTTCTGTTACTGAACATACATCAATTTTCTCCTTACTGAGGAGTGCCTCGAGTGCGTTCATTTTGAGGTTTAGACTTCTGGCATTGAGTAGCATTACCCTCAGTTTTTTGTTACTTTTGCTATTTATGGTGGTGGGTTTGTCTTTTGAGCCTTGCCTAAAAAAAAGGCACTATGGGGGTGGCAAGAGCCTTGTTCAGTATTCAAAAGCCTAAGGGTGACAGGTGCAAGCCATCTCTAGTGAAGCAGCATGGCTTGTTGAGCATGTCATCCCAGGCTTACAGACACTGGATCCCCTTTGAATGACACCAGAAACTTAGCCAATTTTTGGCATTGATAACTTTTTTCTTTATACTGTGGCATCATTCTTGGTGAGAGAAGGATGCCACTCATTGTCAGGGTCATACCGGCTTAGGCTACATGATCAGAGAGCTCTTCCATGTCTCTTTTCATGTAGCCCAGGGAGGTACGCTCAGGTCATTCACACCAACATGGACAATGGCAGAGTCATATTTGTACTTGTTCTGGAGTGACCTGAGTGCTTGTGTTATGTGGTGGATCCTGGCACCCAACAGGCAGATAACAGTAACCTTCTCCTTATTCAGCCTAGTGAGTGGGACGTCAGTGTGCCTGACTATAGAGTCACCTATTACTAGTGTGTTGGGTATGTTATTTTGCCTTAAGGGCTGTGATTGCATGGCACACTGGTTTTGTGAAGTATGTGTTTCATGGTTTGTGTTGGTGGGGTTGGAGGTTGCTTGGATGTCTGCTTTGGAGGTCTCTGTTGCTTTTGCAGATTTTTATTTGAGCCTCCGAGTATGTTTTTGTGTATTTATGTGTGTTTTTTGCCAGTGCTGGTTTAATGGGTCTATGTGAGACTGGTGGTGTGATGCAAGTATTTCCCTTCTCCTCTTGACTGTCTGATCCAGTCTTGGGTTGAGAGAGCTTAGCCTCCAGTTTGGCTGTATAATTGCATCTCTCACATGTATTAGTGTTTGGTGGTAGGAGGAGAGGGTTGTCTGTGTACATAAGGCAGTTAACATTGCCTCAAAATGCCCACATTCACCAGTTGGACTGGAGGGTAGACCTGAAACTGCCCTTTGGATATGCCTGGATAGGTACAGTGAACTGTTTTATTGAATGGCTGTTAAGGTTGAACAGAAAGCCATGTCCTTCTGTACAGTAAAGGGGGGGTCTAGTGCTATGACTTCTAAGTGCTTGCTATGAGTTTTGAGTAAGTGCCGGGCTGAAAAATGAATGGCTTGAGTGTTTAAGTTGAAAGTTGGTCTCGTTCCATGGGAAAAATTGAAGAGGAGACTTTGTGGAGCCGGGAATAGTTATACCCTAGCTAACTGGAGCTGCCCGGTGCACAAAACTGGGCAAATGCGGTTTTTATAGCAGGGAAATGAAAGAGATAGAAATTAGCCAAAAATGGCCAATAAGCTACTAATTTCTGGGCTGAAACCACTCATCCAGGGACAGTTAGGCTGCTCAAACATCCCCTCTCTCACAGGTGAACAGAGAAACTTCGTTCCATCCAAGTAAGGTGTGGGCAAACACAAATATTTGTAACACAGCACTGAATTCAGCACTAACCCGAAAACTGGACTATACTAGCTTAAAAGGGCAGGAAACACATATATTTTTTGTTTTTTTGTTTTTTGTTCGTTGAAGCTTAATGTTCCTGCCACCCATTCTGATGCATCTGTATACAATAAACTACTTAAATAAACACCCAAGCCTCAATGTCTTTTTAATGCACGTAAGAAGAGCAACAAAAACCATCACCACTCAAAAAAACTGGAAGAGGAAAGATGGCATAAACAATGTGTTAGAATAAATTACACAAGAGGGTCCAGGACACAGGATGGCAGAAACTGATTAGAATGAGATAAAGACAGGAAGGAGAAATGAAAAGAAAAGCACTGGAAACAGGTATTAGAATACCGCAAGAGTGAAAATCATACCGAGAGGATGGAAAGCGCTAACCCAAAGGGAAACCAAAGGAGGTGTGACAGAGACAGGGTAGAGAATGAAATGAGATATGCAACACCATGCATAAAGATTGCATGTAAATATAACATACAGTATGGAGTTAATAAAATTAAAAATATATAAATACATATGTATGCACAGCGAAAGGAATTACTTGCCTCCAAATTAAAGATCAAGTGTGGCTGAATCAAATGCTGCTGATACTTTGTCTCCATTGTATGTTTTTTGAGATATAAAATGTTGTTAGTATATTTACAGAAAATATAGTCTTGATTTTTTAATTGTATTGTATTTTATTACACAACTGATGAAAGATTTCAAACAGTTTGATAATTATCGTTGCAGATGAGATTTTGCTCAGCATCATTATTCTTCATACTTCTTAAAAGAATTTACTGTTCACAAAAATAAGATAAAATAAAATGATAGAATATTGTAAGAATGAAAAGATATGTTTGTGTGAGTAGAATGCAAGGTGGGTGTGGTTTGTCTGATTCATTCCTAGCATTAATACGTGAGAGAAAAAGGAGTCATTAAAATACAACATAATATGTATCTTTTGAAATGCCGGGGGTTTAAAGACTGCTTAGGAAGTAATATAAGTATAGTGACCACAGAAATGTGGAAGGGCCTGCAGCGTTATGGTGTTTGGGCACACTATATTAAGGAAGCAGGGTGGAAGCACCTGTTAAAGATGATTAGCATAATGTATGTTGTTAGCAGTGCAAAAAAATGATTAGCAGACCAAATTGTAGCCTCCACAAAAATTAAATACAACACACATAGATGGCAAAATGAACCACTCCAAATATAACAGATTCTATGACTTTTGCTAAATTAGATCAATTTTTTTTTGTAGATGATATTATTTTTAATGTGAAGAATTTGATAAATGAGTTACAATGAAGATATTACTTTAGATGATTAAAGGTATATGAATGTTTCTTTTCCTGTTATTCTAATTTTATATGTTCTTCCAAAGATTCACAAAGAGCCTGTTAAGCCCCTAGTGCACACTATTTTATCAGGTAATGGCTGGGTCACTGAACCTATTTTTATTTGTTTATATAGAAAAAAGTTTAAGACCATTATTAAATGATGCAAACAGTGTTCTTTTTGATATTAATGATTTTTTTAACAACAACCTTATTTATGGTATCAAAAAGAAGGTTTTGTGAACTTGCTTTTAGTGACCTTAGACATTAATTCTCTACTTAACAGTTATTCCTAATAAGCATGGGATTCAGACTATTAGGGATTGTTTATGTCAATTTAGCACTTAAACAACTAGACAGATTGAAACTATATGTCTGTTATATATTGTTCTAACTAATAATGTGTTCCTTTTTATGGGAGTTTATACCATGAAAAAGGGCATGGTTATGGGTACTCCAGTCACTTATACATATGTAAACATTGCTTTATCTGACTGGGAAGAACATTTTATTTTTAATGGTATCTGCTCCTCTTTTTATAAACTTTTATAAACATTTTGTTGTTGATATTTTTTAAATATTGTCAGGTGGTGAAGATACATTATATACTTTTTTTGATTGTTTACTTAGTTCTATTACTTTTATGACCTTTAAATTGAATGTTTCTGCTTCAGAGACAAATGTTTTAGATATTTTATTACATACTGATAGTAATCAGCTTGATACTAGAATGGACCGAAACACCAAAGGTGGAGGTGTGTCCATATTCATTAAGGATATCCACACCTCCAGGCTAGTTGCTCAGCATAATGGATCCGAGGTTATACAAGTGCAACTAACTCTGGGCAAAACTGCAATCCAAATTGTAGCCTGCTACAGATCCCCCACCATGCCCCAGGATTCCCACTCCTCTTTTCCTGATGTACTGGAAAATATTAGGGTTCAACCAAACACCCTAATAATGGGCGACCTCAACTACTTCACCATTAACTGGGAAAACTACTCGTGTACCAACTCCTTAGCTCAACGCTTTCTGGAATTCATAAACTCCAATGCCCTAGATCAACTTATCCACACCCCCACCAGGGGCAACAATATCCTAGACCTAGTCATTACCAACATGAGTGACCAGTGTTCCACACCTGAAGTCAACTCCTCGTTGGTCCGATCTGACCATAAGCTTATTACCCTTGATATCCACATCCCGCCCCCACCCCCCATTAAGGAAACCACAGTAAAACATTTCTCCAAAGCCAACTTCATGCTTCTTAAGACAGAAGTGGTGAACGTCATGGCACCCATGCAGATGGACAATGCAGTTACAACTGCTGAATCCTACACAAATGCACTCTATAAGCACTTGCACGAGTGCATGGATCATGCTATCCCAAACAGAACTAAGCTGCTATCCTCCAAAAAAAGGAAGCCAATCTGGTGGTCCCCTGCCATAAACAAACTGTACAACAGAAGGAAGAAACTGTTGCAAAAGAGAGTAAAATCCCATGAGTGGAGGAGCTCCCTGGTCAGCCTCAGTAAGAAGGTGAGATCCCTTATAAGATCCTCCAAAGCTAGCTATGAAAACAAAATCGCCACTAAATCCAAGGACAACCACAAAGCATTCTACAGCTATGTCAAGAATCTAGATGGCAACACCCAGATCTGCTCTGAGTTACAGCAAAAAGGCATGAAAATTACAGAACCAACTGATATTGCCAACATCCTGGCAGATCGGTTCAGTGCTAACTTTACCCCCCTCACCCCCTAAAGGGCCCATATCTATACAGGAAGAATGCAGAGTCCCAGTAATCACAACTATGCAGGTAAAAGCTGCACTTTCTAAAGCCAAAAACACAGCATCCGCCTGACGAGCCTGGTCTGCAAGGCCATGGAACGTATCATCACGGAACTCATTAACAAAGACATTGGTAACCTCCAAACTCTGGATCCCACCCAGTTCAGGTTTGTGAAAGGCAGATCATGCCTCCTGAACCTGATTGACTTCTTTGAGGCAGTCACCAAAGCTGTGGATGAGGGTAAGGTGGTTCACACAGCCTATCTTGACCTCGCCAAGGCTTTCGACACCATCCCCCATTCTGGAATTATAGCTAAACTCACTAAACTAGGTATAAATCCCTATGTCACAAGATGGGTTGCTAATTGGCTCTCTGACAGGACCCACACTGTAAAAGTTGCAGACTCCAAATCTGACCTCAAGGCAGTGACAAGTGGAGTGCCACAGGGTTCCATCCTAGGACCTCTCCTGTTTGGTATCTACTTCTCTGAAGTACAGGCTAACACAGAAGGCCTCTGGCTGATGAAGTTCATAGATGACTGCAAGCTAGGAGCCATAGTCAAGTCCCCAAATGATGTGGACATCCTATAGAAGGGTCTTTCTGAGACAGATGCCTGGTGTCAGAGCCATGGCCTCAAGCTCAATGCCAAAAAGTGCAGTGTCATCCCCTTTGGTAAAAACTTTGTACCCGTGAACTACCACATAGGCAGCAATCTACTTAACACCGAGTGCGTGATAAGAGACCTTGGGACCCAGGTGGACAGTAGTCTCTCCTTTGATAGTCACATTGCCACAGTAGTCAGAAAGTCCTTCTACGTGGCACACCTCATCATAAAGGGGTTCTCATCCAGGAAAAGAGAGGTCATTGTTCCCCTCTACTTGTCACTCATTAGACCCATTATAGAGTACAACGCCCCTTTTGGAATGTACCTCACAAGACATCTGCAGCAGCTGGAAAGGTCACAGAAGTACCTCACAAAGAGGATTACTGGCCTCAAACAAATGCCCTACACTGACCACCTCAAAAAACTCTAGCTTTACTCCATAGCATATCACCTACTCCGAGGTGATCTCTGCCTAACATATAAAGCTATGTCAAACCCAGAGCTGTTGGACATGCTACACCTAAAGAAATCCCAATCCCTCAGAGCTACATGCTGTAGGGACCTAAACCTTGTCACCACAATAAACAGGATATGCTGGAGGGATAGATTCCTGTCCTAGAGACTTCCTATACTCTGGAACAAGCTACCCATCTATGTCAAGCAAAGTTCTTCATTAGCACTCTTCAAGAAAAATCTTGATGAGTGGATGGGAAATAGGAAATACACCCCGGGGATCACTTCTGTGTCTCTGCTGGACAGTGGCACAGGAAAATAACCTTCTTGTGTGGCGTAAGCTATGGTACCTTGCTGGCTAGGCTTACATAGGCCCTTGGGCAGATAGCCTTATACCTACCTATGAACCTATGTTCAGAGAAAGAAATACCTTCAAATATCTAGAATGCATCCTAAGCATATTTTTAAGGGCACTATAAGAAGTCAAGTTTTGAGAGCTAGTAGATTAAATATGAATGATGATAGCTGCCTGTAGCAGATCAATCGAATGCCTTTGGACGTTTTAAGAGGTTATGAACCTGAAATGCTATTAAACAATAACATTTTCTGACAGACAGCAGCAGACTACAAATGATGACAGTTTCCAACATATTTGATATGTTATGAAGTGTAGTAGGAGATCTATGGAAATAAGTGATATTATAAAGAAAAAATGGTCTATATTACACTCTGTCCCACATCTGAAAGCTATTGTGTGAGACATTTCTAGATTTTTATATAAAAGTAACAAGAATTTGAAGTAACAATTTTGTTATAAAGATTATGGTAGTGTGTCAAATCTTAGTATTAAGACTACACATATTTCCTTGATACATTAATCAGTTTTGCCACTGTACTGATACTAGTGATTTATTTGTACATCCTTTGAGTAGCAAGACATTTCATTTTAAATGTTTTACTTCTTGTAACACCGAGAATGCAATTTAGGTTCATATGTTCATAGATTAGTACTAAGCTAACTGCCCTTGCGAGCCGTTTTAAGCCTAACACATTATCCCTTGTGAGACTCAAACCCTGCACCATGTGTTTGTACGGCAAACACCTTAACCATTAGGCCACCCTCTTTTTTAGCATTTTATGCAGGGAAAAGTAATAGAAAATTGAAGGAATGCATCTCTGCCCCTCCTTCAGATATAAGAAGGAATGCTATTACAAATGATTTTTTTGTAAGCACATTTTAGATACAGACTGAACATGATTTTACTGTTAAAAGTTATACAAAGGTTAAGCTCTTCACCAGGAGGTGGCGATCTTGTCACAGGACCAGAATTTGCTGAGTATAAGTAGATTTCTTTATTTCATGCATATGTTCAACCTGGTTTAAATGCTAATTTTAGTATAAAATCTGTATTCTGTTTTCTGTCCAAGCACGGAGACAGCCAGAAGGTACATGGAGAAGATATGGCTGATTCAGCTTTGGCTGAAAATAAAGTGAAGGTTGATGAAAATGTAGTTAAAATGGTAGAATTGCAACCAGAAGTTTTTTTCTGATGTGGTGGGTGCAGAACAAACAGTGATATTGGAAGAAAAGGAGATTGTAGCTGTAACAGAGATGGATTCAGAGGAAAACTTTCAGAGGAGATTGTTTGAAGGAGGGACAGTTACCCCTGAGAAATGCATAATTACAACCCCCCCAATTGGGAAGGTTTCAGAATGATTACTTGGAAGAAATGGTAAATCAAAGTGAACCAGAAAGTGGAACAGCAATTTCATGGAGTGACACCATGGAGAAAATAGAAGAAGAAAAAGGAGAAGAAGAGACTGTGCTAGAAAAAGTTCAAGAGACAAAAACTTATGCACAAACTGTGTGAGAAGGAGCAAAGAAGAAAGAAGAAATAACATAAACAAACAAAAAAAAAAGAAGCATACAGTATGTGTGAGCTTTAAAAAAGAAGAAAGTTTGGATAGGTATAAGGTTTGTGTCATAGCACCTCTGGGTGTCAAAGCAAAAGAGGTAAGAGCATCATTTAATTAATAGAGAGACTTTTTGTGACTTGATATTTGAGACTGGGCAGGACATGGAAAATTTGCTGGGTTCATATGAACAAAACAAAAATATCTATGGTCAGAATATGTCATGCAAGAGTTTTACAGACAAACAAACAAAAGAATAATGGTCCACTTTAGAACTGAAGTTGAAGCAAAAGAACTGAAAGAACATTTGTTACCTATATGTAAAGAAGTAATGGACACTACTAAAATATATCATGAAAGAAGACTATGGACTGGGGGATGGGAATGTGGAGTAATACTGAAAATGGAAAATGATAATGTTATGCATGTACCTAGTATTACTGATGTTCATGGTAATATGGGGGTTATGAAATACAGGGGTCAACCAAAAACTTATTTTTGTGGAATAAAATGATCATTTAATCAATGGATGTGATAAAAAAGATGTTATTTATGTTGAAAAACAGGGCATAATGCACAAAATGTGATTTAAAGTGAAAAAAAATGTGGCAATATTGGCCATTCATGGCTAGAATGTGAAATGAATGTGCAAGAAAATAAAAATAAAAATGGAGCTATACAGGATAACGAGATAGTAGAATGTGTTATACGAAAATGTACAAAAAGATGTAACTGATAAAGAGGTTATACATGAAGTTAAAGAAAGTAACAAGGAAAAAGAAACAGAGAAGACAAGTGAGGAAGAAGCTAATTGGTTCACAGTAAGAAATAAAAATAATTTGATAGAGAAAAGAGTTAAAGAAAGGAAAGGAAAATAAAATTAAAAAAATTAATGCTTAGAGAAAATAAGAAAACAAAGGGATAAACATTTTATTATACTAACTGTTCGTAAAAGCTGAAAACAGTTTTAAATGTGAACAATATGAAAAGTCTTAAAAGGAGAATAGTTATATTACAATGGTGTGCTGTAGTAGATGCACATAGTATTGTTTTAGAAGATAGATTATTAACAGAGGAAGAAAGAACACAAACTAAAAAACTTTGGAATGGTGTGGTAGCTTGGGACATGGGGAAAAAAACATGCTCGGGCATATGCATATTGTGTCAAGAAATGATTAACATATTAGATGCAACCATAGTGGAACTAGGACAAACTATGGTAATAGATGTGAGATGGAAAAATATGTGTATAGAATTATAGCTTTATATGCATATGTAACAAAAAAAACAGAGAAATGATGTTTAAAAATATTCTTGAATATGTTTGTGTAAATATGGACATTATAGTGGTGGGTGATTTTAATTGTAATTTAAGGAAAAATAAGAGCAATTGAGATGTTAATATGGCTAAAGAAATTATGAGAAGTGGAAAGTTAAGTGTATGGGAGAATAACTGCTAGACGTGTAAAAGGAATGAAATTAGGAGAGAAATTGATTATTTTTTTTTGATAGTTTAAAAGTTATAAAAAGGGAATTAAGTATGCTGGATTTTCAGATCATGTGGCAATATGGGTTAAAGTACAGGAAAATGAAGAATATATAAGAATAGGAAAAGGAATAAAGAGAATTATTGAAAATTAATTAGATTTAGAAGAGAAAAAAACTTGTGGAATTATGGAAAAATCATACAACTATGAAGGAGTTTTATGAGAACTGGACTGTTTGGTGGCTTAATTTTAAAGAGAAATATAAAAAAGTATTTTAGAATGTATAAGGAAGAAAAGATATAGAGAGATAAAATATTAAGTCAAGAAACATTTAGAGACTTATTAGAGAAAAAAAATCCCTTTTATGAAAAAGAAAAGCGAAATATACAAAATGAATCAAATTAAAATTAACAACTTGTTATATAAGCAAAAATATTGTTTACATGGAAAGAAAGAAAGAAGAGGTAGCACCATATTTTAGTAAAATAATAAAAGAATGAAAATAAGATAATTAAAAAATATGGAAGTTAAGCAAATAAGACAGCAAGAAGGAATATACAAAATAATTAAAAAATATGTATTGGGATTATTGGTTAAGAGAGAAGAAAACATAGAACAAATTTATAAAGGTGAAAAATTAAATAGGGAAGAACATGAGTATTTAGAACAAAAAATAACCATGAAAGAATTGAATTAAATTTTAAAAGATATTAAAATGAATTCTGCGACAGCACTGGACGGAATTTAATATGGTATGTATAAAGAAATGAAAGAGTGGCAAAAAATAATTTTTATAGAAGTTATGCATGGATGGTTATTAACTGGAACTAAAGAGAAAGAGATATGTACAGGAGTTATAAAATTTATATTTAAAAAGCAATAAAGATGAGATAACAAATTATAGATCTATAACATTGAATAATACAGATTTATAAAATTTTTATGAGATTAATAACAGAAAGATTACAGAAAAATGGATAGAATATACGATAAAATGTATTTGGAAGAAAAGGAAAAGGAACTCGAGTTATTATGGATAATAAGAGAAATAATTTATAATATAAATAAAAATGTAGAAGTGAAGGTTATGATAGGGGATATAAGTAAAGCTTATGGTGATATTCAATACAAGTCATTTCAGGGAATTTTGCAAGCATATAATGTAATCAAAAATATTATAAGTAATAAAATCTGTTTATGAAAGGAACTATGTGAAAATAAATGTAAATGTCTGGATTGGTGAATAAATAAAAATAGAATGTGGAATAAAGCAGGGCTGCCCAGCTAGTAGTGTGACTTTTCTCATTAGTTATAAATGTAATAGTGAAGGAAATTAATAAAATGTCAAGTAGTGGTGGATAAAAAATGATGAATAAAGTACAATTGCCAATAATGTATAATTATGTGGATGATATTGTAGTGTTAAAGATAAAGTATGGATGGAAAAAGGAAATGAAAAATGTGTTTGTTTGTTTGTGTCTTTCGGCTTTTCCCGGTTAGGGGTCACCACAGTGAAACTTCGGTCCGCTAATGATTGGTAGTGTATAAATTAAAAAAATAAATAAGTATAAATAAGGGGAAAAGTAAAGGATTTAGTTTTCAAGGTATGGTAGGAGGTGGCTATATTAGGAATAACATTTGGAAGGCATGAATACAGACAACAACAATGAGATAATGTACTCAAAGAAGTAAAGGATATGACTAATTTTTGGAAATCATATAGCTTTTCATATTGAAAAAAAGCACACTGGTTGAACACCATGGTAATAGGAAAAATGCTTATGTTGCTAACATCTATATGATTCCTTTTAAGTATGAAAAGGAATTAATGATGATTATATTCTCATTTATATGGGGCTCTAGACTGAATCCAGTCAAATAAGGCATTCTGTATATAAAAGAAGAGCAAGGAGGTTTGGTTTTAATAAGCCCAATAGTACATGCAGCATCTTTAATTTTATATAAGGTATTAAAAGGAATTGTGAAGGAAAATAAAAACTTGATAGAAATGATATATATTATAAATACAAAGAATTTTGGGGAAGGAATAGAAGTTAAAAACAAAATAAAACCATTGTGAATGAAGAAATGAAAGAGTACCGAAACAAAATTGTGTTATGTAAAATAAAATAGAATATATGTGAGAAAAATAGAAAAGAATGGTACATAAGTATTATGAAACCATTTTATTGTATTGATCAATGGAAAGATTTAGAAATAGATAAGAAAAAAGCCATAATGTTGAGATACAATGACTATAAAAAGATTAAAGACTGCATTGATTTTTTATGGAGATTGTCTATTAGAAAATTGCCGATTAAGGCAAATATGCCATACCACCTCATATACTAACCTTTACCTCACCCCTCCACATCAACCTCCACCTCCCTTCCCTACAAATCATTTCCACAATATCTCGGCCTCTTTAACCCCCTTTCACCCCACCTTTCTCTCAACATTAAAACTATTCCAAATCCCCACCAAATCACACAGACCCAAACCAACCCCCTACCATCCATTCCTAACCAAACACTCTCCTAACAAACTTATCCACCTTTTCTCTTACCTTTGCTTAGCAGGCGACATTCATCCCAAACCTGGACCAAACATATCTCAAACAAGTAACCCTACCTCCAACAACAAAGCAAATAGTAAATACCTCAAATTCTTCACTATTAACACCCAAAGCTTAGCTAATAAAATTACCCACTTTCATGCCTGGCTTAACCAAAATTCACCCGACATAGTAGCCATATGCGAAACTTGGTTAAAACCACACATAACTGACACTGAATTCCTTCCTCCAGGATTTCAATGTCTCCGATCTGACTGCCTAATTAAAAGAGGTGGTGGTGTAGCTCTAATCTACGCCAATCACTTATCCATCACTCCCTTCCCAAATCCTATCCCTTCCTTTAATAACGCAGAAATAGTTACTGGCATTCTAAAATTAAATGAGCACAAATGTATCTGCATAATCTCCCTGTACATTCCACCTGGTAACAACACCAGTACCTTGGAAGACATCCTCTCTTGGACCTCCTCAAATATTAATTATGAAACCTATATCATGGGAGATGTAAATATTGACTGGCAAAAAATCTTTACTCATGATC
The DNA here is from genome assembly GCF_019279795.1 of Protopterus annectens. Lineage (NCBI taxonomy): Eukaryota > Metazoa > Chordata > Ceratodontiformes > Protopteridae > Protopterus > Protopterus annectens. Next base: position 1,133,818,994 of record NC_056730.1, read on the forward strand.
CCACCTTAACAATCAATCTCTTCTAGCTCACACAACTTATTAACTCTACCACCAGGCCCAACAAAACCAACCTCACCGGCTCCATCCTAGACTGGATCCTGGTGTCACACCCTAACAGAACTACCATATCTGGTGTCACTCCCGACCCACTAGGAGACCACCTCCCTGCCTTCACCCATAGAACTACTTCCTCTTCCCCATTCTCCCATAAACTCCTACATACTCACAATTTATCTAACTTTAGCCCCTCTACCTTCTCTGACTTCCTCAAAGCCACCAACTGGAACCCACTAAAAACACTACCCCTAGATGAAGCCGTTGATTTCTTCAACTCCAAATTCCTTACTATCCTAAACTCCCTAGCTCCAATACGAACTAAAAGAGTTAAAGCCAAGACTGCCCCCTGGCTAACTAAAGAAACAAAGAAAATCATGCAACAAAGAGATAAATCCTGGAAAAGCTATCTCCATCATAAGCAACCTGTATTCTTACTTAAATATAAACAACTACGAAACCAAGCCAAAAAACAAGTTATAATAGATAAAAAGTCCTACTACAACCATCTACAAATAAATCATGCTAAAAACCTCAAACAATTCTGGAACTCCATTAACTCTCTCCTTAAACCTGGCACAACCAACAACCCCTGCCCTGATACCAGTAAATCTGACCAAGACATTGCCAAACTATTCAATACCTTTTTCACCTCTACTATTGCCGAGCTAACCAAAACCTTCCCCAACAACAACCCCCACCCCCTCTGCCCAGGTTTCCTCCAACACACCTCTCTCAACTCCTCTCTTTGAACTTGAACCTGTGTCTACCTACCTCATAAAAAAACTCCTGTCCAAACTCAAACCTTGCACCAATGCCCCTGACAATATCCCCTCCTCCTTCTTAAAAATTGCCTCCGAAAGTACTGCTCTCCCCATCAGCATCCTGATAAATAGATCATTACTCGAATCCTATGTACCCAAACTATGGTGCTCTGCTTTCATCCTTCCACTCCATAAAGGCGGCAAAAACTATAATTACTCCAACTTCCGCCCCATAGCCATCCTCTCACCCATCTCAAAAATTCTTGAAAAATGCATTCACCTGCAACTCATGCCATTCCTAACCAAACACCAACCGCTCTCTCCTACCCAGCACGGCCTCCACCCTGGACATAATACCAACACAGCCCTTATCTCCTTCCTACACTCTGTCAATTCAGCTCGTGACTCTGGGAATCTAGTTTCATCAGTCCTATTAGACTTATCTAAAGCTTTCGATACCATCTCCCACTCCCATCTACTAAACCATCTCTCTAACCTTAACATCTCCCCAAAAACTATAACCTGGTTCTCCAGCTACCTTTCAGACAGGTCCCAAGCTGTAAAATGGGGCCAAGCCTCCTCCAGCTTCCTTCCTACCCCCACAGGAGTTCCCCAAGGGTCCATACTTGGCCCTCTGCTATTCAACATCTTCGTAAACGACTTCCACAAAGCTATTCCCAATACCAAAATTGTCCAATACGCAGACGACTCTACTTTGATCTGCTATGCCCCTAACCTTACAGAACTCAAATCTCTAACCCAAACCGCCTTCTCAACCACTGAAAAAATGGATGCACCAAAACCACCACTCATTAAATGCTAACAAAACTAAGATTCTCCTATTCACTCACTCACCCCCTCTGTCAAAAACTCATTTCAAATTACAAGCCTTAACAACTCCATCATTGACATTGTTCCCTCTGCAAAACTCCTAGGGGTCACCATTGATGAACACTTAAAATTCAATACCCACATCCAACTTAACATTAAAAAAACCCACATAAAACTTGGCCTACTATACAGAAATAATCAATTTCTCCCCCTCTCTACTAGACAGACCTTGGCCACTACCTATCTCCTCCCATCTCTTCTATATGGTGCTCCTCTACTTACAAATCTATCATCCACCCTAACCACCAAACTGGAAATATGCTACAATAAAATCTCCAAATTCGCCACCAAGTCAAATTCCCGCTCTCATCACTGCACCTCCCTTCAAACTTTAAATTGGCTTGAACTCCCTAATCAACTAGACTACCTCCAAATTGTCTCAGCCCACAAACTTATATTCCAACCTAGCAGCTGCCCTGCACTATCAAATATTTTTCAACCTTATACCCCCCCAGACCCCTCAGATCTTCCCACCAAAATCTTATTTCCATCCACAAACCTAAGCGCCCAGCTGGTCAGCTTCTAATCTCCTTTACTCTAGCTAAAAAATGGAATGCCCTGCCCACTACACTAAAGACCTGTGACAACCTACACTCCTTCAAAACTCAACTCCACTGCTACCTGCAAACTCAAAGAAAATGTAACTGTACTCTTCATTCTATACCTCCTAAGCTCCCCTCCTCCTTCTCTCCTGGCTAAACTTCATACCCCTCTATTCTGCCACTTACTCACACATTGTTATTATAACTAACAAACCTTTTTCTTTTCTTTTTTTTCAACCTATGTTCTATGCCTTTCACCCTCCAGGACAATTCCTCTTGAAAATCTTAATAGCTTGTTTTTTAAATTAATTCATACATGTTTTTCTAACTGTTTTGTGGAATTCCCACCTATTTTTGATTGTAATAATAGTTCAATGTATTTTTACTATTATCTTTCATTATGTGATTTACCATTGTACTGTGGAGCTTTTCTCCCCGGGCCTCCACTGAAAACGGGCTCTCGAGCCCAGTGGACATTCCCGGTCACCAAACTGAAATAAAATAAAATAAAAATAAGATAGAATATGTAATAAATGTGGAGAGTTTGAGACTAGTGAGCATGTGTTTTTCAAATATGAAAGAGTTAATAATTTGTGGAAATAAATATGTAAAGATAAGGTGAAAAGTTTGTTAAAATTTGAACAAATAAATATGAACATAATAGAATTTGGTTATTATGGTGCACATAAACAGGAAAAAGTGAAGAAAATGGACAGAGTAATATGTTATGCTTCATGGACTATATGGAATGAGAGACTAAATGAAATTAAATACAATGAAAAATGGACTTTGACAAAGATTTTGGAAAAAATAATGTTTTGGTTGTGGATAAAAGAGTGGGGGGAAATGTTTAAATTGAAGTTTATAATGTATGGAGATTTGTAAACAGATGTAAATATGTAATGTATATATCAATAAAAAAAGCTACTCTTTTCGCATTTGAGGACACTATAGACAGTTACACTTCCTGCTTCTAGTCTGAGCATGAAGGCTGCTCAGAAAAGCAGGGTTGAAATGGAGTGTTTGGTGGTTCAACAGAGTAATAGTGAGGAAAAAGCAGATTTTTAAATGGCGAGAATGGAATGGCAGCTTCCATGTTAGAAGTGAGGATCAAGAAGGTGCAGGCAGGCGAGCCTGTAAATGAAGTAATAAAGGAAGATGAAAAAGCAGTCAAGCTTTTTCAAGAGTCATACTGAGTCAGTCAGCAAAAGAGTGGAGTTGGTAATGGAGTTGGAGGAGACTTTTACAGAAAATCTCTTTAGAGATGAAGGTGCGACACAGAAGTGTGTTGCTATACCCTGCCAACTGGAGGGTTGGGGGATAAGTTACTTTTGGGCTTAGTTAATATAAATGAGCCACAGACTGGCAAAGACAGGTCTTTTGGAGATTTAATGGAAGAAATTCAACAGGATGAAGAAGCAGTTATGAGGGGAAACTCGTATGTGGAGATGGTGAAGAAGAGAATGGAGGACAGAAAAAAGAAGTACCAGAGGTAAAGAAAAAGAGACTTTTGACAGTACATATTGAGAAAAAGGAAGACTGAATTGTACAGATATAAAGTATGGGATGAGGTAAGTTCACCACTAGGAATCAAAGCAAACAAGGTAACGACTTTTATACATACAAAAAGAGACATTTTGTGACATTATTTTTGAGATTGGACAGATAATGGAAACATTCTTAGAAGAATATGAGAAGAAGAAAATAGTATGCCATAGCAGTTGTATGTTGTTATAATTTGTTATAGAGAGAGTAAGAAAAAGATTAACATACAATTTAGAACTGAAGCAGAAAAAGAGACTTTAAAAAGACATTTACTGAAGTTATATAAAAATGTATTAGATATGTCAAACATGTATTATAACAGAGGTCTGTGGACCAGAGTGTGGGATTGTAATATAATTTCAAAAAACTGAAAATGTAAGTATTATAAATGTTGAAGGTGTCAGAGGTATGGTGTGATATTAGGGACAGCCTAAAACATGTTATTTTTGTGTGGTAAAAATAATCATTTGATTAACAACTGTGATAAAAGTAGATGCTTTTCATGTGGGAAAACAGGACATAATGCAAGGAATTGTGAACTGTGATGTTATAAATGTATTAAAAAGGGACATTTGGGAGGGGAATGTGAAGAAAAAGGAGAAGAGGTGGATGAAGAAATTATAGAAGTAATAACATGGCATGATCAAAAGGGTACAGAGGGGCAAAAAAGGATTAAAAATTATGCAAACACAAACAGAAATAATCGATAGAAAACAAGTAGTGCAAAAAGTTACTATGCAGGAAGAACTTAATACAGATACAATTGAGGAAGAAGAATCAGGTTTGAGAGGTAGTGATGATGTTAAATGGAATCTAGTTAAGCAAAAAAGAAATTCTATTGGAAAAAAAAGTGTGGGAGAGGAAAATAAAAAATACAGAGGGATTTAAAAAAGAAAAGAGACGGAAAATGGTAAATATATATTACTTTAAAGTAGAATAACTTGCAAAATCTTAGCTCTCAATGTTAGCAGTTTAAAGATTTAGAGAAAAGCATAGGGATTCTGGAATGGTGTAAAAAGCAAGAGAGCAAAATTATTTAAGAAGATATTAGATTTTTATCTAAAGAAGAAAGGTATCAAACAGAAGTATGGTGGGGAAAGAATATCATGTGGAATTTTGGAAGAGAAACATGTTCGACGATACTCATCCTATATAAAGGTATGATAATAGTGTTAGATGTCACGCTTGTTATAACATATAGAACTACAATTATTGATGTAAGATGAATGAATCATATTATAAGAATTATTGCAATTTATCCATATGTAACAATAAGGGACACAGACTACATGTGGCAATATAAAATTATTGTAGCAGGGGATTTTAACTGTAATTTAAGTCAGAATAAAAAGAAAGCATAGGATGTTAAACTAGTATGAGACATTATAAAATATGGACAGTTAAGAACCTAAAGTTCAAAGGCATAGACATATGGGAGAGGAAAAAAGAAGGGAAAAATAGATATTTTACTGTCAGCATGTTTATTAATAGTAAAAGAAGGTGTTGTGATGACATTTTTTTCAGACCATAGAGCAATATGGATTATGACAAAAGGAAATGTGGAGTATAAAAAATATTGAAAGGTTGAAAAAGGGTGAACAAGATGAAATAGGATAATGTAGGGAGAGAAGATATAATGAAATTATGCTAAGATCATGTGGAGATGAGAGAATTTTACAAAGAGTGGTCAGAGTGGTGGTTAAAAATTGTTATGTATTGTGAAGATATGTGAAGGCTGCCAGCCTAACTAGATAGAATTTTGTAGATAATTCTGTCATTTGTAAATATTAATATAAGCCACAGGCTTGTTCTCTTAAATGTGAAAAGACTGTATTGGATGCTGAATTGCAAAAACATAACAACAGTGCACTCTGCAGTAAGAAAGCTGATAAGCAAGCATTTTATTACTGTTTTTGACCTCAGGGCTTGGAGCCATGGTGTCTGAACCAGCAGATTCTTTCTTTTGTTTTGAGAATAGCGTTAATTGCTAGAATTTGCATGTATAGTGTATTTTATTGCTGTAGCTTCCTGACCAGGTGCAAGATCAAAAGGGCTGCTAAACCCTGAGTTTCTGTTAGCCTGTGAACCAGAGGAAAAATGATGTAATCTGAAATGAGTCAGTAGTACTGTGTTATCAATTTAAGGGCACAGAGAGATAAAGAGAGAGACTCAGGGCATTTTGCATTTGTCTTCAGAACATCCAACATCACCAGCACTGCTTTGCTGTATATGTAAGTTTATTTTAGAACTGTGATTTCAATTAGATATAGGTAGGAAATAGGAAGATTAGACTAGTTGTTTTCTGTATTGATATTAGAACTATTCTACTGTTATTATTTTAAGCATTTTCCTGTGATCTCTGAACTCTTGACTAGATCTGTAAAGTAAGAAGTATTGTCTTGTGTTTTTATTATTTATTATTAAATATTTTTAAACCTTTCAACTGTGGCTGTTTTGTGTAGAAATAATTTAAACTCTAGAGTGTATTGCATGTATATAGTGATACTGTACTAAGCCACTCCAATAAGCCTTGCTGTTCAGTTACACTTACCATTTGGATAATAATACTGCACAGTAATAATTGGACACCCTTTGATATGGGCCTTATTAGCAGCTGATAAGTAAGGGTCCTGGTGGCAGTGCTTACTACCTTATAGCCTGGACAGAAGGGGCACAGCTAGGGAACCTGTGCCAGCCATCCCCGGGTGGGCCTGTGTGGTTGTATATAAATCATATCTCAAAGTGTGTGTGTGTGTGTGTGTGTGTGTGTGTGTGTGTGTGTGTGTGTGTGTGTGTGTGTGTGTGTGTGTGTGTGTGTGTGCGTGTGTGTGTGTGTGTGTGTGTGTGTGTGTGTCTGTGTGTGTGTGTGTGTGTGTGTGTGTGTGTGTGTGTGTGTGTGTGTGTGTGTGTGTGTGTGTGTGTGTGTGTGTGTGTCAGCTACATGGGCAGGGACATGAAGCACTGGTTGGACAGAGAGAGTGCTTGGAGTACTTGGCTTGGGACCCTGGCTAAGGACCCCACTCTATAGCTGTGCCAGTGGGGATTCTTACTGGGGATCTGGAGAGAAAGGGAGAAACCAGCCCCAGACTGACTGTGATCTCTGTGTGCTCTTAAGGGAAATTGTACTTTACTGTGTGTGTACTTGTTATCCTTCCTAATGTGGATGCCCTTCACTGGTTTTAGTGGTAAGCATTGAGGCTCCTTGATTGCTGGGCCAGTGCACGGCATCACATATTAATTGTTTGACAGTGGTGGGATATCCACACCACATATTCATTGGTTGGCACATACTAATTGGCTTGTAGTGGTGTGGATAGTGAATTCCTGTAGCTTGTGTACAGTGATCACTGAAGGTGTTTTTGTACTCTACATCAGCCAAACAGTGAATATTCAGAGTTCAGATCATAATTGTTTTATTTCTTTTGTGAGCTTAGTTAGTCAGGGAGACCAGGCAAACATGTCAGCAGAGGAGTATGGAAAGCTGACAAGGAGCCAGTTGGCTGAGATGTGCCAGGCTAAAGGACTGGTGCAGCGAAATTACATGGTTGCAGCTTTGGTCACAGCTGCATTAGAAAACAGCAACTAGGAGGATGATCAGACTGGCTGTGGAGATGTACAACACTCAGGGAATAGACAGCTCAACCTTTGTGCAGATGACTTAAAAATCCATCTGCAGCTAAAGCGATTTGAGTTGGAGGCCAGATGTTTGGAAATGGAAGCTGTAGAAAATGAACGGCAGAGGCAGCATGAAAAGGAGATGCTGACTCTTTGCCAGAGTGATGGAGGTAATGGGGAAAGGAGTAACTGGACCCCAGAAGCACAAAAGGTCAGTACATTTTTTCCACAGTTTACAGAGGGGGATAATTTTGATAGTTTCATTCATATGTTTGAGAGGGTATGTAAACAGTATGATGTTGACCAAAGGCTCTGGGTACAGTTCTTGATCCCCTTACTCCATGGTAAAGCTGTAACTATTTTGTCCAAAATGTCTGACATTAACTGTTTTGATTATACAGCTTTTAAGAATTGCTTGTTAGAATTTTTTAAGCTAACACCTGAAACTTATAAGGAAAAGTTTTGTGAGCATGGATGCAAGGCAGATGAAAGTGTGTGCGAATATGTTGCTGAACTGAGCACTTATTTTCATCAGTGGATACGTGGATGTCAGGTCGCCACTTTTGAAGCTGGCAGTGGTGAGGGAACAAGCCATTAGCACTTTGCCTGAGGACATGAGGATCTGGTTAGCTGATAGACAATGTGCTACTTCAGATGAGGTGGGGAAGAAGGGAGACCTATACCTAGCAAGCAGGGTAAGCCACTAGTCTGGGTACATGTCCAGGACCTAGGGTTAAATGTTTTGAATGCAACCAGTGGGGCCATGTGGCATACATATGTCCACAGAGGCAAGGTGGGGAACAAAAGGTGAGACAGCCAATAAGTGGTAAAGACAAAATGCCAATAGTAGGTTGTCTTGAGACAACAGGGGTGCTGAACTACCATCCTGCAGATGTCCTGATAGAGAAGGATTTTAATAAGGTGGCACTATGTGTTAATGCAGTTACATGCAGTCAGGCTTTGAGACAATCATGTGGGTCTAGTAGCCTGGGGGGACCTGGACAGATGGCATACTTGCAGCCAGGACTGATGAGGTGGTTACTTCAGGGAGGAAGCTACACTGTAGCAGTGAGACTGAAGATGAGCCACAGCTGCTTGTGGGTACTGATGTTCCCTTGGACAGAGTGACTGCAAAGGTAGATGTGAGTAATAGTAGTACCCAGGCTGACAGTGGGGCACTGCTGTTAGAGGATGCCAGACTTCCTGAGGAAGGGAAGCTGGGAAGGGTTACAAAGAGATAGCGTTGAGACAGGCTCAGCTCTCAGACCCTACATTGCAAGGCCTGAGAGGGGAAGCTAGTGAGGGACCTAATTCTCAAGGGAAGGGGGAATCTCTATACTGGGACAAATGATTACTGTACAGATAGTGGACTCCTGAGAGAGGGCTAGAAAGTGAGAGAATACAGCAGTTGGTAGTGCCTAGAGCCTACCATCTGGCACTTCTAGCCATAGCCCATGATATTCCCTTTGCAGGTCATATGGGCATAAAACATACAAAGAGACGTGTTGTGCAGAACTTCTATTGGCCTGGAACTTTCAGAGATGTAACTGGGTACTGCAGGACCTGTGAGCAGCACAAAAAGGTAGGCAAGGTGGGAGACAAGGTGAGAGCTCCTTTGATGCCTTTGTCTGTGATTGAGGAGCCATTTCAGAGGGTAGCTATGGAAATTGTGGGGCCTCCATTGAGACAGAGAAGGTAGCAAATGCTTTGTTAGAGATTTTCAGCAGGGTATGTTTCCCAAAAGAAATACTGACTGACAGAGGTGCCAATTTCATGTCAGACCTGATGGCTTGTCTGTGGAAGTATAGTGGGGTAAAGCACCTGAAGACCACCCCCTACCATCCCCAGACTAATGCTCTGGTTGAGAGATTAAACTCTACAATCAAGTCCATGCTATGGGCATTTACAGACCAATTTAAGAGTTAGTGGGATAAATATTTGCCCCATCTGTTGTTTGCTTACAGAGAGGTACCCCAGGAATCCACAGGTTTTTCACCATTTGAGTTGTTGTATGGGCATAGTGTTAGGGGACCTCTAGATTTAATTTGTGATGAGTGGGAACGTGAGTGTGAACCTCACAAGAAGTCTGTTGTGGCATATGTCCTAAACTTCATGACAAGGCTCAGGAAACTCATGGGCTTGGCCTAGGAGAACCTGGCAGAAGCCCAACAACAGAAAAAGGTATGGTATGACAGGAATGCTTGAACTAGAGAGCATGCTGTAGGGCAGCAGGTAATGGTTCTCATTCCTTTCATATACAACAAGCTGCAAGCCAATTGGGAGGGACCCTACAAGGTGGTAAGAAAGGTAAGTGATGTAAACTACATGATGGAACTGCTAGGCAGGAGGCAGGGGCACAAACTGTACCATGTTAACATGATGAAACATTACCATGATAGGGTGGCCCTTGTGATAAGTATTTGAAGTGGCTTGCAGGAGGAGTCTGAGTGAGATCTGGTGACTGATCTCCTCAGTGAGGCTTGGACAGACATCTCAGTGGAAGGGGTAGCAATGTCCCAGCAGCTATCTCCTACCCAAGTTTGAGAAATCTGAGCAGTGCTACAGGGGTTTGGGGACATGTTCACTGAGAAACCAGGGTGCACCCACCTGGTGCAGCACCAAGTGAATACAGGACCCCAAAAGTCTATTAGGCAGGCCCCTTATAAGGTGCCTGAGAGAGTCAAACAGACTCATAAGGGAAGAAATACAGGAAATGTTGGAACTAGGGGTAATTCAAGAGTCCAACAGTCCCTGGGCCTCCCCAGTAGTGCTGGTGCCAAAGAAGGATGACAGCACCAGGGTCTGTGTAGACTACAGGAAATTAAATAGTCACACAGAGTCAGATGCTTACCCCATGCCTAGGACAGATGAGACCCTAGAGCAGCTGGGTGGGGCTAAGTATCTTTCAACCATTGATCTTACCAAGGGTTACTGGCAGGTGCCCTTGACTCCCAGTGCTAGAGAGAGGTCAGCCTTTCTGACTCCTTTTGGCTTGTATGAGTTCACAAAGATGCTCTTTGGGATGAAAAATACCCAACCAACTTTCCAGTGGCTGGTAGATCATATCCTAGCAGGAGCAGGAGGGTTTGCCCTTGCTTATCTAGATAATATTGCCATCTACAGCCATTCCTGATAAAAGCACATTCAACATGTCAGGGAGGTGCTGGGCAGACTACAGAGGGCAGGGTTGACCATTAAGCTGAGCAAATGTCAGGTGGGTATGGCAGAGGTCTCCTACCTGGGACATAGAGTGGGGAGTGGTAATATCAGGCCAGAACCTGCCAAAGTGGAAGCCATTCAGGCATGGCCTGCACATGTTGCCAAAAAGCAGATGAGGACATTCTTAGGGACAGCAGGGTACTACAGAAAGTTTGTCCAGAGTTATAGTACCGTAGCTGCTTGCCTCACAGATTTGACAAGGAAAAACAGGCCAGATAAGGTAATGTGGACCCCAGAATGAGAGCGGGCATTCCAGAAGCTTAAAGAAGCTTTGAGATGACCCCCTGTGTTAGACAGTCCAGCAAAGAATTTGTTGTGCAGATGGATGCTTCAAACCATGGGGTGGGGGCTGTACTTAGCCAGATTTCTTCAGTGGGAGAAGAGCACCCAGTGGTTAATCTCAGTCGTAGACTCCAACCCAGGGAGGAATGCTATATAGCTGTGGAAAAGGAATTTCTAGCCATAGTGTGGGCACTGCAGAAACTTCAGCCTTATCTGTATGGAAGAAGATTCACTGTAGTGACAGATCACAATCCCCTAACATGGTTAAACAGAGCCAGCCAGCAAAATGCCAAGTTGCTAAGATGGAGCCTATGGTTGCAAGCATATGATATGTCAGTACAGCAGTGCAGTGGGAGTAGCAATGCCAACAGAGATGGACTCTAAAAACAGGGGATGGGGTAAGGTATACTCAGACCTAACTCTCTCAAGCAACGTTTCTCAAGGGTCACTTAAAAAAACTAGCTTGAGTTATTCGTGTGTGTGTGGGGGGGGTATGTGAAGATATGTGAAGGCTGCCAGCCTAGCTAGATAGAATTTTGTAGATAATTCTGTCATTTGTAAATATTAATATAAGCCACAGGCTTGTTCTCTTAAATGTTAAAAGACTGTATTGGATGTTGAACTGCAAAAGTGTAACAACAGTGCACTGTGCTGTAAGAAAGCTGATAAGTCAAGCATTTTATGATTGTTTTTGATCTCAGGGCTTGAAGCCATGGTGTCTGAACCAGCAGATTCTTTCTTTTGTTTTGAGACTAGAGTTAATTGCTAGAATTTGCATGTATAATGTCTTTAATTGTTGTAGCTTCCTGACCAGGTACAAGATCAAAAAGGCTGCTAAACTCTGAGTTGCTGTTAAACTTGGAACCAGAGGAAAAAAATGATGTAATCTGAAATGAGTCAGTAGTACTGTGTTATAAATTTAAGAACAGAGAGAGAGAGAGAGAGAGAGAGAGAGAGAGAGAGACTCAGGGCATTTTGCATTTATCTTCAGAACATCCAACATCGCCAGCACTGCTTTGCTGTATATGTAAGTTTATTTTAGAACTGTGATTGCTGTTAGACATAGCTAGGAAATAGGAAGATTAGACTAGTTGTTTTCTGTATTGATGTCAGAACTATTCTACTGTATTATTTTAAGCATTTTCCTGTGATCTCTTAACTCTTGACTACCACTGTGTAGTAAGAAGTATTGTCTTGTGTTTTTATTTATTATTAAATATTTTTAAACCTTTCAACTGTGACTATTTTGTGTAGACATAATTTAAAGTCTAGAGTACATTGCATGTATATAGTAATACTGTACTAAGCCACCCCTATAAGCCTTGCTGTTCAGTTACACTTACCATTTGCATAACGATATTGCACAGTAATAATTGGACACCTTTTGATAAGGGCCTTATTAGTAGCTGATAAGTAAGAGTCCTGGTGGCAGTGATTACTACCTTATAGCCTGGACAGAAGTGGCACAGCTAGTGAACCTGTGCTAGCCTAGTGTCTATATGGTTGTATATAAATCATATCTCAAAGTGTGTGTGTGTGTGTGTGTGTGTGTGTGTGTGTGTGTGTGTGTGTGTGTGTGTGTGTGTGTGTGTGTGTCAGCTACTTGGGAAGGGACATGAAGCACTGGTTGGACGGAGAGAGTGCTATGACTTGGCTTGGGACTCTGGCTAAGGACCCCACTCTATAGCTGTGCCGGTGGAGAGTCTTACTGGGGATCTGGAGAGAAAGGGAGAAACCAGCCCCATACTGACTATGATCTCTGTGTGCTCTTAAGGGAAATTGTACTTTACTGTGTGTGTACTTGTTATCCTTCCTAATATGGACGCCCCCCACTGGTGTTAGTGGTAAGGACTGAGACTCCTTGATTGCTGGGCCAGTGCATGGGCGTCACATATATTATGGGTGAAAGAAAAAATAAATATGGAAAAAATAATATATAAGAAGTTAAATTATGATATTACTGACTGTTTAGGGAAAATAATGCAACTTCTTTATTAAAGAACAGGAATTATATGAATTGAATAAAAGAAGAATAGAACATTTGCTGTATAAACATAAAAGAAAATTATGGAAATAGTAAGAGAGTATATTAAGACATTATTTAAAGGGCAGAAAATAAAGACAGTTAAGAAATGGAATGTATGTACATTATCTGATAAAGACAAAAAAGATTTGGGAAAAATTATAACAGGAGAGTAGAACAGGTTATGAAAGCAGTGAATTTAGATTCGGCAACTGGACCGGATATAATGAAATACAGAAGATATAAAAATATTACTTCAGATTAAAAAAATGGTTTGTATGAATGACACTTGTATGAATGGCTGGATAAAGGTTTCATGTATAAAGAACTGTGTAGGGGTGTTGTAAGATTTATATGGAAAAAGGTGATAAATATGAATTACAGAATTGGAGGCTAATTGTGTTAAATAATATGAACTATAAACTTTTTATGAAAACTATACAAAAATAGGATGGAGAAGAAAGTAGGTAAAGTTATAAATAAATATGCATCTGGTATAAAAGGAAAAATGGCTCAAGATTTGTCATTGATAATCAGGGAACTTGCCAAGGATATAGTGTATAGAAATGTTTGGGCTAAATGAATGGTGGGGATTTATGTAAAGTGTTTGATTCAGTGCACCATTCTGTATTATGGGATATATTTAAAGTTTATAATATAAGTAAAAAGGTAAAAAAAAAATGTGATACACCATATAGACATAATATAGTTAAGGCATTGGTAAATGGGGTGGTTAAGTGAAGATATACAGATTAAGAAAGGTATTAGACAAGGTTGTCCATTGAGTGGCACATTATTTGTATTAGTAATGAATGTGATATCTACACACATGAATAGTGAGAGAGAGAGATGGAGTTGATGAGTTATATTTGCAACAAAGGGATACAATTGCCTATTTTGTTAACATATCCAGACAATATTATTATTGTTGCAAAAGATGAGTTAAGTATGAGCAGAGGGATAAAACAGCTGTAGAAGAGTATTCAACTAATAGGGTTTTTGATAAATAAAGAAAAAAGACAATGATTAGGATTTGAGGGGATGATTGGAAGAATTAAATTTAATATGATAAAAATCAAAATTCTTGGAATTAGTTTTGGGAAACAAGAAATTATAGAAACACTACGGAAAGAAAACGTAGAGAAAATAAAATATACATGTGTGGTTTGGAAGTCTTAAACTTTCATTTTAAAAAAGTATGTTTAATTAATTCTTTTTTATCTAGAATTGCTTATTTAGCATTTATTTCCAGTATTTCTTTGAATATGCAAAAAGAAATGTACAATATACGTTTTTCCTTTATTTGTGGATTTAGTTTAAATCTGATGGAAATGTTTTATATGTAAGTAAGGAAAAAGGAGGGTTGGGGACTAATAAATCCAACAGTTTATATTGCATCATTAAATTTATAAAGAGTGGTGAAATGTTTAAAGGGCAGTGAGGCTTCTTTGTTAACACAGATATTAAGTTTGAAGTATAAAATGGAATGGGTAATTTTTTACTTAAAAAAGGAGAGTTTGTTGCAATAAAGACATGGAGAATTATCAAGAGAAGATTACTCTTTGGATGTTAAATGTAAAGGAAGTTGAAAACAGGAAAACATGGTATAAAATATCATAGAAAAGTTTTTTTTTTCAAATAGATCCATGAAAAGAGTTAAAGGAAAAAAAAAGCACTATAAATGTAAGAGTGGAAGGATGTAAGGATGTGATAGAATACCAAGATTTTTTATGGAGACTGAGTATTCAAAAATTGTCAGTAAAGGCAAATATGCTTTATAAAAGCAAAAAATATAGAATGTGTACGTTATGTGGCAACTTTGAAACTAGTAAACATGTTTTTCTATGATGTAAAAGAGTTAAATGTTATAGAAAATGATTTTGGATAAGAATTATGTGGAGGGATTAAAAGAATTCATAATTTACACATGGACATAATTGAATTTGCATATTACAGAAACCAAATTAAAATATGTAGAAAGAATTGATAAAAGAATGTTTTGTATTTTATGGTTAATTTGGAACCACAGAGTGAAGGAAATTATGTTCAATGATGTTCAGTGAAAAATTGCATTTGGCAATGATGCTAAAAAATAAGATTTTGGTTGTGGAAGTTGAAGTGGTGGTTAGAAAACAAAAATAATTATTATATGTATGCTGAAGAGATTCTAAAAGAAAGATGTGCTGTGCATATTGCTTATTATAAATATAGTACATAGTCTATACAGTGTACATAAAATGTAAATAGGTATGGTTATTTTAATAAACAACCCCTACTCGTTTTGATAGCTGCTGTAAGATCCTTTATATCCACCCAAACTACCACCAACTCAAGCAGATGGGAATCTCAGTTTAATGTCTCATCAGATGGATGACAATCAGGAGTGTAGCACCCCTCCCATGCTGTACTGCAGTGTCAGCAATCCAATCAACTGGAGTGGGAGTAGAACCCACAACCTTTTTGTCTTCCAGCACTAAAGGTTAGTGTGCTACTTTGTTGCACCTCTGAAACTAAATAATATATCAGGCTGCCCCTTTGAAAACTGTGAGATTTTTATACCAAGCACAGTCCATTTAGAGCAATGTAATAAACAGTTTTGATCTACAGATAATTTGAGCATAAAGGAGGACAAAATAGGAATATCTAGTTAAGCTTGCTGTGCAAAGATTTGTAGGATAGCCAACACTGTGAGGTCCAGCCCTGCATGACATATATAATCTTTTATATCTATTAATTTTCACTCCATGCCTTGCTTATTACGGGCAACCTCTATAATAATTTTTCCTAACTGCAGCCCAAATTGCGCATTCCCTTATTTAGCACTTGTCTCACAGTGGGATTGTTTGCCTAAAATGGTACACTGTAACAGAAGGCAATGCAGATTCTGTAGCAAGGGATCAGGAAGGTTACCTGTACCTGGCATACTCTTAACATGGCATTATGGTCATCAAAAATTCACCTACATCTATAGTGTAGCATCAGTCCTACTCAGATTCCCATAAACTCCACCATATTTTTGCAAATTGCTAAAAATGAAACTAAAAGCCCATACAATTGTACACAAAATGCAGGTGTACAAACAATCTGATAACATCCTAGCCAACCAATACACCCCCAAACCCAGAAGTATCCTTACTTTTAAAGAAAGGAAAACAATGTAAAAACATAAAAATAAAACATGGATCATCTCCCATTTGCTTCATGTAAAAATATAACATAACACTCTGTATATACAAAATATATAAACAGCCCTCAAGACAGTATAAATCAAACTTCTAGAAATTATTTTTTCATATTAGAATAATCCAAACTTAAAATGTAGGAATGAAAATAAAACACTGACTGCAACTACCCAATTATAAATATAGACTAAAGTTTAACTAAAAATAAAACTAGCTAAAACTCCTAACCAAATTACAGAACTTGTAGATCCTAATATAACCCCACTATACCTGAAAAACTTCAAATATATAAAATGACCTTATAAAAAAGATTAATAAATGCCTCAACTCTAGAGGAAAAAAGAAAACACAAACAAGATTCTGCATTCATATAATTCTTAGCAAATTACCTAAACCTTTGCAGTTTACTAAAGTCAATTGAAACACTACTATATGGGTGCCTGATTTGTGATACATCAAACATATTACACTATAGGGTTTATGAATTTTGTTATTCATGGCTTTGCCACTCATCTCAAAATATGTTCTCTAAATCATGTAGAACAAGGTGCTTCATTAATCACATAACAGACCCCATGTATTCTATATTTATTGTTATTCTGTGAGAGTTATCAACTACTTTAACAATGTATTCAGTCATTGTAATTCAGCCCCAGTCACACATAAGGAAAGATTAAAAACAAAATACATACACACACACACACACACACACACACACACACACACACACACACACACACACACACACACACACACACACAAAGAACTTCAACATTGTGTAAAACAAGGAGACCAAAACCAAGACATTGTTTAGGTAGTATATAAAAGAAGATGTCTTGTGCATTTTAAAAATGTTTCTGAAGAAGTCCATCAAGATTTGGGATAAAAGCAGCTCCATTGGGTGTTTTTTGGTTTACACACAAAAATAAAGTTAAACTGCACAAAACACTATACTTGCATTAAACAAATCACAGAAATGAAATGTAAGCTAGTAAGCTGAAATGTAATGGCTAGCAGATTTCTAGATTTACCTGGACATCGTTTTACCATTACTACACAACTTTCTCATACTGTAAACTAAATGGGAATCTTTTTTCTGCAAAATGTTAAATGAATGCAACCAACTATAAATCATTTTTCTCTGTAAAACGTACACTGAATGTAACTAAATTTATCCTGTATTCTCTGTTAACATGTATATTAAATATAACTGGAGCTTTTCCTCAGGTCTCCATTGAAAATGGGTTTCTAACCCAGCTGGACTAACCCGGTTAACAAATGTCAATAAATAAATAATAAAATTATCAAAACAAAAATCAAAATATAGTAATTAAAAAATAATAACACAAACATAACAAGTCAGTCAGAAAACATTACTTCTAGCATAACAAACATGATTCTAAATAAACTAACAAAGGCCTTAAACTACAAAACTAAAATATATGAATATAACTCTCAATAGACTTCTAAAACATCTGTATAAACTTAACCAACATTGTCAAAGATTAACATTTACCTTAAACCTACATTTCAAAACCATGAACTAGACCTTTTTTTTTGCAGGGGGCAATCCTTCCTGAAATCCCACACCCACTGCTAATTATAAATACTAACTCGGAGACCACATAACAGTAAGGTAAACAATAATTCCCTTACCATGCAGCAATATAATCCCATATAAAAGGTTGCTGTCAAAAACTCAGTTTGAATGATCATTCGCTCATAGGATCATTCTTTTTTTTTTACAACAGAAAAAATTGTTCCCTCATATCAATGTTCACTGTTTCAAACTGTACCCATATACATAGATATATATTTGGTTGAATATTAAGAAAAGTGTTTTTCTCACAGTATTTGTTAATTGGAAGAATAACTGAATGTTTATTTTAAATAATGTAAGACAAGCAAGAGTGCAGAGTAATGTCAAAACTTTCTTATGCATGTTTCTTCATTGGGGTTTAATGTGTGTGCATTTGAGTATTTGTGGGTTATAGTTAGACTAATGGCTAGGGAAGAGGAAAGACCTGTCTGAAATGTGTATCAGTATATATGTGTGTGTGTGTGTGCGTGTGTGTGCGTGTGTGTGTGTGTGTGTGTGTGTGTGTGTGTGTGTGTGTGTGTGTGTGTGTGTGTGTGTGTGTGTGTGTGTGTGTGTGTGTGCGTGCGCACGCATGCGTGTGTGTGCATGTATGCGTGCTCATGTGGTTGTGTGTGTCTGTGTCCTTTAATCTTGTTTAGTGGCACTGTTAGTAAAGGATCTTTAGTACCCTAATGTGTAGTATTAAGGCTAGGGGCAGGAGTAAGAGTAGGGTTAACACATATGAATAAGATGCTGCAGGTAGGTAAATATTTAAACTCATTTAGGTACTATTTGTTGATAATTTAGCAGTATTAGTACTCAGTACTCCTTTAGGATACTGTTAAATTAATCATGTTCTTTAACATAAATTTATTTATGTAAAGTTTTGTTCTGGGAAAACTTTACCCCAGTCCACTTTTAACCTTGCGAAAATTAGAAAATAGATACCAATTTTGAGGTACATTGCATGGAGTAGGTTTTATTAAAAGTAACCTGCATTATTTGCCTATCTAAGTTACATACTGACCACTTGTTTTACTGGTTATGTTTAGAACTTTGCATTGTTATTTCTAGCTAACATTAATATTAGTGGAAAGGTCTCCTGTAAAAATCCATATAATAAAACAAAACTGTAACCAGGTGACACAGAAACATGAAAAAATATTCCTCAGTTTAGTGTGTTCATCCTAAAAATGCTGTTATTTCTATCTTGCTGTCTCCATACTCTTTCAGGCATTACAGAGGCATACTACCCTCCACCCCCTCTCACAAAAAAAAAAAAAAAATACAAGTTTCCACAGAGCATACCATGACTGAGGGAGAGTGAACCCCGTTTTTAAGTATCTAATTTGAATTATTGAGGTAAGGCTTCCTTAACTATAATCTAGACATTTTCCAACTGAGATTTCCTGCTGTGTTTCCTAGGGCCATGTGCCTTTGGGACAGGGGCCCTTCCTTCTGCTACTGTTAGATTATACCACTTGACACTGCTTTAGGGATGCATTCTAATATATAATGGTGAGGCTGACTTGTAAGGTCTCCAAATTATTTGCTAGCTTGGCACTCAGATGACTTTAGTGCACCACTCCCCCAATATTTTATGTTCAGTACTAGGACTACCTGCTTGTGTTCTTGCTATTCACAGGCAAATCAGGCACAGTTGTTCACAACTGATTTTAAGTAGATTTGCTTGGCAGACCTATAGTCTTGATTTCTAATTGTTGCTGTTTTTTTTCCCGCCTGCATTCTAAATGCATATGCATGACCACATACCTCAGATAAGACGTGCACCTACATGTAAAAATATCATTTGGCATAAAGACCACTTAAAAGATAGCGTGAAAACTTGTGACAGACATTAAGACTCTACAGACCTCTAGTTTCAGAAAGTTTAGTGCATGAGCTAACTTGGTTCCAGATGTCTTTCAAGTAAACCTTAAGAAAATAAGATGACATCCAACTCTTAGGTGTTGTAAAATATATAGCATATTGGTGAATCATATATAGTTATCTAATAGCTTATGCTACATTCATTCTGTGATAGTAAATAACCTCAGATCTTCTTTGTTGAGGGCTACCACTTTGATACTAGATCATAATACTTGGATTTACTCCCTGTATGTGTGTGTTTTGTATGACTAGAAGATGAAAAGACTATGAGATCTTACCTGCAAGAATCCAGTGCAGGTCTCAGGATAGCTAGATATTAATATAAGTAGGCATGATGCTTCCTGATATAACCCATGTAAGTTCTACATTCTTGTTAATTCTTCCGACTGTAGTGTTACACATATTTCATTAAGCATGAAAAAATCTGATGTACTACAACTTTTCTTTTTTATATACTGGTTTATTTTGAAGTATTTGCGTTTTCTGATGTATTTCACCATTTGAGTTTACTTTGTATCATACTTTGCTCTATTTTCTGTTGGCAGCTAAGCCAGTCAACAAATGTAATAGTTTAAGCATATTGGGGGTGTGTAGACACTGCAATAAGCTTAAATAGGATGCAAAATTAAGACAAATCATTTTAGCTTCCTTTTTCTGACAGAGAAAAGAATTAACTCACTAAAGACGTTGAGTAAAAAATATTGCAAAAATGGAAAACGTGAAGAAATGTATCCAGAAAAGGGTAAGCTTACTGAAGAGGATGACTTTAGCCTCAGACCTTGATATCGAAGTTGTGTAGCAATAGTTGAGGATGTGAACTAGGTACTTCATTTTTACAGTCTCCCAGAGCAAGAGATATGAAGCCATTTACATCTGTGCCTATGAGCCTCAGCTTAAGTCACTGTACAACAACACCTTGATAGAGCAAGTAAACAACATCAAATTACTAGGTGTCACCACAGATGACCAGTTGAAACTCAACAGTAATGTATCACACATGGTTAAAAAAAAATCATCAAAACCTAGGTACATTGTAAAAACCTCTATCACTGACAGCCAGAAGATATATACCCCCTACTTTCTTACTGCAACCTCTCTTCTATGTTGCCCAATCTTCACTAACCATCAAGTCTCACAACTGTCCAAATCTAAGCAATGCTACAATAAAATAACCTGATTTGCAGTAAACCGAGAAATGCTACAATAAACTTACCTGATTTGCAGTAAACCATAACAATAGAACAAACCCTAGCCTAGCCCTCAGAGAATTAAACTGGTTAGAAGTGCCACAACATCTAGCTATTTCGCTGCTAAAGAAAATACACAGACTTTTCAATAAGTCAGAATATTGCCAGCTATTAACTTACCCACGGTGGTGGTGCTGCGGTAGCGTTGTTGCCTCACAGTAAGACGCTGTCCGGTTCGATTCTCAGCTAGAGCGTCTTCTGCGTGGAGACATGTATGAATGGGTGTGCCTTCGTTGAAGTTTGCGCATCAGGCCTGGCAAGCCAGTATGTAAAAATCAACTGCCAATCATTAGTGGACCGGAGTTCCACTGTGGCGACCCCTAACCGGGAAAAGCCAAAAGACACAAACAAATTGCCAGCTATTAACTTAATATAGCACTATTCCCTCAACAGAATTTTACACTCCAGAGAAACTTCACCAATCACTGTTGGAAACTCCTGGGTTCTGGCTAGTGTGATTCTCAAACAATCTGGAAATATATCGCTGATTGATAAGTATATTTCTTGGCATTTTAACCTTTCCGAGTTTTGCAGTGTCCTAATTTTTCCTGACTGAATTGTTTTATATATTTTCTGGCATTGTTTTCTGTTCGCATCTGTCCTGCAACTGTTTTCCCCTCTCCCCCACCCTATTCTTGTGTTGTTATAGTTGGTGGCTTTGCAGTTGCCCACCCCTACTGTAAATTTGATCTGGGACACCCCTCCCAGTCTGGTGTTCACTCTACTTAATACAGAGAGAACATTTGAGAAGGCCACCCCACTTAGGTTCTTAACCTCTGCTCCTCCTTCTCTCTTCCTCTCTCCTTGCACTTTACTAAAAAAAAAAAAAAAAAAAAAATAGCACTTTATTTTGCTTTTGCCTCTTCTTAAAATACTCAGTTGTATTTATTCTGCTGCATTTATTAATGCTTGGTAGTAGCCTGATTAAATTGTAACTGTTATTCTACGCCTTTCGGTCTAAGCACTTGGGCTTCAGACCAGTTGTTTTACATTAAGAAGGTTTGTGGTCTGCACTGTTGTGGCAGGACAGGTAGCTTACATCCTTCTAAACTGGGAATTGCTGATTGAAGGCTCAGTGTCTGTTACTTTAAAAGTGTATTAGTTCTGGTTTAAGCACTTGGTTTTCATGCCAGTTATTTTACATTAAGAAGGTTTGTGGTCTGCACTCTTGTGGGAGGAGAGGTTAGATTCTGCCCTTCTGAGCTGGGAATTTCTGGTTAAAGGATTATTGGGGCTGCTTATTTTAACTGTTTCTTTCTGAAACTGGTGCACCTTGTTTACTGTAGCATAGACTAGATTTGAGCATGCTGAATCTAGCTCTCTTTGTATAACTTGAGCACTAATCCAGACCATCTTTTTTTGGAGAAACTTCCACTGCACCCTAGTGGCAGGAGTGTGCAGTTAGAACTTGTCTGACTGAAGACTGCTGGAACAGGGCTCATTTTTGAGCTTTTTTACTGATTAATTGGGTAATTTGTTTAAATCAGTTTGCTCGTTTTCTATTGTTATATATAAAAAATTGTACTTTATTCATCTGCTTTTACTGTATTTGTGTTTCTTCCTACTTTATTGCATTTATTCTGCTGCATTTATTACTACTTGTTAGTAGCCTGATTAAATTGTAACTGTTATTCCAAGCCTTTGGTTGAAGCACTTGGGCTTCAGACCAGTTGTTTTACATTAAGAAGATTTGTGGTCTGCACTGTTGTGGCAGGACATGTAGCTTATATCCTTTTAAGTTGGGAGTTGCTGATTAAAGGCTTAGTGTCTGTTATTCTAAGAGTGTATTAGTTCTGGTTTAAGCACTTGGGCTCTGGGCCAGTTATTTTACATTAAGAAGGGTTGTGGTCTGCACTCTTGTGGGAGGAGAGGGTAGATTTTGCCCTTCTGAGATGGGAGTTTCTAGTTAAAGGCTTATTGTGCCTGTTTATTTGAACTGTTTCTTTCTGAAATTGGTGTGCCTTGTTTGCTGTAGCATAGACTAAATTCAGACCTGCTGAATCTAGCTTTGGTTGTATAACTTGAGCACTAATCCAGACCATCTTTTTTGGAGAAGGTTCCCCTGCACCCTAGTGGCAGGAGTCTGCAGTTAGAACTTGTCTGATCGAAGACTGCTGGAATAGGGCTCAGTATTTAGCTTTTTATTGGTTAATTTTTTTAAATCAGTTTGCTCATTTGCTACTGTTATAAAAAAAATACACTTTATGCATCGCCGCTTAGCTAGGGTTAAACTATTCCTGGTGCCATAAAGTCTGCTCTTCAAATTTTCCCTTACAACTAGCCATTTCTTCAGTTTTAGCACTCAAATCTGTTTCTTTGAGCTCAGCACTTGTTCAGAACTCGTAAGCACTAAATAAGCAACAAATTACTACAGCACTCAACTTTCCTAACTTGTCTAGAGGAAAACAGTTTTTAGTACTTAATAAATAAGCACCTATCCAGGCATGTCTAAGGTTCAGCTCCTAGTGTTATCTCCTGTCTACCTGATGAATTTGGGCATCTTGGGGCAATGCAGCAATTGCCTCATGTACTCAGACAACCCTCTCCTCCTACCACCCAACACTACAACCTGTGATAGAGGCATATATACAGCCAAACTGGAAGCAAAGCTCTCTTCACCCATGACTGGACTAGACAGTCAAGAGGAGAAGGTAAACACTTGCACCACACCATACTCATCACATAGTCCCTCAAAACCTACACCACCAAGACACACACATAGCATCACAAAACACACGCCTACATTCATGGAGGCTCTCAATAAAAATCTGCTCAAGCAACAGAGATCTCCAAAGCAGAAATGCATGCAACACCCTCCAACACAACAAAATGACACATAGCCCACAAACTCAGTGTGCCACTCAACCACAGCCCATAAGGCATAACAATGTACCCAACACTATAGTCATAGGTGACTCTATAGTCAGGCACACTGATGTTCCACTCACCAGGCTAAACAAGGAGAAAGTTACTGTCAGCTGCCTGTTGGGTGCCAGGATCCATCACACAATGCACGCAATCAGGTCACTCCACAACAAGTACAAATATGACTCTGTCATTGTCCATGTTGGTGTGAATGACCTGAGATGTACCTCTCTGGACTACATGAAAAGAGACATGGAGGCACTCTCCGATCTTGTAGCCCAGGCAGGTATGACTCTAGCCCTGAGTGGCATCCTGCCATCACCCAGAATGATACCACAGTACAAGGACAAAATGATTGACTTCAACAATTGGCTAAGCTTCTGGTGTCATTCTAAGGGGATCCAGTATCTGTCTGCCTGGGATGACATGATCGACAGACCACGATGCTTTGCCGGAGATGGCCTGCACCTGTCGCCCTTGGGATTCCGGATATCGGCTAAGACTCTTGCCACCCTTATAATGCCTTTTTTAGGCAAGGTTCAAATGACACATTCACCACTGTAACAGGTACAAGCACGCAAAATCTGAGGGTAATGCTACTCAGTGCTAGAAGTCTGAACCTCAAAATGCATTCACTCAAGGCACTCCTTAAAATGGAGAACATCAACATCTGTGCAGTGACAGAGACCTGGTTCAAGGCTCCAGAGAGCACCCCTGCATTACCAGGCTATAATTCATACCATACCTTACGACCACCTAACCTGGATCGAAACACTAAAGGTGGAGTCGTGTCCATATTCATTAAGGATTTCCACACCTCCAGGCTAGTTGCTCAGCATAATGCATCCGAGATTATCTAAGTGCAACTAACTCTGGGCAAGACAGAAATCCAAATTGTAACTTTCTATAGATCCCCCACCATGCCCAAGGATTCCCATTCCTCATTTCTTGACACACTGCAAAATATTAGGGTACAAACCAACACCCTAATAATGGGCAATTTCAACTACCCCACCATTAACTGGGAAAACTACTCATGTACCAACTCTTTTGCTCAACGTTTTCTGGAATTCATAAATTCCAGTGCCTTGGATCAACTTATCCACACCCCTACCAGGGGCAGCAATATGCTAGACCTGGTTATTACCAACATAGGTGACCGGTGTTCCACACCAGAGGGAAATTCTTCTTTGGTCAGATCCGACCACAAGCTAATCAGCCTAGACAGCCACATCCCGCCCCCACCCCCCCATTAGGGAAACCACCATAAAAAATTTCTCCAAAGCCAACTTCACGCTTTTTAAAACAGAAGTAGCAAACTTCACAACACCCATGCAGACAGACAATAGAGGTATGACTGCTGAATACTACACAAATACACTTTATAATCACTTACATGATCTGGTGGTCACCTGCCATAAACAAACTCTACAACAGAAGAAAGAAACTGTTGCAAAAAAGAGTAAAATCCCATGACTGGAAGAACTCCCCTGTCAGCCTCAGTAAGAAGCTGAGATCCCTCATAAAATCCTCCAAAGCTAGTTATGAAAACAAAATTGCCACTGATTCTAAAGGCAACCACAAAGCATTCTATAGCTATGTCAAGAATCTCAATGGTAATACTCAGATCTGCTCTGAGTTACAGCACAATGGCACTAAATATTCAGAACCAACTGATATTGTCAACATCCTGGCAGATAGGTTCAGTGCTAACTTTACCCCCCCCCCCACCCCCTAGCCCATCTCTATACCAGAAGAATGCAAAGCTCCTGTAATCACAGCTGCACAGATAAAAAACATGCTCTCCAAAGCCAAGAACACTCCATCCATTGGACCTGACAACATCCCAGGCTGCGTTCTACATGAACTACAGAATGAACTGGCACCCCACCTAAGCACCATGTTCAATCATAGCCTAATGGTGCACAGTGATGGTTATCCCACTCCACAAAGGGGGAGCCACCACGGACCCCAGGAACTACCACCCCATTAGCCTAATGAGCCTGGTCTGCAAGGCCATGGAACGTATCATCATGGAACTTATAAACAAAGACAGTGGTAATCTCCAAACTCTGGACCCCACCCAGTTCAGGTTTGTAAAAGGCAGATCATGTCTCCTAAACCTGATTGACTTCTTTGAAGCAGTCACCAAAGCCGTAGACGAGGGTAAGGTGGTTCACACAGCATATCTAGATCTTGTCAAGGCTTTTGACACCATCCCCCACTCTGGAATTATAGATAAACTCACCAAACTAGGTATAAATCCCTATGTCACAAGATGGGTTGCCAACTGGCTCACTGACATAACCCACACTGTCAAAGTAGCAGACTCCAAATCTGACTTCAGACCAGTGACAAGTGGAGTACCACAGGGTTCAGTCCTCGGTCCTCTCCTGTTTGGTATCTACTTTTCTGAAGTACAGGCTAACACAGAAGGTCTTTGGCTAACGAATTTTGCAGATGACTGCAAACTAGGAGCCATAACTGAAACTCCTAACAATGTGGACATCCTACAAAAGGGCCTCACTGAGACAGATGCCTGGTGTCAAAGCCATGGCCTCAAGCTCAATGCCAAAAAGTGCACTGTCATCCCCTTTGGTAAAAACTCTGTACTCATGAGCTACCACATAGGTGGTAGTCTACTTAACACTGAAAGTGTGATAAGAGACCTTGGGACCTTGGGATACAGGTGGACAGTAGTCTCTCCTTTGATAATCACATCATCACAGTAGTTAGGAAATCCTTCTACGTGGCACACCTCATTACAAAAGGTTTCTCATCCAGGAAAAGAGAGGTCACTCATGAGACCCATTATAGAGTATGATGCCCCTTTTGGTATGTACCTCACAAGACATCTACAACAACTGGAAAGGCCGCAGAAAATACCTCACAAAGATGATTACTGGCCTCAAACAGATGCCTATGCAGAACGTCTCAAAATACTCCAGCTTTACTCCGTTGCATATCGCCTATTCAGAGGCAATCTCTGCCTAACTTACAAAGCTGTGTCAAACCCAGAGCTGTTCGACATGCTTCACTTAAAGAAATCCCAATCACTCTGAGCTACACGCTCTAGGGACCTAAACCTTGTCACCACAATAAACAAAACAAGCTGGAGGGATAGATTCTTGTCCCAGAGACTTCCCATACTCTGGAACAAACTACCTATCTATATCAAACAGTCCCTCATTAGCACTTTTCAAGAAAACTCTTGATGATTGGATGGGAAATAGGAAATTCACCTGGGGGATCACCTCTGTGCCTCTGCTCAACAGAGGCACAGGAAAATTATTTTCTTGGGTGGCGAAAGCCAGGGTACCTTTTTGGCTAGGCTTGTACAGTCCCTAGGGCTGATAGCCTAGTACCTACCTATGAACCTATGAACTTATGAACTATAACCAAATCTAATGCAACAGATGACTCTCTAAATTCAAATAGTGTAGCTAAACTATGGAATCACATCCCACTACCACTGAAATTAATTCTGAATCCAAACTCATTTAAAACGCAACTAAAACTTTCCCTAGCAACTCAATGAAGTTGCTGCTGTATATCTCCAGGATAATTACCAGTGTTATCTTTAGCTTGTCGTATTGTCATACCATTTATCTTCATTCAGAACTTATGCTCCACAACTTGTATTCACCAATACCTAACTAGTTTTACTAGTATCTCCCACTATATATGTTGCTTTATCATGCTGCTCACCACCACTTCTATACTTCTAATATAAACTTTATGATATCCATGTATATAACTGTCTCTAAACCTACCTTATACCCCACCTCTTAATTATAATATTAACATCATCTGCCCTACCTAGTTTCTTCCCTCAGCTCCATTTATTTGAATTTCTCGGTACTAATCTCATGATTTATTATTTATCTAGTAAATTCACAAATGTTGTTGTTGTTTGTCTTTCGGCTTTTCCCGGTTAGGGGGTCGGCACAGCGGAACTCCGGTCTGCTAATGATTGGCAGTAGATTTTCATGAACGCCGAGGTGCCAGCTCGACGTTCAACCTTCAACGAAGGCACGCCCATTTACGCATGTCTTTCGAATGCCCACCTAACCCTGGGGAGGACATGAAGTCTCCACACAGAAGGCACTCCCTGCACTCCAGCCGAGAATCGAATGGGAGAACCTCTTGCTGTGGGGTAACAATGCTACCGCTGCACCACCGTGGCATAATAATAAATTCAAGAATACTCCTCTTGAAATGCTCAGTATACAACATCTGTTAATGCGTAAGTATATTTTATATTTTAATATTTGCCTCTATTTCATATACTGTAAATGTAATCTAATTAACAAATGTATATGTAACTGTTAATGTACATTACTTAATGTCTCTTTGTAAATATCACTGACTGTTTAAAAATGTTAAAATATGTTGGAGATTTTCTCCACAGGCCTTCACTGAAAAAGTTTTTTTTGGGTAAACCGAGATGGACACACCTGGTAAACAAAAGCAAAATAAATAAACTACACCAGGCATTTTTATTGTTACTGGCAGCTGGTCAAATGATAGCTACACCAAATACAATTTTGAAAGATGATGAGGGAACAGCTCCCAGGTCTTCATTTTACTTCCAAGGGATTAAAAGATGATGCATAGTTCTACAGAAAAGCCATCAGGATCAGGTTTTTGTCCCTTTTAGAGACCACTGCATCAAGGTTTAAAATGGGATTGTGTTCTCCTAAATATGTTCTACTGAAGGCCAAGCTAAGAGAATAAATAAATACATACATGCATACATAAATAAAAGGTCTAGAAACCAGTATCTGACAATCTGAAGAAGAAAAATGTAACTTGTAAGCTTGGCATCATTTCAGACCATGAAAACTCTTTTCACAGTATCTGGATTCTCTGCCTCATGATATGAACTTTTATAAAACTAATAATGCTGTGGGGAGAAGGACAACAGCCCTGCAACAAACATTTCATCTTAGAAAGGAAGACTCTTACATAAGGTATAGATACTGTTGTGTGTAGCAAGAAGTCTTCATATATTTAAAAACTTACAGGATTCAAGGAAAAAATATCAATTATCTTCTGAATCTCAGCCATCTGCCCACAGCTCTGATGATGGAATCACAGATGCTTTAGGTAAATTTCATAATGAAAATCATTAGCTTTAGTCGATAATCTGATTCTGCTACTTTGGTTATTCCTGCTTTACCTGATCTTTTTAATGCATCTTTTGCATGTACAGAAACTCTTCTGTTTAATGAATAAGTGAAGATGTTGGATAGATGCAGTAAAATGTTTATTCATCCAACATACTGGCTCTAAGGGCCAGTAATTAATTGGCTTATATGTTATTTTATCAAACCAAAACAAAATATTATCACAGGAGCAAGACATTGCAAAGAATTTGTCAGATTCTAATAAAAAGGAAGCTTTAATCACAAAGGCCAGACATGCTGAATCTTTTTGTAGTCAAGCAGAAAACCATGCACATGCTGCTGGGTCAAAGGCAGCTATGACAGGCACTGGTAGAAACAGACATACTTGGTTATATTCAAATAATTTGCCTGAATGTTTTATTAGCCAAATTCTAGGTATTCCTGTTGCACATAACTTTTTTGTTTTGTGATCCAAATGCAGACCTTTTGTAACACATCCATGAGAAGGTAAATTCTACTCAGCATCAGAACTAGAAACATCATGCAGCTGTTCTACCATTCCAGACAAATTATATAACTAGTAAATATATGCAAAGAAAGCCAAATCCCATCCATCAATCATCTTTTTCTAAACATGCCAAACATACTTCTTACAGACCTCCATACAGAAATTCTGATCATGGTGATCCCTACATAAACAATATTTTATTGGCATCTTCCAGTGTTTGCATGTATCTGAAAACCTGGTATGGTATGGTAGTGGTTGTTTTGGATGAATCACATTTTACTGAATCATAACTGACTGAACAAACTTGACTGAAAACATATTTAACTGCAAACTGATTTGACTGAACCATGATTGACAAATTTGTAAAGAACTAATAATTCACTTCTCTTTTCTCCACTGTTGTACAACTGTGGAGTTAGTATATTTAAGTACAGGGATGTGGGAGCGAAACCCCCACTTGGAATGGTGCCTGGAGTCTTGATCCCTGCAAAAATCAAGTTTTGAAGGAATGTTTGGTGTAATAAAGCTTTTTAGGCAACTGTGATTCCATGAAATTAGATTTTAGTTAAATGTATTTTAGTTACATCTGTTTCATTAGTTGTGACTCAATGAAAATAACTACATTCATGCATTCATCATTCTCGCTCTCTCTCAGTCTATATATATATATGGGTTCATATTATGTCATCGAATGCACAAGAGTTCAAACGAGGTAATATCGAACAAGGAAGTTCGAAATGCAAGAAGTACAACACAGAACAGTTATTTTTTTTCCCAGGGAAAAAAATTGCTGTTCCTGTACAAAAACAAAAAAAAAAAACATGTACACTTTAAACTTATACTAATGTGGGGGGATTTGCCCACCACATCCCCCAACATGGGGGGGCTATGCCCCCCACACACCCCCTACTTAAATATACCAACTCCAAGATCGCACCACAGTGGAGGAAATAGCAAAAAACATGCTGTATTTCGTTTCTCCATGAGTAAAACCACTTTGGAATATAACTTATTTTGTATCAGGACAAAAGGCTGCATGTTGCTTCGATACATTCAGCAACATTTGTAACATAATATAGTATTTTTATCAATATTAAATTGCTGTTATATTCTTTTTCCACAATCATTTTGATCACACATCTTTAATGACTAATATTCTAGTTTATACATTAGTAATTATATCATGCTGTTTGCTATAGCTCTGTTTCAAGGTTTTATTTTTTATTTCATTATCACAAGCAATCCTTTCTTTTTCTTCTGCATTACAGCAGATTGTCTTATTGAGACAAAAACATGCTGCTTGCTATATCTCTACTAACACACCTATTTTTTTATTTTCTGATTTTCGGCAAACAATTATTTACTTGTGTACTGGCCCCTAGAATTTGACCTTTCTGAGTATGATACTTCTCAGAAGAAACAGACGGTGAAATCAGTGTATTTTTTTAAATAAATCTGCATGTTGCTTTCTACTACATTGAACTTTCCTAAGATCAGCAACACTTGTTGCAAACAATGCCATTTTGTAATCAACAACCAAATGTTGCACGATGCTTTCCAGTGATCAAGCATACCTGTGAAAGCAATATTATTTTTAAATTAATAACAGATGTCTGTAGGTTTCATATTCTTTACAGCAATCATTGCTTATTAAGGTAATGCATTTTTGTGACTAAATGTTCCCCAATATTATTTTCTACACATAGCATACAACCTATTTATTGAGTAAATGTTTTTGAATCAAGAGTCTGCTAAAGAATTCTTATTTCTAAAATGTTCACTCTGGTGGTGTGGCATTTTCCTTGGTCATGATGAAATTCCCTGAACTGATGGTGATATAAGCACACATACATACATATATACAAACACACACACACACACACACACACACACACACACACACACACACACACACACACACACACACACACACACACACACACATGCGCACACACATGCGCACACACACATACACACACACATGCGTACGTACTCATACATACATATGCATTCTTTTGCAAAATCTGTCTTTTCTGTGTAGATTTATGGGATGGTGTGTAACTCTAATATTTAGAATTTAACAATACTGTTATATTCCAAAGTATAATAAATGTATTTTTTGTCTTCTCCTGTTGTCTGAGCATTTTTTATTTCAATTTTTCATATTTTCTGTGTCAGTATTTATAAAATATCAGAGTTCTGCTAATATTCAGATGTATTTGATGCATGATTCTTTACTCTGCATCATCCCCTTATCCTTCATCACATGTGCCTGACTCCAAAATATAATATTTGCCTTGTGATACCAATCAGTAAAAGAGCAGATACAACATTCCTTAAGTTTTAGAGGTAGCCTAACTCTAAAGCTAGTGTAGACCAGCTCTGTCAAAAACCAGAATCAAGTTATATACTGACAGAGAGCCATGTAAGAAAAGTGACCATAGTTCTGATACTATACAATATGCAAAATGCATTAAGAAAGTCATCCGTTGAGTTCATGAAATGAAAGTAAAATGTTTTTCTTCAACTGGCTACATGATTTTTGCAGAACATCAATGTCTTGAAAGAATAGCTGCACTAAGAGGAGTATCACATGAATCGATTCTGGTTTTATTATTAACTTTCTACAGTACAGTCATCAGTGATTTAAAGGAGGGTCTGTACAATATTCTTGTGAATCTGCTAAAAGAATGGACTGAAGGTATTATTCTCTACAGATGAAAAAGACAATGCACAACCGACACACTATTAGAATGAAGGATATGATCCAAAACACATGGAAATTCAGTGTCTGTAACTGTAATATTTTGTCTTTAACTAGACTGTTATATTCCAAAGTATAATTATTGCATTTTTTTCAGTCTTTTCCTGTTGTCTGTAAATCATCAGCAAGTCATATAAAATTATCAGCCAAACAGCCATAAGGGTTTTTTTCATTTCAGCCCTACGTTTAGGCTATTAATTTTGGTAGCTCAACTGCACCTTACAGCGATCACCCTCTAACAGATATAAGTGTACATACATGCACTGACTCTGGCTACAACACTACGCATTGCTTGGCAACAACATGACCCTTCAAATAGTTTCTGGTGTGCAATGGTAGACCACATCACCTTCCCCCACCAGGATGGATAAGCAATTGCTTGCTTCCCTGAGAAGGCTTGAACAGTGTGTGTCCCACTATATAAACCAAGGGGATAGTAAAGGCATAATCCCTCTAAGCCACATATCTAGCTAGAAAATTCTTGTAAAATTCAGTTCAGTCCAATTTAGTTGTTTAAGGGCAGAACAGTGATGAGTTCTAAAGGGGTGATTTGCAGCAGACATTTTTTTCTAGCATTGTTTTAGCTTTGTTTGTGTGTGGACATTTATAGGTTAGTAAACAGTAGGGAAGCATACAGTAGGGTAGGTAGGAGGTAGGTTTTAGCTATGGATTCTCTAGCTCTGTCTTTCAGGTAGGATATTGCTATATACAAGAGGCCAAGCTTTTGATGTTTTTAATAACAGTTTAGAAGTGTAGTTTCAAGTTGTTCTCAATTGTGACTCATAAGAATTTTCTCTTAGGGAGCTATTCAATCAGGGTTTATTTAATGAAAATATTTTGACAAGAGTTTTGCTTTGGGACAATGTTTTTGGGGTGAAAGTAGTAATTTTGTTTTTTGGGTTAAGTAGGAGTTGTGAGTTGTTAAGCCAGGATTCTATGTATATAAAAGTTTTTTGGGTATTTTCTAAAAGTTTGTTAGGTTAGAGGCTGTGCAGATGAGTAGAGTCATTCGCATACTGTACAAGAGTCGTATGCTAGGAAGCAGTGTGTAGATCATTTATAAATATGTTATACAGGAGGGGTCCAAGTATGGAACCTTGTGGTATTCCTACAGTAATTGGTATAAATTGTGAGTATTCATGCTTCCTTTTGACTGTTTGGAATCTGTCTGTTAGGTAGCTGTTAATCCAGCAGAGGAGGAGGGAGAGAGACCCAAGGAGAAAAAGTTTAGTAATAGTTTATGGTGAGAGATGGTGTTGAATTCTTTGGACAGGTCTAGGAGTAAGGACAATACTGAGTTTCTGGTATTTCTGATTTGTTAATGGTATCAATAAAGTGAAGTAGGGCAGTAGTGGTTTTATGGCTGGAACGAAAACCCTGTTGTGAGGGGTTGAGAAAATTGTTTATGGTAAGGTGTTGACGTAATTGGGAATGGATGCAGTTTTCTAATATTTTAGATAATAGTGACAGGATGGCTATTAGTCTGAAGTTGAAGTAGTCAGCAGAGGCTCCTCCTTTATGAAGAGAATGTATGTGTGCCTTCTTCCATATGGCTGGGACATAAGATTCTAAAATAAATCTGTTTATTTGTATAGGCATTGGATAAGACAGAGCTTTAGCTGCAATTTTTAGGAAGTCGGGAGGAAGGTTGTCTGCAGCAGAGGTTGTTGTTTTTAGTTTTAGAAGATATTTTCTTATGATGGAGGTGGGGACAGGTTTGAGTGAGAAGTGAGCTTCCATGGGGTTTTGTTAGTGGGGAGGTTGGGTTTATGGTTGGGTTGTCTTTGATAAGTGAGGCACTGCTTAAAGGAAGTATTTGTTAAAGTTATTAGTGACTGTTGATGAAGTTTCTTCTGGGGAGGGAGTGGGTTGTTGACTTTGGACTGAGTTTAGTAGATATTGGACCAATGACCAGAGTTTTTTAGAATTATTTTGGTGTGCTTACTGTAGGTTAAAGTAGTGCAGATTTTTGTATACAATTATATAGTGTTGGGTTTTCTTTCTTATCTGTCTTTAGTATAGTATCCTGGGATTTGTTGGCATGCCATGCATTTCAGGCCTTGTCTCTAAGCACCATTAGTTGCCTATTGTTTTTAGATAGCCATGTGGCTGGATTAAGTTTAACTCTTTTTTTTCCTGATTGGAGCATGTTTATTCAGTATATAGGTAAAGGTTTTATTAAATTCAAGGGTGGTTTTGTCTAAAGAAAGAGTTTTTTAACATATTCCAGCTATATTACTTGACACTGTAGATGAAACTGTATACATTAAAATTGGATAGGTCATGCACATTCTTTTATGTATAATGTTTTATTGGATTCCATACACGCCTGTTCACAAAACTGGGCAGGTAGTCACTTAAGGTGATAGAAAGTGTGCCATATTTATAGATATTACTGGGTTTAGATGAAGGAATCCAGTCTAGAGTAAAGACCTTAAAGAATGGCTTGTTATATCTGGTGTATTGATTAGCTGAGAGAAACTATAGAGGCAAATACTGGCAGTGAGATTATCAGATACAATTTGGGCCCAGACAGTGTTTAGGTCCCCATAGATCATGGTTTCTTGGGATACAATGGCAGATGCCCAGGACACTATTTCCTCTGCTGTGCTGATGTTACTGTCAAGGGGAATATATAAGCTTATGATGCATATGATCTTATAAGAGTTTAGCTTAAGTAAGACAATAAGAATTTGCATAATTGAATGAGAGATGCTTTTTCTGATAAATGGACAAGTTCAGGTGCTTTGGGTATTTAATAGCTACCCCATCTGCATTTTAGATATAGGGTCTGCTTGAAGGATATTAATCCTGAGGGGAGGATTTTGATGTCTCTGATTTTGGGTTTTAGCCACATTTCTGTGATACTAAGGATTCCAGGGTTGTAACGAGATATGAAAGTATGCAGTTCAATTTTTTTGTTACAGATGCTTCTAAGGTTAATGTTTATACATTTTACACTTGTTTTACCTGAGCAGCAGGATAGGTTTAACATTATTAATAGTTGTGTGGACCATTATGGGAGAGGCTGTTGTGGTTGTACCTGCACTGGGATGAATGTTGCCACATAGGTGCAGACTGGAT
Organism: Protopterus annectens; assembly: GCF_019279795.1. NCBI lineage: Eukaryota > Metazoa > Chordata > Ceratodontiformes > Protopteridae > Protopterus > Protopterus annectens. The sequence continues at coordinate 1,133,854,177 of NC_056730.1, forward strand.
AGGGATAACTGGAATACACAATGCCTCTTGTTTTTAAATTTGTTCTTTGTGACTAATTTGTGGGTTGGTTTACTTACTTTTATATACATTTGTTCGAAAAGATGGATGTGAGATAGGTTGCAAAGGTTGTGGGCTATACTGGATAAAATATGGGGGTAATTTCCATTCAGAGCAATGGACTGAGCATTACACATATGACATGTGTTGAGAGGTATATGAAAGTTGGTTATGTGTGCAAGAAAGAGGAAGGAAGTGAACTGTAGTACTTTGAATATCACACTAATTATTATGTGAGTGTTCAGTTAGTGAAAATGAAAACAGGACACTGATGGAGGGCTCAATAGAGTTTGACTGGTTTGGGGTTGGGTGAAATGGGACCTGTTGTTGAGTTACAATGCAGAAGGAAGCCAGCTGAAAGAAAGAAAAATGGTAGGAAGTGATTAGTGCGTGGGTGATGGATGGGGCAAAGATATGGCTTGTGAACAATTTTGTGATTGATGGCAGTGTGGTAGGTAGATATTAGCTTAGGATAAGTGTAGAGGATGTGGGGGTGGGTGAGAATTGGGGGTAGGGTAGGTGAGTGAAGTGAGCCTGGGCATAGAGAGGGCAAATGGAGTGGGCTCAACCAATCAGATACTTGAATGAAATGCAGTTACTCACCCCAAAGATGGCTTTCCACCAAAAACAATCAATGAGGTAAAATGTTTATGGATACAAAGATAAGGTCTTCAAACTCCAACCACTTGAGGTGAGTCAAAGCATTTATTTTTTTGTTATGATTTTTATTTGCTCTTTCCAGGGAAACTTTACACTGCTAGAGTAAAATATGCTAAAGTGTTAATTTAGCTTCACCTTAAGCAGTATAAGGCCTCTAGGTTTGGGTGGGTGTGTCCTTTTAGCAGATGTTCATAGATTCATAAATTCATAGGACAATACTAGGCTATTGGCCCAGAGGCCCTTATATGTCTAGCCAAGAATTCTGACCATATTACCACAATGTCAGCACCTGTTTCCCCTGTCCAGCAGGGACACAGGTGGGATCCCAGGGGTGTATTTTCTGTTTTCCATCCAGTCATCCAGGTCTCTCTTAAAGAGGGCTAGTGAGATGCTTTACTTGATATGGAGAGGGAGTCTATTCCACAGATGGGGGAATCTTTGGGACACAAATCTATCCCACCAACTAGTTCTATTAATGTCACAGACCAGGTTGAGGCCTTGTATGCAGGTTGCGTGAGTTCAGTTTAACTTGGATATGCAGCAGCTCCATCAAGGCTGGGTCTGAGATGGCCTTGTATGCTAGACACAGGCCACCTTTGAGCAGTCTGTATAACACTGAGTAGAGGGACAGGGCTTTTAGCCTATCTGTATAGGATAGGTGTTTGAGACCCTGGATTCTCCTGGTTAGGAACCTCTGTGGTCTACAGTACAGTCCTCTGTGGTCTCTCAAACATGCTACATGTGCATGGCATGGTACATGCCGAAGGGGGCACTGTATTCAATAATGGATCTGATAAGGGAGAAGTAAGGGATGTTATGTAAATATGATTGCTGCTGTTATACTCCTTATAACTGCTTGTAATTGATTTGTAGAGCTTTTCAACCCAGGCCTCCGCTGAAAATCGACATGCATCCTGTTAGACTGTAAAATAAATAAAATTAAATGACCTCACTGTTCCTGGATGAAATACCCTTACTTATGAGGTGGGACATGTAGAAAGCATTCTGTACAATGGAGGTAACGTGGTGGTCAAAAGTTAGTTTGCTATCAATCTGGGTGCCCACATCCTAACAACTGATTGCATGCTTTGCACATTGTTATTAATGTGATGATTAGCAGGGGTGCAATTTTCCCCTAAGGGGGTAATGATGCATTTTTTGGCATTCAGTTTGAGGCCATGCTTCAGGCACCAGTCAGTTTGGATAAGGCCCTCTTGGAAGATGTTCACATCACGAGGGGAATTTAAGACAGCACCCAGCTTGCAGTCATTTGCAAATTTGGTCAGCTGCAGATCACTGGATTTGGCTTGCACCTCAGAAAAGTATATCCCAAACAGTAGAGGCCCCAAGTCTGATCCTTGGGGTATGCTGCCTGTTATGGGTCTACTACTAGAGTTGGCTTCCCCTATTTTGACTGAGTGGGTTCTATCAGTGAGCCAGTTAGCTGCCCATCTGGTAACATATGGGTTGATTCCTAGCTGGGAGAGTTTATCTATTATGCCCGAGTGGGAAATAGTGTGGAAGGCTTTTGCTAGGTCAAGGTAGGCAGTGTGCACTGTCTTCCCATCATTCATCACTTGGGTGACTGTTTCAAAGAAGTTGAATAAGTTTAGCAGGCATGAGCTCCCTTTGACAAACCAAACTGTCTGGGGCCAAGCGTTTGGAGGTTGCCAATGTCCTTGTTTATAAGGTCCATGATAATGCATTCCATGGAATGCAAATCAGGCTAGTTAGATTGATGGGCCTATAATTGCCTGGGTCAGTGGATGCTCCTCCTTTGTGTAGAGGGATGACAGTGGCTATCCTCCATTCAGCTGGGACGAATCCGTGCTAAAGCTTTGGTTGAATAGAGTGCCTAATGTTGCTAAGAGCTCATGCCTGAGTTTATGTAGGACACAGCCAGGGATGTTGGCAGGTCCCATGGAGGCTGTATTTTTAGTCTTTGAGGGCATTAAAGACCTGCTTCCTAGTGATGAGGGGAGGGGGGCAGGTGCTGGGGATGTCCTGATTTACTGATGGTGGGGATGGGGTGTGACGTTTTCACAGTACCTGTGTGCCAGTATGTTGGCTATATCTGCTATGTTTGTGTATGTGGTGTTCTTGGCCACCAGTTCAGAGCAGATTTGGGTGTTACTTTTGAGATTGTACACATATGTGAAGAAGATTGTCTTAATGGATGTAGCCAATTTGGACTTGAAGTTAGCCTTAGAGGATATCACCAGTGACCTTATTTGCATGTTCAGACAAAACAGAAATTACTTCCAACTTGGCACCTGCTCCTTCTTGGTTCTGGACTATAGTACAGAACACCCTGATGCAGAAATTATGGGAAATTATATAATTTAGCAGTTTAATTTGATTCTTAGAAACTGCCTTACATAGGTTTTGACTGAAGGCATTTCTCCTTTCCTGCTTTTGCAACTGGAATGACATTCAGCTGTAGATGTTCCATTGGTAATGAGATTGTCTTAACTTTTGCAGCAGAAATTGTCAGTTTTATCTATAGATTCTGCAAAAGTAATTGATTCTCCTCATTTTTCCTGTGGATAATTGCCATGCTGGCTCTTATCCCAATTTTCTGGCACTGTTACTTGTATCCTAGCCACTTTGTGATAATCATTCTGTTGCTCAGTAAAGCAAATGTAGGAAATATTGTCATGGAACAAGGGCGCTTCAACTGGTTTCTAAAAGTTATAGCAGTATTTAAGGTGCATAACTGAGAGATAATACAGCAAGGACTGAGACAATGAAGATAAGTCTAATACAAGGAAAGTACTGTAAAGAGCAGACTTTCTGAAGAGTTACTGGTACTCAACTTCTATTGTGACAGAAGTGGATTCCAGGCCTCCAATTACTGCTGGTAGTATGAGACATGGTTCAATCTCAGAAAAAAGGTACTCGGGATATGCAACACTTCACGTAGACACTTCTATTTATTTATATTTTGATGATTAGGCTAGCTTCTATTTTCAGGATATACTTAAGGTGGCATTTATGAAAACTATCAGAAATTTTCCTTGATAGCCACCTTAGAAACTTTTACACCATGCAAGCTACCACCAATTTAGCAGAATCAGGGCATCTCAGGAGTGCAGTACTCCATGCCCATGCTGATGCTGAACTGCAGTGGAAATTGAAGTGCCTGGTCTGGGAAGAGAACCCACAGTCATTTGATTTTCCAGCATCAAGAGTAAGTCTACTACCTGTTTAACCACTGACAATGACTATGCTCTAACATCAATACACTGAAACATCATATGGAACAAAAAGGACTGAGACTGTGTGAAATGTTTTGATGATTTAACAGTGAGCTGTGGGCAACTGTAGGGAACCTAAGAATTACTCCAATAACACTGGTACTATGATGAAATTGAATCAATACAGACTTAGGCTGGTGAGTTTAACACTGGTAGTACCAACAACACATTCCACACAATTCTGGAACAGTATTCTCATTCCACTGAGCTACAAACCAAACAGGCTGGAGGTGCCACAAAAGTCTTTTGGAAAGTGAAGGTTTGACCTTAGAGGATTTGGTTTACTAGGTAAGACTTACTGGCACAGAACACACCAATGGACTAATTCGACACTAACAAGTCTCCTCTCAGTATACTGTAGAAAAGACGGATAAAGCAAACAAGATGTACATTTCAAAGCAGGAAACCTTTTAGTAAATTAAAGTAATTAAATACTCATATCTATGATGACGGCAAAGTTATAACCTTGTCTTATGCAATGCAGTGCTAGAACTGTTGGAAATGTTTCTTGCCATGGTTTCCTTTTTTTCTTTTTGTAAGAGTTGTGTCAAGAAAACATTGTATTTATTTGACATTTATTTGACATTTGATTACCAGGAAGTCCCATTTTCAGCTGTGGCCCAGGGAGAAAAGCTCCATAACACATAATACAAATTGTATATTTTATGATGTTGGAGAAAGTAGAAAAGGTGTTACAATAAATTATACAACTGAGATGAATAGAAGGAAATAAAATCATGACTACATCATAGATGGGCAAAAAAAAAACCCAAATCTGTATATATAATTATCTAATTATATCTGCATATTATGGAGAAAGAAGAAATAATAAGGTACAGAAGATGTAGAAACAGTAACTTGACAGTAAGAAGAATAATATCAGCTAAGAAAGGGCAAAGGAAGGGGGAGAAAAAGATTGCAAAAGAAGATTTTAAGATGATGACATAGAGGAAATTAAGTGAGAAATAAAGGTAGGGGCTAAAAAAATAGTGGGTGCCTTGTAGATTGCAAGGAGGCTGATGTTTGAGAGAGAGAGAGAGAGAGAGTGTAACAGAAAGAATATAGCAACGGGACAATAAATGGGTCAGTTGAACCTGGAAAAGCCAAGCAAAGAGCCTGGAGTTGAGAAGGTATTTTTTTTGCGAATGCTTAAAAATGTGACTTGTATGTGTTGATATAATGTCCATAGGAATCTTGTTCCAGGTTTTAGCCAGTATGCAGAAGTACAAACTAAGTCATACCTTTTTATGTTTATGGGTTTCAAGAAGCTTTTTCTCAGATGTGAAAAGTTGATGGTTAGGAAGGCACTGTTTGAGAATGTTACTGACAGATCAACAGTGGAAAGGATTATATATATCATCGTGTGGACAAGTACAAGTTGAGTGTACTTGAAGTAATTGGTTAACTAAAGCCATTTTAATGTTTTCAGAGCACAGCAGTAATGACTTTTACATGATAGATTGGTTGCAAATCTAGCTACCTTGTTATAACATAGATCTTGTTTTGTGATGAGGGAGATTTGAATATTATTGGTATGAACTGGTCTGGTGAAACATACAGTAGAGAAGGTAGAAGGTATGTGTTTGCCAGTGTGATTCTGGAGGAGCTGGTAAGGCATTTTTTAGCTGTGTAAAGCATAACAAGTTTTGAGGTGATTTTTATAGGATTTTGTATATGAAGATCAAATTTCAGTTGATCGTCAATTGTGATGCCTAGTAACTTGGTATGAGATATAATTTTTATTTGTGTGACTGAGAAAAATGCTTTTGAAGCTGCTTTTGAGAGGTGTTAGAGATTTGGGGAGAAATAGTAATAGCTTAATTTTATTGAGATTTAGGAAGAGCCAGTTTTCACTGAACCTGTTTTCAGTAGAACTAAGTAATGGAGAGTGAAAGGGGAAGAGCATTTGATGAGCAGATGAGGGCAGAATTGTTTGCCTACTGGATGAGGGAAATCATAAAACAAATGATGATTTTATTTCTTTGTTAGACCAGGAGAGGATTAAAGCAATGCATGAATATAACAGGAAACGTAAGGAATGTTTAATGCCATAGCACATCAGTTGCATATCTAACAGATTAGGACAAAGGACCTAAGTGGATGATTAAGTGATTTATCAGGACGCATTAATGGAGAAAAGAATTATGAAATACAATGACCTCAGAGTCATAAATATATCTGCCAAAGGAATGATACAAGGTCACTTTGATATTAGCATGCATAAAGGCAGATATTTGAAGTATGAGAAAAATGCCATTGCCTTTGCATCATTACACTTATTACAGCCTAACTGTGTCAAAGTCCAATTCCTAAGCAAAGACCACAGAAAGAACACCCTTTGCACAGGGTAGTGGGGATTAAGATGAGCTTAAGCAATATGACCGCTAATACTGGAGTGTGTGTGTGTGTGTGTGTGTGTGTGTGTGTGTGTGTGTGTGTGTGTGTGTGTGTGTGTGTGTCTGAGTTTAGGTGTATACATGTATCCATTTTGGAAGCTCGAACTTTCAAAACTTTGAACTTCATATGGACAAGACTATAAAATTAAAGTTTTGAAAGTTTGAAACTTCAATAAAAAAATAAATATCTTATTCAGTGGATGAAAGGTTACATCCATGATCTTCTTTCAACTTTTCCCGGTTAGGGGTCACCACAGCGGATCACCTGTCCGCTCATGATTGGCAGTGAAGTTGTACAGTGTCGAGTTGCCAGCCCGGCGCCCAACCTTCCACAGAAGGCACATACATGCACACATTCACACCTAGGGCCAATTTAGAGTGTCCAATCCATCTACTGCATGTCTTTGGGATGTGGGAGGAAATAGGAGCACCAGGAGGAAACCCACACGACCACAGTGATGACATGCAGACTCCACACAGAAGGCTCCCCAGCCGAGGATCGAACCAGAGAACCTCTTGCTGTGAGGTGACAATGCTAACCAGTGCACCACCGTGACCACCCACATGAAAGGTTACATCCATGATACTGTTGTAGTTTAATTATAAGATCACCGTTGTTACTGAAATATGGTCATGGAACACTCAGAAGATTTGGTTTGCTAATAACCTAGCATTCTAGAAAGTGTTTAACGTTTGGAAATTAGTCTTTGAAAACCACTGCAACATGCAGCAATGTATAGCGCACACCACACGCAATACAAGGGATGGACCCAAAGGGAGATTTGCTATTTTAGTGATTCCAGACAATCTGCATGAAGGCAGTCACTTAAAAAAAGCAAAACAACTAGAAGAATATTAGGGACCCTACAAGCGAGAATTTCAATTTATAAAGAATTGGTTTAGTAAAAAAAAATGGTAGTCATACGAAACAGATTGTCAGTCAAAAATGCAAACTCGGAAACAGACAGGATGAGGGACTTCAGGGGAGTAGCAGATTACTGCTAATTAAACATAAACTACTGGGGAAGCAGACCTGCCAGGACTTTGAATCCACACAGGACAGTGATAATCTTCTAGTCCAACTGGGTCAGGCAGCATTTTGTTTGTGCTAAAAAGTCATTGGGACAATATGGGTTCTTGGAAGTAAAATGTTGTTAAAACATATAGTCAGATGGCACAGTTGACTTTTCAACATACTGACATGATAAAATAAATCAAACTAATCAAGACTGTAACAATTATCTGATTCTCTCAAAACTCATACAGTAGAAAGTTTGTCTTTTGCCAAATGCTTGGGAAAAACAATACCCCAGGATACAGATCTAATGTGACATTCCTTATATCAGGACATCTTCAGATACCAAATTCTGTAAACTTCCACCGAAAATTAAAATATATTATAGTCCTGAAACATTCAGGTCAATGCAGTAGTAATATATATGAGGATCTTGGTAGCTTTGGTCTCTTACCACATCCCTCTCTTAGACAAAATTATGGCAGAACCATGACTTTTATATTATTACTCTGATCAGAAAAAAAACACAAGAAAGATAAATGGGAGTTTTTTATGTGTAGTTTACACTTTACTGGTTTATAGCTTTTCTTGAGAGAAATGTCTTTATGAAATCCTCAGCCTTGGAAAAAGCTGATGCATAATTTCTGTAATAAAAGATAAAACGAATAACAGATGGAAATCAAACTTATTCTGCATGTTTAAGCTCACAAGTACTGGCCTAGGAATATCAATGAAGTCCAGAGGCTACAGCTGTGACATCAACAACGAAATAAACCACCTGGGAAATGTATGTGTGATAGCAGGTATTCAGCAAATAATAGTAAAATTAAAGAATACAGCAGACCCTGGGAATTGTAGCCTACATGCAATTGTTAAATGTAAAGCAGCACATAGTATGTTTAAATTTCTAAAGTATTTTTTCCTCAGAAGTTGGATGCAGAAAACAAAAAAGCTTTTCAAAACTTTCACAGCAATATCCTCATTTTACAGCTTACCATGACAGAACTGCATATTGAATATCATAGACCAGCAGCAGTTGTTAACACTGCTGCATCACAGTGCTTTGTTTTTCTGTTTTGTTTCTCAAGTGGTAGGTATTTTTTTCAGAATCTGTGTGTCCTATGAGAGTATGGCGTTTCTACCAAGTACTCTGTTTTTTTTCACACATCTCAATAATACACATATGTGAACTGGCAATCTTTTAAATTGCACATTAGGTGAAGTTGTGTGTGTGTGTGTGTGTGTGTGTGTGTGTGTGTGTGTGTGTGTGTGTGTGTGTGTGTGTGTGTGTGTGTGTGTCCACACCTAGTATCCTAACCAGGACTATTTCTGCCTTCTTTTCCATGGAGAACAAGCACGGGCTCCAGTTCCACTTTGAGACTGAACTAGATTAGCCACATAATCAGAGCATGAATGAATGAGCTGAATATGCATTGAAGCTGAGCTCTGAAACATGTTATAAAATCTGATTCCAAGAGTAGAAAGAATGTATAAGGTACACTGGCAATGCATTGCAAAGTAACTATATTCTAACTAGTAAACTTACTGTCAATCTGTACTCTAGATAAAATTTGCTGTATAGTATGATGACCTATGTCCTTCTAGCACAGTTCAATCATTTACTGCAGAAATGTATTGCTGCCTCCCAGATGTAGGTATCATATCTCTGCAATGCCCATTGAATTCAGCAATGCAGCCCTCATGTAGGATTCACGGCGTTGCCTGTACCACATCTACGGCACCACTATTGCTATAGTTTTGGGCATTGATCACATCTGAATTGAAAAGCATACGTACCCACAGAAAGCAACCTGATTTAATATGCAATACCATATCATTTAACCACTAACCTTAAACAAGGAAACCCTGCGCCAGCCAAAGAAGGATGAGAGCAAACTGATAGAAACAAAACAGTGGCAAAAGAATGGAAAGGAGGGAATAGGAGGGCAAAACAGAAGAGCTCTAGGTCTTCCTTGTAGTAATTCTATATAGCAGGGGTACTACAAAAACACTCGGGAAATCCAGTCACGCATATCACTGCTACATTCTATACAGGTGAAATATACTGTGGATAGGGATGAAAACATGGCTCTAATAAACAGATGATTTCTAAATACTACACATGCAGACTAGATCCAAAGCGCACATCACAGTGCACATATTCTAAACTAGCTAGACTAATGCATCTCTAAGAATGACACACAGTATTTGATTGGAAACTCACCATAGTCCTCTTAAGTTGCTTGCACAATTTAAAACTGGAAATGCATCTACAGAAGCTCATGCAAGAATACAAGAGCCCTGTTTTCAAAACAAGACATTCTCTTCTGCATTTCTTTTTCAAAAACATTTTGAAAACAGGGCCCTCTGTCCTCTAAGAGAATAACACAACTCTAACATCATCTGACCTACCGTTCTAAGACTCTTACCTTTTTAACATCCCTGACCAGGTGATATAAGGTGTTTGATGGACCATGTCTCTGAAAATAAATAAAGAAAAGTGAAACATGAAACAGTTGTGTTTCTGTACATTGAGACACTTTCCCAAATAAAAAGGTATATTTTGCTGATCTGTTTCCCTCTGCTGTATACAACACAGTGTTCTCACCATTATTTAATGTATGTTCATCTTAAAGTTAGTACCTTGAAAATCTGAAGCAATGACAGTGTGAGTCACAATGTGCCAGTATAAAAATGTTCTAGTAGATAAACTAGCTAAGCCATTTAATTTACCCCAAAATAATGAACATTAATGCAGCAAATCAACAACAAAAAATCATCAAAAGAAGTTGGAGCCAGAGATATTCTTGCAATCACATATGTTATAGTCCAGCTAACAAACTAGGGGTGTTTTGGTACTTTGTGTAGTACTAGAACACACATATACATGCATGCTTTTGAATAACATTCAGTTTCAAAAGTTAGTGTCTCTTGAAAATTTTAAGTGCATGACATAAGAGGAAGAAAATAAAATGTATATTTATTTAGCTGGTATTTAGATGGTATTACTTACTTTTATAATTCATACATTTTAGCTTCATACAAAACCCATTAGATGGAAATAATTATTTTCAAAGATGACTCAGTGATACTGCCTGGGAAAATTACTTGTTCAGATTTAGACATTACATAGGATGATGTTGTAGGAGTCCAATCAAGCGCAGGACTGCAGGATGGAATTAGTAAGTGAAGGACTGATTTCATTACTTACATGTGCTGTCACTGACTATACATCACATTGACAGAAAAATGGCCAGGGAGATAAAAAACAATGTCTTTACAACATAGCTATTCTTGAGATATAGTATAGCCTGACATTTGGACTGTTGATGGTCATAAAGAAATTATGACGAAACACTAAAAAATTTCTAATGCAGTCTTGCAGTACTATAAGGAAGCAACAGGAAGAAGGTGCAACTGTTTTATGCTTCTGATTTCATGGACTAAGTGGGTCCAGTTATAAATGGCTTGCTTTTTGTTTAAACTGACTTACTCCAGTGTATGTCTACTTTATAAATAGGTCATGTGCTAGAGTAAGTAATTAATACTGAGAGCAAGTCTTTTGGACCCTCAGCCGGTGCCTAGGACAGAAAATATTTGTAGCAAAGTAAAACTTGTAAATGTGCATTGAATACCTGAGGTGGGCACTGATGAGGTGAAGAGAAAGATCAGTTCAGTGGGACAATCAGAAAGTAAATGGGGTTCTACAAAGATTATGTATATACACAGACACCAAAGTTAATAGCTGAGTAGTCTTAATGACTAGTGTTGGGTACAATATCAGTCACCCAATGTAATGTAATGGTCTTGGCAAATAGTAGTCTTGTTTAGTTAGGAACTCAGTTTACACATGGGACATGTCTTATGAGATGGGGAAGGAACAAATTACACTTTTCCATAACACAAGTTCTGCTAATAGGTATTAGGCATGTTGACTTATGCACATAAAGGATAAGCAAAGATGACCCTAAATAAAAAGTTGGTACTCATTTAGGTGAATGACAATTTTCAGGAAAAAAAGTCATGCTCAGTTTGTTTTTTGAATACTGGTACGCTTAATGACACATCGGGTAGTAAACCACTAAGGGTTTAATCTATTTATTGCTAACAGCGTTCACTTTGTAATACTGGCTTTGATTTCCTTAGCATACAGTTGCAGAATTTATGCCTCTGAGTAACTTCATTTGCTTTGTTTCACTTATTACTGTGCTGAGAGGCAGTGCTTCTGGATTACCTCTGGAAAAAATCATATGGATGTAGTGGACTTTTCTGGATACAAGTAACATTTACTTTACAAAGCTGTTGGCTGTGCTTAGTAGGTCTTATTGCTGCAGGTAGTTATTTGACATCTCAGCAGCCAGCAAATAGATGGACTTTGCAAGGCCAGGTTCTCAATGATAATGTTAAACTATAAGCTACCAAATACAACAGGCAGCCAGTTCAGATACCCGAGTTCCAGTCAGTCGCAGTAAGTCATTTTCTTCCTTTACTACTTTTGCAAAATGACGACACTTGCTTCCTTCTACTTACCTAAAAGGAGCATCTTCAGTGTTTTTTTTTTTGAGAAAAATCAAGTTATAAAGGAAAATTAAACAAACAGTAATATTTTTAGAACTGTATATGCTACTGAAATAAAAAAAAAACAAAGTTATTTATCAGAAACTTAACCTGACTGTGGAAAATTGAAGTACATGCTAAACTCTGGATTTAGTTTCTACTTCAAAACAATGTTGTGCAAGTTATATTTTCTTGGTAAAATTTCAGAAACAAATTTCAATATCTCAGTAGCAATGCAAATTGGATATATTGTATCAGCTGCAATTTTGTTTGCATGTATCTGTGCTTAAATATGATACTTTGTAAACCCTTTCTAGTGGCACAGTTTTTGAAACAGAGAAACATGAAAACATTGTTGATATGTACAATTCAGCATACACACAACAAAATATCATTCCAGCTGTACAAATTAGATTGTAAAAATCAATGGCAGTTTACTCTGGTTATGTCTTAGCTTTCATCTACTATCATGCAATACTTTCAAGTAAATTAGTTTGCCAGTATTATTCATGTATCATGAAAATGTAACCATTTTGTGATAAGTTACATACGTATTAATATCTCCAGTACCGTTCACAGACCTGAACGTATGTTTTAATTTTGTTTGTTGTGCTATGACTTTTCAAAGGCTGTCAGTCAATAATGTATCACACTGTCATGGAAACATGGAAATACTACAAAAATACAAAATGAATTAATATGTTTTACAACAGCTGACAAGAAACAAGCATCTATAGCACAGAACTACCTATGTAGACAATATCAGCACCATTTTTCTTTTATCTGCATGTAAACATTAAACAGCTGTCTTTAATAATTTCCAAATCATTCAGTTAAGGAATTATTTCAAAACACAGGTTTAAACAGCACATTCTTTTTATTTTTTCACAATGGATATAATTTGGTTTCACAATGATATAAAGCGTAAGGTTAATTATTCAAAAGAAGACTTTAGAGAACTTGCACTACAGCATTTTGTATTATTTTTTTTCCTGAAGAAGGCATCAATCAACCCCCCCCACACACACACACACACATATCCATGCATCAGGTATAACCTCATAATTATAACAGTTCTGAAGATGCTGCATCTCAATGAAAAGGATGCAGTGATTTTGGAATATTGGTGTCATAATCAATCAAGGTAAACATGAATTTATTCTCATACTACCTTTAATAGCTTTAGACCCTGCAACTTAACAGATGTTGTTAATATATCATAGGAGAAAGACATGAGTCTTCTATATTCCATACTTGAGTACTTTTCCTCTGTAAGGAATACCATAAAGGATATTTTTGCTCCAATAATGGAGTATAAGTCTAAAATATACACAGAGCTAAAAATCCTTGGTATCATGAATACCTTTTCAGCAGGAGTACAAAGACAATAACTACTGCCCTTGATGACACATTGACCACACAGCAATGAAAGCTGGAAGTGAAGATGCCAGATGCAGATACAAAATGAACACTAAATCGCAGAAGGTTAAATAACAAGTGTTGAGATAAAATCCAATGTTGAATGACTACCATTATTCCACTGGAAATCTGAGAATGAAGAGCAGTGGCTAGAAGATACTGATTGGGATTTGTATACTTGTGGAGGAGGCTAGATATCACAGGCTAGCACAGAGTATATGACTATACACTTAAGTCATTACGGTCATGGGCAGCATGAAAAGCTTTTGTCAAAATAACTTTTATTAAAAATAATGCAACTAAACAAAATCATTCCAAATTATTGGCTACAACAACACAATGTCACCTAAACAAAACAATTGCAATTATTTAAGATGAGCTAAAAAGAAGAAAATATTATGCATGGAAAATATCAAGTCATCCAAATTTTGCAGGAAAAATGACTAACCATATTGTTGATGTTTTTTTTTTTTTGTTGTTTTTAAATGCTCTTAAATGAATCATTAATCTTAAAATTGTTTACACCATTTTGTAATTTTCTAAAAGGTATTAAGTCAAATCCACTGAAAATAAAACCACACAGTCATAATGTAGCATTTCAATAGAATTGATACTATCATTCTTATAGGCAGAGCTGATGTAGGCAACCCTTTAAAGGTCCCTAACAGAAGTTATGATCAATCTAATTTAAACTAAATTATTTTTCTTTGTAATTTATCAAACTCCATAGTAGAAAAATTGTACAGTTCCAAAATACATGAACAGCATTTGCCTTAAAAACATTGGGGATATACAGACCACAACTAAAAGTAAAAAAAAATGTAAAATATGGAGCAATATGAGCCCTATGAAAAAATCATACACTGAATACAATACATGTCTGAAAAGGGAATAATTTGAATAGCTTTTTCCTGTAAGTGATCTTAGTCACAGTATAGCTATCATCTAATACTGCAACCAAACTAAATGGATGAATGAGAGTTACTATTTGAAAGCAAATTTGAATATACTCTAATTATATTTTGGAGTTAGTTTACTAAAGATAATTCTAAAAGAGTTCAAAAGGTTAAATTTCCTCTAGTAAACTAGACTATTAAATTTGCAGGTTTTGGTAAAAGTGCAGAAATTAAACTTAATATTAAATCTCTCAAAGGCAGATTCCTCTTCATAAAAATGTGACGACATAAATAACTTGTAAAAAATAACATATATTACAATTAAAGTATTAAAAATATCATAGCTAATCATGGAATTATTCAACAAAACACTGGGTTCCTACATTTGCATGCCAAGACACAGATGCACTTGACTTCAAGAAGTTTGATTACAGTAATACAGGTTGATATTTTCTACTTCCCATATACCTGACAAGATTACTTTTGGAGGAAGTTAAAGAATAACTCTTTGTGATAGCAGGTTGAAGGGCATTTAGTAATCTTTGGATCTGTCATGTAGGATATATAAGATATTACCCAGCTCAATTAAATTATTATTGCTATGTTTAAAGCACACCTTAAAGACTGAGGTTGGTTTGAGTATGGATAATGCTGTTTTAGATAAAACAGGGCTGTATCTGTGAGAAAATATTTCATCGACTGTAAATATTTAGAACTTAAAAAATTGATATGGAAGGCCACTTATTTTCATAGAAAAATAAGTGCTAAGTATAATTATTTTATTGTCTCAATTAACTAATTAACAGGCATACAAACAGGAATCTTTAGTCTACCATTCCTTCTCAGGACTATATATTTTTCACAAGAGATGTGTGCAGATGTTGCACACCATAAAAGTCTTAATATCTTTCTATTTATGGCTTGAAATAAGATTCCAGACTTGCTGATTGTTAGTATGGATGACTTTAGATAAAAAAAATAATCTGAAAATATTTATCTTCAAGATGGACATTTAAGAGGATAAAGAACATTTTGAAACATTCTTCCTTACAATACTTTAATCACAATCTATATTTTATAGATATTATACTTACCAAGGTTCATATTTTTAGAAAGGGAAGGAAACAAGTCAAGTAATATTCCTAGCATTGCTATGCTGACAATTATTTAAGCAAATAAGGTAGATTATTTGAGAGTTAACTTACAGTACCAGTCTAAATAAATTTAATAAATGACTAATAACATCTAGAGGACTTTTGTTATGGTACAGGAAGCACAAATAATATCATAATCAGAGACAGTTATTTTTAACAGAAAACCATCTTGGATAAGCCAAACAATGATTTTAAATAAGATTTATTTATTTTATTTATTGAATTATACTTTGTTGACCAGGTTAGTCCCACTAGGAGAGCAACCTCTTTTCAGGAGAGACCCTAGGTAGTATTCCTACCATTTTTGATAAATGCCACAGGATTTTATACATCCACCAAAGCTACCACCACCTCTGGCAGGTGGAGGCCTGGTTTAGCATCTCATCTGAGGGAAGATTAAGCATTTATACCCTATATAAATCAAGTACATATAGAAATTTGGGAGGCAACCTTACCTTTGGCCTGTCTGAAGTGATTTAGAAAGAACATTATTGTACTTTACAAAACCACCTGGAAAACCACATCTTTTTATCAGTTTGAGCAAAAGAAAGTGGCTCACAATGGCAAAGGTCGTGGAAGCATCAAAAGAAAATGCAATATGGTATTCATTTTAACTGGTTGGTTGCTATTAATGATTCTAAGGATGCCTGATCATGTGTCTGTTGCCTTAAAGAATAACCAAACTCAAATAGATGAATGATTTATAAAGTGATAAATGTTAAAATTATAGCATATGTTTTTGATTATTAAAGCATCAGGCCAATACCAGGACACTGCAAAACAGCATCTTAGATTGATTCAAGTAATATATAATCATTCCTCATTTTTGAAGGTAATGGAAACTTTTCTTAATATATTAAATACTTTCACAAAAAAGAATATATAGAAAGCTATGTGAGTTGTCAGTGTGATCACTTTTGCCAGCCTCTGTTTGTGCTCTGCAGAAATAGTCTGAATATTTAAAGAATTTAGAAATTTTAATGAACTGCCATTTGCTTCTGATGAGCAATTATTACAAACAGTAGCGCACATTAATTAGAATACATTTATTATGTTAACTGTTTCTGAATTACTGATTAAAAAGCTATGAAAATGTCTTTTAAATATCAATACCTGATGGATATACTAACAGAAATGCCTGCAGGATGGCATTAGTGGAGATTGTAAAAGAGAAATACAATTAATTAAAATATATCACATGTCTGGCCTGTTATGAGGCAGAATTAGAGTGCTGGCTCTACAATAAATTGGTACAGATATTTAGTTTTGGAACAGGACTTCTTTTTTGGGTATGCATACTGTTTTGATTTCTGTCTGCCACATGTGTGTATCCTAAAGGTTTGAACAATATCTATACCTATAGCTGTATCTATATCTATATTTATATCAATGTCTCTCCATTCTCTCCATATATATATAACTAGATGTGTGTGGTTATAGCCCAAAACACGGAACACTCATATCAACAAATACTTCTGAACTGTAAAGAAGAGTGAACACTCATATGAGTGAACACTCTTCTCTATGAAGTTTTTGCCAGCAGCCTTTTGCATGAGATTGCAGTGCAGCAGGATCAGATAAATTGCTATTATTTCACAGCTGTGAAATCTCAGTGTTGATGTATAGATAATTAGCAGGGGGTGTAGTGGTGTACAGGGGGAAGAGGGCTATAGCTTTCTTCTTGTTTTTCTTTTGATCATTTAATATTAGGTCTAAAATTATCATTCTTTCTGTGTTCACTTTCATGAGCATTCAAGGTTTGACGAGACACTCATACATGTATGTATGTATATATGTATATATATATATATATATATATATATATATATATATATATATATATATATATATATATAGAGAGAGAGAGAGAGAGAGAGGGGGATAGGACTTAAGCACCAAGCTGAAATTTCATTAGACTGAGACTTGCACTGAATCTAATGGATCAAGTCTGGACAAAGACACCAAAAATCACACACTCACACTCCTGCAGCTACAACCTCGAGAAACAGCAGTAAACCAAAACAAATGTAACAACAAATATATGCAACAGCAATAAAAAAACATTAATGCTAATATTTCAAAAAACAAAGAAAACCCTGATACCCCAAAATGACAACAAAAATGTAAATTAATCTCAGTATGTAAAAATATAAACATAAATTACACTGAAACCCAACATTTTTGCCTTTTGCAAACCTCACTCTGGATTCCTGCACTTGCACCTCCTTGCAACTTTAAATATACCACCTCAAGGTCACAAAGGATTAGAGAAAGAGCTACTCCTTTCTGTATCTCCAGTGTCCAGTAATATACTACAATTTTTGATCAAAAAGCAATTTAATTAAATAAGATATTACATCAATAATTTGATAAAGAGTGAATTTGACAAACTGAATGGCTCACGTCTCTCTCTCTGTATATCTTTAGGTATATATCTGTATATATACTTACAATTAAATGCATGAATTCATATTTAGCTAAAATGTTTTGGTGGCTGTAAAAAGAGTGAATGCTCACTTCTATAATGTGGGTAATGAAGAGTGTACAGGAAAATGACTGACTGAAATATGTATAGCAGTATGTATATGTGAGTATTTGTGAGTAAGGTTAGGTAAGGGGATACATTTACTGTTTTGTTTATTTGCTGCTCTGTATGTTCTTTGCCTTTTGTCGCTTGTGATGATATTGTCAGGGAAAGGGTTTTTAGTAGCACAATGTATTGGATTAGCAGCCGGGGTATGGTTTGGGTTAGCATACATGAGTAAGATGGTGTTGGGGGGCAAATGAGTTAACTTCAATCCTTACCCTACCCATGCCCCTGCTCTTAACCCTAGACATTACATTATTGAACCCCCTTTTTTCTGTATCTACCACTGCAGCACTTGATCTTGGTTTTGTAACTGAGGATTAATGATGTAGGGAGAGACATAGTCAATATTTTATGATTCTCTCTTAGTATTGTTTTATTAGTTTGTGATTCTCTCTGTTTTGACCATTTGTGACTTTCAGTTTTGAGTTTTTGACCTTTCATGATAGAATCATATAAAAATATATTTTTTTACATAAAAATGCAAAACGTTGTAGTATAAATACAAACATACATATAATCTTAAGAAAAAACAACACATACAGGAGTAGATTGCTAGGTAGGCAATTTAATGTGTTACAATAAATATTTCATAAGAAACACAAACAATTCATTGTTTGCCCACTGGACTATAGAGTATTATACTTAAAAATGAATCTAGCCCTAGTGATAATAAAAAACTGTATGAATAATTCTATCTGAGAGACTAGGCAAATTCCCAAAATAAATTTAGGTGTACTGAAAATCTCAGAATGCTGTCAGCTGTTATTTTAAGTGGAAAGCTGGAGTTTGTGAACAAATTCATTATCTATGTGAACAAAATTAGTACGGCCCATAATCAAGTTGGTACTTTTAGAAGTGCCCGATAACTCTTATAAGCACTTTATAATAACTCAGAAGAGCAAGCTACATCAGGTATCTGTGTGAGGCCCCCTGCTACTGTCTTGAATTCATATGCGTCAGATCAGTCCATGGGCTCTTATATATTCACCACCTTAGAAAAGAGAAATCAAATGTCTAGGATGAGACCTAGAAGCTAGTTAAAATGTAATTTCCCAGTACTCATACAAATAAAGTGGTCTTCAGAACATGATTTACAGCAAAATTCTGATATTCACATACATTATCTGGGCCTTGTTGGTATAATATAAGAAAAAGCAAGATTCTTCTGCTGTACTCCTTCAAAGAAATAATACAAGGTCATTCAAACTGCCCTGCTCAATAGCAATTATTAGCAAATATGACAATAATAAAGACGAATATAGTTGCAAAAGTATGGGTTCTGGTAAAAACATTTCCTCTCAACATTACCCACAAAAAGGTTGGTATAACACGATGGCAAACACGCTGTTCACTTTTTGTAATTAAAAAAAAAAAATATTAACAAGTAATAAAAGTTGTCTGCTCATTCTTCTGCATATACCTCTAGCTGTAAAATACCACAAAATCAGGAACTGACTTGAAATCCCAAATTATATTCAGTGCATGTATACAAACTGGGCACGTCAAAAGTGGCAATGAAAATAAATCTTCATGCTAATGGAAATTTCTTAGTATTAAAATAAACAGACAATGTAATTTTCAACTTTGCTCTTTATTATTGCTGTTGCATGGCCTGTAACAAATGACAGACATTTCTAACTAAGCTGCACGATCTAATCATAACCAATAAGGCAATATTTCTATGGAACCACAACTGTACTAGGGTTGCCACCACTCTGTGTGCCAAAAACTAGACCTAAGCCACACACCTTGCACTACCTGCAACCCCTCCTCTCTCCACCCATTTTCCTGCCCACCCCACCCACTCTCCTGCCTGTTTTATGGCATCTCTGCATATGTCATTATGAGATCATAGGATCATAGGAAGTTACCAGGCTATTGGCCCTGAGGCCCTTATAAGCTTAGTCAAGAGTTTAGCCCATGTAATAGACAAATCAGCACCCAATGCCCCTGTCCAGCAGGGACACGTGTAGAATCCGAGGGATGTATTTTCTATTTCCCATCCAGTTAGCCAGGTTGCACTTAACAGACATAAAGAGATACTCTGCTTGACGTGGAGTGGGAGTCTATTCCACAGATGGGGGAGCCTCTGGGACACAAATCTGTCCTGTTGATGTCACACATCAGGTTGAGGCCATGTGTGCAGGTTACCCGAGTGGAACTTGACTTGCATATATGCAGCAGTCCCATCAAGGGACTCCAGGCTGGTCAAACAATATGACACAGGAGGAGACACTCCAGGTGTGCTTAACCATTGACAAGACCTCTATACAAATCATAGCTAGCTACCGGCCCCCAAATCTGACTCAAGATGCCCAAACTACCTATCTATACTTCTTCAAATCTACCAAGATTCAACCATTTACCCTGATTCTGGGTGACTTTAACTACCCAAACAGACTGGAAGAACTACTAGGACATCTTTTTCTGTTTTTTCCCCCCTTTTTAGGAATCTCCAGGTTTTTAACATTTCATGTTAGTGATGCTTTTCAATTGATCTGAATCTGCGTTTTTTCAAACTCCAGCATTCTGTTTGTATAGATAAACAGAATACCAGAGTTTGTATAGTGCTTTCCAGACAACAGGACTAACATTCTGATTTCTGGGTAGTCCAGAAAAATGCCAGATAGGTGGCAATGTGAAACTGTACAGATATTGACTGGTCAGACCTCTGATTTAATAATATATATGCCTAATATAAATCGATTTTAATAAAACTAACGTCTGAATAATATATATATATATATATATATATATATATATATATATATATATATATATATATATATATATATATACCTAATATGAACAGATTTGAATAAAAAAAAAAACTTAGCAAAATAGCAGAAAAACTAACAAGGACAGAAATTAGCTTAAGGTCTGACTGGTCAAACAGCATATATGGATTTCACAAAAGCATTTAATTCTCCCCCATGGTTATGCCGAATAAAATAAAACAGTTAAAATTTGACTCCTGGAAATTTTCTGGTCTGGGCTCACTTCATCAGCAATGAAGAAGTCATGAATACAATTGGCCTAACTTACTGCATATTGTAATCAGGCCACCCTACAAGGTATATTAAATATTGCCCTGACTTGCTAGTTCCATTGATTTTCCATATTGTTTGATGACTTCTGAGGACTGGGTTTGTTGAAAGAGATGTTGACAATCTCAACCCTTAAGAAACAATGCTTGACCCAAATCATCATCAACAGTAGCCATCTTTTTCCCATTTTCTACATGGGATCAGCATTTTATATCAAATATGACCACCTGCTTGATTCAAAGCTACTGTTCTACCTTTTACCATGGGTCTTCCCTCATGCAGTTCCGCCATCTCTCTCTTGGATGCTGTCATTTCCTCTTGCCTTCTTTCTGTCTTTCCCAAATCTTCCTCACCAAATCATATTCTACTTTCCTGCATATGTGCCTGGACCACCATAATCTGTTTTCTTTGACTTTCTCTGCAATTGGAGCTACTTTTGTTTCTGCTTGAGACAGAGACATTGGACAATTTACTATTCCACCTGTAGACTTCGTTATGTATGAAAGGTTATTGAGAAGATATTATATGCACTAATGTAGTCCTGTTTAACATTATGGCCACCTTGTTGTACATCAGTAAGACTTGAGACCTAGACATAGTACTAAGGATACGTTCATACAAATGATAATTACCTCCTGGCATTGATGGTTTGATGTCTGCATTCTATGATGTTCCCCTTTGATCTTTCTGTGGATTTTGACATGGAATCCTGATCAGGCCCTTAAAGTGTTAAATTGTCTTAACTGGCATTGCTGTTAAGTGGCATAGATTTCACTTCTCAGGCTACTTCCAGTGGGTGGGATGCAGAATTAATTTTTCTGGTTCCCACCACCTTGAAATGAGGGGTGGTTCAAGGGTCCAACTTGGGCTGGCCTTTTGTTTACATTATATATGTTGTCTCTGAGGGAAGCCACTGAAGAACGAGACATTTGCTAACGATTTAATGCTGATGACAGTGGTACCTCCCCTTCATTCAGGAGATTGTGCTTGATTTGTCTGCACTGGAATACTGTCTGGATTCTGTCTATTAATGGATTGCTCATAGCTGTATCTTAACTCAGCCACTATTGCTGGTGCAGTAAACTATCCATAAACCATAGCTTTTCCTCCTTTCTCCTTTATCATTTTTTTCTTGAAATCCAATTAGAATTCATGTACCCTATCTCTGTGATCTATCAGTGGCACGTGAAAATAGACTGAATGACCAGGTTTCAGCCATAGACAAGATATTTTACTTTCATCTTAAGTACACTTCATGGATCAGGGACATTATTCCATTTTAGGATTTAGCAACAGCAGGTCATGTACTGGCAATGTCCTACTTGGACTGCTGCAGTGCTGTCTACCTTGGGCTTATGGCTAGAGACCTGGAGCAGCAACAGCAGTGGGTGTAGAGCATGGCAGCTGAACACTTGACTGGAACTTTACATACTTCTCATAAAGAAGCTCCTGTTCTGTGCATCTACCTTGGCTGATAAATGTGCCAGGAGTATTTTTAAAGACTTGGTGCTTCTCAGACTCTTTGCCATCTGGGTTATGGTTATTTAAATAGGCTGTCAAAGCCTTATATCACATCAAAATACCTTGGGTTATCAGGTTAGGGGCTACTGCCTGTTCCAATGACCTGTCATAAAATGTCTGTTAGACAGTTTTTTGCCTACCTTGCTCCAATCATTTGGAATCAGTTACCATTCCTTATTTGGGTGTGCACTTCTGAGTATCCTGTTAGAACTCTGACATACCATCCATAATTGAAGACTATCTAAATACTCCTTAAACACACCTTCTCTGTTTTAGGTGTCTTGTGTATCTGACTGACAGTGCATGAATTTAAGGCTATAAGAAGTTAACAAGCTGATTCTAGGAGCCCTGGGTTTGATTCCCTCAGCCTCTATTTGCCTACTGTGTGACTGTGAGTAAGAAACTTAACCGGATATGGCTCTCAAGCTGCATCTGAAAAAGGACCTTTTGGATCAGCACGCTACCTGAATTAACAAATGCATGTAAGTAAATATATTTTAATTTACTATTTATTCAGCACTCCTGTTGTTATCGTTTTAATTCTGGTACTTCTCATTATTTTATGTTATTTTATTTTATCTTCTATTATTAATATTGTATGTGCTTTGTTATTGTACTTGAATAATTTCTAGTGTTAGGCATTTTAATACTTATATAAGTGTTTGCTGCTACTTTAAATTGCAAATAACTTATGAGTAGGTAAAATATTTGGGTGGGAGCTGAAACACTGCATACTACTTTGTTGAATCTTTTTGATTAATGATGATGTTAATGCATTATATAATGCACATACACTGTTTAATTATCATCTACAAATTATGTTGCTATGGTGACTTAGCTAATTGGCTTGTTTACCCTGAGTATGTATGCATGTATGTATTTTGAAAGCAGAATATCTTTGCCAGCTTATGAAACTTTTGCTTGCCTTTTGTTAGCATGATTACGAGTTGATACTGGTTGTAATAGGATGGTAAAGCAGAGCTGGAATATGAAGTATTTGATGTGCACTAATGCGAACAAAATACTGAACAGATCAGGGGATTATGCAGATGGAGCTTACTGGCATGGCTAAAGATAATGTTGGTGGATAATGGCCTTTATAGGAATGTTTGCATTGGTGTAGCACAGAATTCTGTAGGAACACAGCTTCTGTATGTCAGTCTCCTGCTCTGCAGCATAACAGAAGTGGTTTCTTACTTGTACACATTGGGGAAGGGAAGAAATGGGAAAACAGCAGAAGAGCAGGAAGAGCAGATGATGATAAGATGGTGGAGAAGGCAGGCATGTTAGATACCAGGTACGATCAATAGAGGGGTTTTGCTGATATGTAGCTGGGAAAGGGAGCACCAGTGCATTGGGCCAGAATAACTTCTGATAGATTAAGCCCCAGGAATCAGTTTGGTGTAGGCCCCTAAATTCATAACAAGAGCCTTGTCTGGAAGGATCTGCTCCGTCTTACCGAAGCTAAATGTACCATGTCCACTCTACTGCAGATGATCTTTACACTGCCTGATACACTAGTTCTCAATTGCAATACTTTTTTTCCAGGGCTGTACCTCCTTCACCGCATTTTGTGAAAACACAACCACCAAACTCTGATTTCCAAATATCCCACCTCCAAGGCCATATCAATTTGGAGAAATTAAAACTACATCTGAGGTCACACCAATTCAAAGGGAATTAAATTATTTTCCTTAAATCCATTCAAAGAAAACTAGCTGTGATATCACATTCAGAGAAGAAAAAATTAAATTAGTTTCATTTCTTCTGAGATTGTGTGACCACAAATGTAGTACATTTAGAAACGGGACTGCAGGAAGGCATAATCCCCTGCGCAAATGCTTACAAATGTTCACATACCACATCAGTCAAATTAGATGGTGGGATTGTGTGGTATGACTTTGGTGAGTCTGGCTGCAGTAAAACCAAAAAGTCACATCTGTAACACATGAGACCCAGAAGGCTAACAATAGGCTGGGTAAATTGTTATCAAAGCTAAACAATATAATGAGGAAACCAGGGATCATTTTGTGATGCCGAACCTGCACAGATCATGGAACAAATAACCACTCCTTGTTAAATGGTTCAAATCTCTGTCTCAGTCATTGCTTAAAAAAATAGTTCTATACATTAAAAGAAATACAGAAAACAGGTTCTGACAATGAAGCTACTAGTGAGCAAACATGACATCCAAATCGTTGAAACTATGAAGCTAAATTAACAGTTGCAACTGTTACAATAACATGATCACAGATCTGGCAGCTTCACATGTTTTGAATCTGCTACCAAGTGCAAAATTCTGGTTGGTTGTTTTTATCATCTCATTTGAGGAAGTATCTTTTTAGATGTTAGGCAACTCTCCTTCTTCCAGAGTGATTAAACAGAAAAGCCTTACAAAGGGTTTATTCAGTCGTGTTCTTTCATTTCTAAAGGCCTTTGTACGGACTATTACTTGATGAAGCTGCTTTACACGATGCATGCATAATGAATGCCTGCATATGTACCCCCTACCCCATATAAGGGGTTATAATGTAATATGTGAAGAATGCACTCTGCAACCAAAATCAATTCAAAGTTCCATCCTTCCTTAATGCTGCAACTGTTCCAAGTAGATTCCACCGCAGTTTCAATCACACCACACAGCACACATTCAGCAGTTACCAGCATGGCTTGCCTTAAGTGAAATAGAGCCTTACATTAATGATTCACTGGCATCCCCCTCCAGTTTCCTGATGCCCACATCCCAAATCCCTAGTGCAACCTACTCACTACCAAAGCATTACAGGTTGCAATACTAGAGGAAAGCCAGTCCTAACATAGAATACATTTTATACCTGTGGTTGTACTCATATAATCTGTGTCATGGTAATATCTTGAAATACACAATATACCTGGTGATCATTGGCCTAGTATGAACCTATTAAACCTATAGACCATTCCTAAAATCTCTTACTATTGCATTTATACATATGTTGCTTATACTATCTACTTTTGATTTGATCAGTATTGCTAAAGGGTTAGCAGGAATCACATATCTGTGTACAAACTACTTTTTTCTCTCTTAGTCATATGCAGCCTTCATTAAGTTGAAATTTCCTTCCAACTCTGATGACTTTGGAGGTACAAACAGCTGATGCTTTCATCCTAAGCAACACATAAAAAGGCTAGATTTAAGGTTGCACAGACAAAAATAACACATTTTAGCTGAGCCCTACCTTATCATGAGGAACATATAAAAACTAGATTTGAACACAGATAACAAAATACATTTAAGCTTAGCCCTACCGTGTTGTACAGTTCCTCTAGTCTTGAGAGGGTGAGAAAACGGTGCATGCTTACTCCATTTTCAATAAGCAGCTTCACAAAATCCACTCTGTCAAGTACGAGAGCATCCAGCATTGCCTGTTCAAGAGATCCCACCTACAAGTGGACAATCAAAGTTAGACTACAAGCTGCAACATCAGAAAGAAAGTGTTCAAAGCATTCTTTTCAAATTTTCACTTGAATTTTCAAACTACTCTGAGAACCACACAAAGGAAGCATGCTCTTCATAAAATGGATGCCTACATTTCAGGAACCTTGCATCAGCAAATGTATGGAGTAATCCATAAATTTAAAACCATCCTTCAGCCTGCCTGCTAATATTTCAACTTCTAAGCAATTCTTTAATTAGATTTCTTCTTCAGACAATAACAAATTAAGAGCTAGTTTGATGTGTGTTAAGGGATATGAACAGTTTTTCAAACACAGGTTCAAAGATGACATATTTTCAAGCACACTGTTTCAAGCTTCTGTTGTCTTTTCCAAATTTTTATGATACTTTTGCTATATATATATATATATATATATATATATATATATATATATATATATATATATATATATATATCCACTGGAGCCTTTATAAACTTACCCATGCAAACCAAATATATCCCACGAGTTATTCTGCATTAGAGTTTTTTTAAGGGCTGTATGTTAGGGTATGATTTAATGGCTGCCTGTCTCCATCAGAGACATAGGTGTCAGACCAGGGGTGAATTTCTGGTTTTCCATCCACTGGTCCAGGTTGTACTTGAATAGAATTAGGGAAGGGCTCTGCTTCACATGGATGGGAAATCTATAGAGTCAGAGATTCTCTATCATACATACCTCTCCCTCCAACATATCCTATTTAAGTCGTAAGCAAAGTTTAACTAATTAGACCTATTAGTTCTGTTGCTGTTCATTTTGCAAATATGCAAAAGGTCAATCAGAGTGGGTTCCAGGGATGCCTTGTATACCAGACATAATCTGACTCTCAGCAGTCTTGTATAGAATAGGGCTTTGAGGTCAACTGCACAGGACATTGTACTTATGCCTTGTATTCTTAGTTGTGAGGAACCACTGTGGACATACCAGTTGTTGCATGTGCCTGGTGAGGTACGTACCAGAGGTGGCATTATATGCAATCATGGTCTGATGAGGGCAGAGGACAGTGGCACAATGACTTCCCTGTACCTAGATGACAAACCCTTACTTATACGTTGAGTGAAACAGAATGATTTTCTTTCAAACTCAGACACGTGTTGGTCAAAAGCTAGGTTACTATTTACATGCGTTCTCAAACCCCTAACTACTACATCTACTTTTAGAGGTGTTTTATCAATGAGGTAATTTCCTCTTGATGGCCAGTTTCTCAAAAGGTACTAGTAGACATTTTTTTGTACTGGGTTTTAAGCTGTGGCTTAAGTAATGTGTTTGTGTTAGACCTTCCTATAAGATGTTAGTGTCTTGGAGGAGTTTCTATGATTCCTTGTAGCTTGCAATCATCTGCAAACTTGGTAAGCCAGAAGCCCTTGACATTGGCCTTGACTTCCAAAAAATAGATGCTAAAGAGGAGCAGACCCATCACAGAGTTCTGGTGGACATCACCGATGACCAGTGTCCTTGTGGAGGTAATCTCTCCAGTCCTAACATCCTGGGCTTATTCTGTGAGTCAGTTGGCTATCCAGTGAGTTAGAAAGAGATTTATGCCTAATTTCATGAGTTATTTTACAATAACTGAGTGGGGTACTGTATCAAATGCATTAGCTATGTTAAGCTGGGCATTATGCCCATTCTGTCTTCATCAAATGCCTTAGCGAATATTTCAACGAAGTCCACTAGGTTCAGTAGGCATGACCTACCTTTGACAAAACCAAACTGGGCTGGGTTCAGTGTCAGGAGGTTTCCTATGTCATTATTAATAATTTCCATGATAATTCTTTTCATGGCTTTGCATATGAGACTAGTCAGACCAATAGGTCTGTAGTTACCAGGATCCATTGATGGCCTGCCTTGTACAGAAGGATGACTGGTGCAATCTTCCATTTTGTGTGTGCAGACTATGGTTGAATGTATACATCTAGTGACCATGATAGCTCATATTTTCCAGGCTATTTAGAAGGCATCCTGGGATATTATTGGGGCCCATTGAAGCTGTATTCTTGGCCTTAGAGAGCTCATCTAAGGTGCTCACTACTGATAATTGGATGGATTATGTTTGACAGTATTTCCTGAGGGTGGCTGGGATTGAGAGGTGGGTAAAGGTGAAGTTGAATTTGTCAGCCAGAAGATTTTCCATATCTCTTGGTTCTGTGAATGTGGTTCCATTTATCATCAGTTCAACACACTGTTGTTTGCTGCTGTTGAGGTTTTGAACAAAGCTAAAGAAGGCCTTATGGTTGTCTTTTGGCCAGGGACACTAACTTTAAATTTGTTTTGTTAGATTTAATTATTTATTTTAGTTGTGTACTCTGTTTGATAAGAGACTTCTCATCTTATTTTGGTGTTAGACTTCCTAATTTTAACTATGTTTTTTTTTTAATTTTATTGTGCAACCTGTTTAATTTTGGGTTCCAACAGGGTGGTTGTTTTTTGAGTTAGTTTTGGACTTACTTCTGATAGGCACAACAGCCTCTATGCAGTCAGTGAAACGATCGTACAGAGCTTCTGTAAATAATTCTGTATAAGCTTCTGTGTTATCTGGCGTTAGAGGTGCTTGAAATTTTGACAGGTTATCACTTAGTAAGAGTAGTTTCTAACTGTTACAGGGTTTGCTGGGCTTATGGAATTAATTATTTTTTTGATAAAGACTGCTTTGTGGTATGACCTTACAATAGAGGACATGACAATGAGGTGGGATGGGTGCAGTGTTCTCTCACGCTTGTAGGTACCAGGTCCAATGTGTTTGTACTTCTAGTAGGTGTATGCTGTAAATGATCCAGGGTGTTTGTGTTTACAAAGTCTAGGAATCTCTGCACCTTAATCTTTAGGGTTGTATAGTATTCCCAGTTATTAAGTCCCCCTTGAGTATGGTATTTGGTTAAATGGTGAGTGTCTCCAATAGGTCTAAGTATGAGCTATGGGTTTCATTGGACATAGAGGGTAACCCATCACTTGCTAGGATATGGTATGGAACTTTATGTCTGGTAATCTCTACATGGAGGAACTCCAGTGTGTCATCTTGTTAAACCAACCCACAGGTATGCTTGTTACTGATGTAAATCGAGACACCTCCACCTTCAGTTCTCGTCTGTGCAGTGCTGGTCTAAAGGTGTGGAAGGAATTGAAGCCTTGCACTGCCAGGGTACTCACTGCAGCTTTAAACCATGTCTCTTAACTACACAGATGTCTGCATTCTCCAAAGAAAGGCGAGCTTGGAGGGAGTGGAGCTTATTGCTTAGATTCCTGGCAATAAGCAGTGATACCATTAGAATTCCTTGGGTAGATTTTGCTATGTTGGAAGGTTTGTCAGTTTGGCATTGTCTAAAAAAGTTCTATGTGGGAGAACAATGTTTTAGCCAATACTCGAAAACCTAGAGGGGGCAGGTGCAGAGCTTCCTTGTCAAAGAAATGTGTTTTTTAACCATGTCCTTCCACTCCCTGACAAATACAGCATTCCCTTAGAGTGACACCGAAAACAAAAAAACATCCTTGGTGAAGGTTAAATGCTGCTCACTGCTACGTACATTCCAGCTTGTGGCACATAATCTGAGAGCTCCATAATGTCTCTCTTCATATAGCCTAGGGAGGCATCTCTCAGGTCATTTACATCTACATGGACTATGACTGAATCATACTGCTACATATGGTACAATGACTTGAGTGCATGTGTAACTTGGTGGATCTTGGCCCATGACAGGCAATGAGTATTATTTCTCTTTATTCAGCCTAATGAATGGGGCATCAGTATGTTGTACAATGGAGTCCCATATGATTAGAGTCTTGGGTAGTGTATTTGCTTGCCTTATGGGCTTGGTAGTTGAGGCTCTGCTAGGTGCGGCTTTTGGGTTTACTGAGGATCATTTTTGCAGATGGAATGTCTGGGAGGTCTTTAAGGTTTGTGAAGATTGCATTTAAGTACCTCATCAAAGGATCTATATTAGTTTGTTGCAATGCAGTTGCAGCGGACACCAGATCGTCAACCTTCATTCAGTGAAAATTGATTCACTGAATTTACCAACAGCAAGTAAAGACTTGCCCTACAGCACAACAGACCAACAGTTACACAAATCGAACCCACCCAAGTGGAGGGCTTCAGCCCCACATCCACCCCCAAATATATATACCAAATCAGAGATTGCACTACAGTGGAGAAAAGGGCAAAGTTGTGCTGTAGGGCAAGAATTTACTTGCCCTCAGTAAATTCATCAAATTTCTGAAATGATGTTCGCTGAATGAGGGTCGACGATGTAGTATTCACTGCAATTGCATTGTGACGAACTGATAAAGACCCTCAGCAAAAGAAGGTCTTTGTGTGGGCTGCATACTATGTGTGAGGGTTTATATTACATCATCAAATGCTTAAAAAAGAAAAATAAAACTTTAAAACATTACTTTGTTACTGTGCCCCCAACACCCTCCTACTTAAATATACCAACTCCGAGATCGCACTACAGTGCCGAAAATGGCAAAGTAACTGAAGCGGCCAAGTGAATTCTTTCCCAGGGAAAGAATTTGCTTAAAAGCTGCTTCGCTATTTTGCCTTTTCATTCTTTTACGTTCGTGTCGAATGCATCTTCAATCACGTAATAGGAACCCTATGTGTGATCGGTATAGTGTGTGTATTTCTGACAACCAAATTGTTATTCTGAGTGTTGGTACATGAGAGTTTTGTCTCCAGAAACATTGTGAATGTATGTCTCTCACATACTGTATTTGTTTATTTCAGGATTAAATGGTTGTCAGTGGATATTAGACCATTGTTACATTGTCTTACTATATCCATATCCACCAAAATGGCTGCAGAGAAATTTGGAAATTGCATATCCATGCTGTCAAGTGCTTTATTGGGTGAGCTACAAGGGTGTGGTACACAAGGGGTTAATAGTGGGTTAAGGGTGCTTTAGGGCTATAGACTAGACTAGGCTATATAATACTAAATTCAAGGGGCAATGCTCCTCAACATGCAAACTAACTGATATATGCTACTCAATGTGCAAACTAGTTGCTCTGCACTCACAGAGTTACTGGTACAATTTCAGAGGTGGTTTTACAGGAGAAGCTTGGTTTCTAGATGTCTCTGTCTATTCAGGACACTACTAACCACTGCTACATGATTGACAGTGGCATGAAAAGACTCCAAATTTATGCTTCTAAGTCCACTGGCAAATACAGATCTCTTATGTGCTTCCCAATTCAGATAGACCAGGCCACCGCCACCTAATGCCACTAGATGGACTATCCAATTCTCTTAATGTAAAAACACAAAAAAGATTGCTTGATAATGTAATGCTATCACAAAACAACTTAAAGATTATTAGAACATGGTGTTTTCAGGTATTAGGGACTTTTAAAATGTTTTAAAGTACAAAATCAACAAATAATCAAAAATAAAACAGTTAACTGAAGTGCAAAATAATAAAATAAATCTCTTATCTGCCAAGGATGGAGAATAAATAATTAATTCAAGACTCCCTCAGAGTGTGTTGAGGGTGACAAGCAAATGGGAGCTCTGAGAAAATGAGCAGGGGACAATTTGTAGTAAAGGAGGTTTAGTCACAGCCTTTTAAAACCACAACAAGAGCTGCATACCTCTCAACTTCTTTGATCAAGAAATCTGGACAAAGACATATATAAAAGTGGGACACAGGCCTAAAATAGGGGCAATTTTTAAATATTGCTCTTACAAACTTAGAAAGTGATAGAATAACAGGTTTTGCATTAGCATGCATTTTCTGAAGGACATGAAGTCTGAAACTCAGATGTCTATCATTATTTTGTAACTTCAGACTTTAATGATTTGCTACTAATTTGCCAAAAAACACCATTTTATGAAAAACAGACCCAAAATATGAGACAAAAATCTGGACATTCTGTGAAAATCTGTACAGTTGAGAGGTATGCTTGGAGGCTTGAAAACATTTTTAAGCAATAAGCTACAGGACAATGACCTCAAGTAGGTTAGTATTTCAGAAACATTAGCTTAATGTCTTAATGGGGGGGGGGGGTCTGACACAAAGAACAGAGGAACAGAAAGAAGCAGGCAAATGAAAAGCAGTATATAAGACACTAGCAGTAAAACTGGACTATAATAATCTGTAAAAGCAATGAAACACCATTCCTGGAGCAGAATATACAGTACTCCCACTACTACAATTTTTTCCAAAGGCTAAGGCACCAGACTATACAGAAAGCTATCTTTAACATTGTTTATGGAAAAAAAATGCAGTAATAAATGACTAAGCAAGGTTAAAATCTGGCAGTAGTTCACAGTTCTGCGTCAACTGCAAATGAAACTACAAATCTAAGGCCCCAGACAGGGTTCAAAACACAAACAGTTAGCTTTTACAAGTAATTATATTTATGGAGATAGAAGTATGTCTACATGATTACATGATCATGTTTACATGATGCT
The DNA here is from genome assembly GCF_019279795.1 of Protopterus annectens. Lineage (NCBI taxonomy): Eukaryota > Metazoa > Chordata > Ceratodontiformes > Protopteridae > Protopterus > Protopterus annectens. Next base: position 1,133,886,623 of record NC_056730.1, read on the forward strand.
AAGATCTTGCAGTAATTCACAATCTTCCCACAACTGTAAATGAAGCTACAAGACAAAGGTTACAGAACAAACTGAAAAATACAAACAGATAACTAGATAACCTTTTTGGTTAAAACATGGAAAAAAAGCAGAAAAGTGCAAAAACGTAATACTACCACACAGGTCACTATAAGTGCAATTTGAAATATCTACGCAGAATTGAAAATAAAACTTTTCTCTTTCTTTTTTGATGAAAGGGTTGTTTCTCACAATCAAGGGTTTTCCAGTCCTCTCCCAGTCTCACTCAGATTAATTTCTTGGATTTTTGAGATATGTTCTACCTTAAATGTTTTCTTTTTAAGGGACCATTTATGAATTCAGTTTAATGGACGTGTTTTATTCAGATTTATTTTTAAGTATTTTCTTTTTAAGTTAGTCTTTTGCAATGTATAAAGTCATATTTAATGTAACTCAGCAATGAAAGGCTGAACATTTGCACCATCACATATTATATAATAACTATGTTATAAACCTAGTATAAATTTATTTTACTTAATTATCCCTCAAGAATACAATCTACACCTTTCTATGTATCATAGTTTCATTCCATCCATTATTCCACTCTTATACTGATCTGTACATATTGAATCTTCCATAATTTACCTTCTGAAGCAAGGCTTTTCCATTCCATAGACTGTTAGCTCTTGAAGATTTGATATATGTCCTTTATAACAGTTTTACTTGCTGTCTCCCAGTAGGTACAAATAATTTTTATGGTAGAAGATCACTTAACTCATGTCAGGGCACTTTTGCTTTCATCAATTTTTGGCCTGAAAGAGGTAATGCCAGATGTATTGCTTCCTCCTTATTCCCCTCCTAAACTAAACTCCCATGCACATGAGCTGGGGTGAAGTGCATTCACATACTATGCATTACTGTTGTGCCAAATAGAAAAATCCTCCCCAACTTACAACAGACACATATTTGGACAAGTGTTTTAACCTTTTAGGTATTTGATCTGTAACTCTTATAGCTGTTACTGAATGAATGTCTTTTTCTTAACCATGTATCTTCTCATTTATATAAGGATATCATGCTTGTGTGCAAATGTGCTGAGCTTGTAGCTAGTTCTAATTAGCACAGTCTAAAGAGCTGTTACAGTAGGTAGAGTAGAGGAAAGTAACACTGTGGAGACAGATACACAGACATGCATGCAGGCATTACACACAAAAAGACACCTTGAATGCTAGATCATTTTTGGAGATGATAGAGTGAGTTGTAACTGCAGCTGGTAACATTTCATCCCTGTTACTTTCACAGCTTACAGTATACTATATAGTTTACTATACACTGTCTTGCACAGGATTGACTGCAGCAACATTCAACCATCATCATCACTGGTCAGGAAAATACCTCATCTCAGAGGAAAGTTGTATGGTGCATAATTTTATAAACTAATTTCCCTGAATTTTCACCCAGTAAGAGATAAGCTGTTCAAAAAGGGATTTGTGAAAGGAACAAGACAGGTTTTCAAAAGTGTGCAAAATGCAACAAATCCAGGTTACATCAAAATAATAAAGACTATTCACTAGGTTTTCTATGACAGAGAAATCAAAATGGTTTGGTTGGGGTAGGTATATTTTGTAGAATTACATCATTTATTTAGAAGCACTGATACATTTTTAAATTGATGATTGATTGATATGGGCATATTTTATTTTACATACGTCTTTTCACTAGCTACACTTTTGCTTTTCCTCCTGGTAACTGTATGAAAGTTATTTTTTCTGAGTACCTCTCCACTTCAATTAGATTTTGTATAGCAGGATTCTGCATAACATCCGTTTGAATTATGATACTGCATCTGTTGCCATTTTCAAATCATTAGTAGACAGAAAGTAATTTGAATGTACCTACATTAATGTTTAAAGCAGGAATCTTCAGCTTCATTAGGCACTTTTACACTGTGCAATCAATGTATTAGACCCTTCTTTTTGAGCCTATGGGACTGCCTTTCCTTTGGTTACTAAAGCTATTACTTAGTAAACCTGCTATCTCCTATTCAGCTAAAGAAAGACATTCAAGTTGGTGGATTCAATTCCAAAAATCGTGGCAAAGCCCTTATAACCAGACCAACTATGTAGCACCATCTGGGACACTCCTGCTTTTCTTTCACATTACTGCTGCTTACTATTTAAAAAGTGTCAAAGGCACAGCTACATAAGGCACATAGCATTAAATCATCAGTACTGAATTGTGCAGTAGGACTGGAATCCCGCACACATTTCCCCCACAGTCTAAACACTTAATACAATGGCTGCATTATAGGAATACAGGGCAGAATGTGATTGATACTGGTTTCAGTTTTTTTGAGGAAAAGAGAGAACAACAAAAATAAATTAAAAAAAGAAAAAAAAACATGCCAGAGCCACCTATTTAAGCATAACGGAGCTGATACTGACATAGAGCAGTTGGAAATCAGACTTTTAAGAATTATTTTAGAACTGTGGAATAGTCATTGGTACAAGCCCATGCCTTGTTTTTAAAATACCAGAAGCTTCTGTAATGGCTACATATATATACATACTAAAAAGGTAAGTATTCAGTTAAAGTAATACAAATCAGCAAAATCATGTTAAGCAAGCCATGTTTTGGAGTCACAGAGCTAAATGCATGTCTTCAAGCATTTTTTTAAGAATTTGGTGACAACTTTAGATATCAGTAATAATATGCATTATGTGTTTAAAAACCTTAAGACTTTAGCTGTTTCCCAAACATCACATATTCATTGTTCATTGGTTCTACAAGGGCTGCAGTCCAAAGCACTCAAAGGCCACTTTCTCAATGTCAGGGACTCAAGTATCTTACAGCTCTTACAGGCTGCCTTTCCCACCCAAACTTGAATATGAGTTTGAGTGAGGTAAGTGTTACAGCCATATGGAGGGAAAGGGATGGAGTGGTAGTGTAGATTTTGGCAGTGATCAGGAAGGGGATTTGGGTTTAGGGAGCAGGAGGGGATTTTAAGTTTAGTGTTCGTCCCATCCCACATCATATTTAAGTATTATTGAGGCACGTTGTTAAAGATGTGTTTGGTATCTATAGACTAGGAGAAATTTATTACAAAAGACATTAATATGAAATACAAAAGTCAACAAAAGTCTTCAAAACAATCACAATGATATCATCACAGATAGGTAATTATTCCCCAACCCCTTCTGCTATAATTACTTGCATAATATTTACTAAAGCTGTACACTAGTCCATAATTTCTTTTCTTTCTTCATACCTAGCCAACCATAAAATCCATAAAATACTATCAACTAATCAAATCTATCTCTATCTTTGTTTGATTTGATATTGTAATATCCATACATTAACATATGTAAATCTAAAGTCAGAATAGGTTGGACCCCCAAAGTCTTTAATTCTTGGGCAAGGTAAGCAAAGCATGCTCCAAGGTTTCTGACACACCACACAAATGACAGTCTTTCATTCCATGTCTCATATTTCAACACAGGAAGCTTTCCCAAAGAAAGCTTTCATATAAAATAATTTATTTCATTTAGAGACTTAAATCTATCAAATCTTTCCATTAACATCTGTCTATGAATATCCGGTAAAGTTTGCCAAGGCCTCTCATAAAAAAAATATATATATATCCAGAATAGTGTTATCCCACAACTTTCAAGAAGGAATTTATCTACATATGCCTTAAGAAAATAATATTACATTTTTATCTTTTTCTTTGCTTTATACCCAACTAAATATTTCCCATAAAATTAAACCAAGAACTTTATTGTATCTATTTTGAATGAATTTCAATATTGACAATAAGTGAAGCAAAGCAAGGTGTACCACAGGATGAGGCAAACCCACCCCACCTTCAATATTTTTTACAGTAAATAACATTTCATCTGACAGGATTAAGCTGATTGCCCCCCCCCCAAAATAAATAAATAAATAAATAAATAAATAAATAAATAAATAAACCCATCAAAAAAGTTTCTTTTTCTCTTGGGAAGGGATAGACCATAGGCCAATTTTCCCCAAACCATACTATGCAAAATATACACCTTTTTTCTTAAAGGCCATACTACATTTAGCCCAAGTCTTTAATATAGTTTGAACCCGGAATAATAATGAACCCCACAGGGCCAAAATCACATTATCAAGACTAAAATCAATGCTTAATAAAGAAACAGAATCAAGTGTAAACTCAACACCCAGAGTGGAAAGGCCTACACCAAATCCTTTAGATTTGTGTAAATTTAAACTTAAATCAGCACAACACAAAGTCTAACAGCTGTAAAGACTGAAGACAAAGCCTTCCCTGAATGAACTACAATATTTTAATCAACTGTGAATAATATGAAGAGAGGATAAGAAATTCCAGGCAATATCTGCTACCTAGCTCCACAAAACCTATTCAAACATGCACCAGTAACAGCCAACATCATTAAATGAAACAACTTAGTAAGATGGCAACCTTGATTAACACCTCTTTTTAGCAAAATAGGTCTCCCAGGCCACCCATTTATTAGTGGTCAGACCTATGAACAAGAATAAAAATGCTTCACTATAGAAATGTTTTTTATTTTAATTAATTATTTATTTATTTATATTTGTTGACCGGGAGTGTCCGACTGGACGTAGGTCCATTTTCAGTGGAGGCCCGGGGAGAAAAGCTCCACAGTTAAAATAAACAGACAGTAGTTACATTGGATTACATAGCGATTAACAATTTACACAGCAATTACTTACAACATATTTACAGATGAAGAACATAGTACATCAGTAGACAACTAGAATCTTTATCTGTGAAGTATATAACAGACATTAACAAATGTTACAATAAGACGTTCCTGCTGTATAATAAGTACTAGGCTTATGAGCATCTGAGCTTGCTATAATCAAGGTAGTTAGTGGAGTGGAAAGAAAGGTAGTGGTTGAATGGGGTGGTTTGGAACTAATACCACAGTCCATAAACTATCGTGCGCAAAAGAATCAAATGCCTCATGAACATGGCAAGCCAGTAAAATCTGTTATCATTGGATTATACATTATCCACAATCTCCCTCAAAGTAACATATCTTGAATTGGTTTACTCAGTATTCCAAAATCTCCAGCATTAAAGCACTTTGACAAAACTTTACTAAGCCTAATTTGCAATAATAAGAAAAGAAGAAATCCTTAACATGAGAAACAGTCATTTCTGCAGTACAAAACTGCACTATAATACTGTTTAGCAGTAAGGTTTAGCCCAGTAAAGCTAAAGTGAGCCAATGAGCCCATAATTGCTTAAGCTCATACACTTGTAGAAACTTTTCAGCATTTCCAATACTTTCAAAAGTCACATCACTATAACTAGCTTAACCCACATGGATAAAAGTTCTAACATCATTAGAAGTCAGTGGCATAACAACATTGTACCAAACATCATACCTATCCAAAACAGCATCTTGTTTTGAAGAAATGCAAACAACTGGTAAATAGTCCTCAAGAGCAGCAGACTTCAATACTCCACCATGATTCAACATCCCTCCAACATGACTCACAGCAGGATATCATTCTATTTCTACAAAATTACTCTTCATGCTGAAATAAACTCAGACATGGAAAGGCATTTTAAAATGCTACTGCAAAAGGATTACCAGTAAGCCAAAATAGTTACATATTAGACGTTAGTTCACAGATGAAGTTTGTACAGATAAACGATAAATATAAATGTGTTTCCTCTTGTTACCAACCAAATATGAATATATCTTAAAATGACAGAGGATTTTTTAAAATTTACATTTATTTATTAACATATCATTACCAAGAAAGTCCGAATGGGTAGGAGACCATTTTCAGTAGAGGCCCTGAGAGAAAAGCTCCAAATATTAGATTACAAGATATTAGTTTTAAACTTACTTGAAAATTGATTATGTCTAACTTTTTATTACTTTTAATAAATAATGGTTAACATACTAATAGTAGTTGCAGGCAGCTTTGAAGATTATAATTCACTAAAGCTTGAGAGGATATAATAAAACCCATTTTTTGAAAAATAGTCTATTCAATGAGAGGTCACAGGGCAAGTGAAGAATGCCCCTCTTCTCTAAGATTTGGCAATCTCCAAGTGAATTACGTAAAGTGCTGAGTACGATATGTAGTAGGCGGGGTATCCATGCCACAGAAAAATGAATTTCACTTTCTATCTCCAGTGCTACCTTAATTAAGAAATCTGAACTTTATGTAAACCAGCTTATTGAAATGATATTCAGTGCATCCATTTTTGATGAAAAGGTCTACAACTCTTTAAAATAATAAAAAGTATACCTTCTTACTGAAAATAAATGCATTATTCAATGCACACATACATTTCTTTTTTATTTTGTTGGAGTTTGCACACTTCATTTAAGTGAATTTTAAAAGATGCTATTATGATGAAAGGGAGATAGTGACACTGTTTCTGCATACTGGTGGAAAGGATTCATTTAGATTAAGTTGTACCTTCCTGGGCATCTACAAGTTTCATTTTTGGAATTAATTAGATGTGGTCAAGTTGAGGCTGCAAATATTCTCTCATAAAACAGTTTTTGTCTCTCGATGTTGGCTGAAGAGGCTTCCTCGTAAGTGCTAACTTGATAATCAATGAAAAGACCTACAAAGTTTTTCATCTCTGTAATTTCATGGGTTAAAATGTCAGAGTTTTAGATCACATAAGAAACAAAACTGGTGATGACAAACTTCTTCTGAAATTCTGGAGGGCAAAATAATATCACTCTTCTGAAATCAATAGCCCTACCATTGTTATCTAACCCTTATGTATTTCCTGAATCATTACACAGTGTATGACTCTGCCCTACCATTGTTATCTGATCTTTATGTATTTCCTGAGTCAGCACACAGTATATGACTCTGCCCTACCATTGTTATCTGATCTTTATGTATTTCCTGAGTCAGTACATGGTGTATGACTCTGCCCTGCCATTGTTATCTGACCTTTATGTATTTCCTGAGTCAGTACATGGTGTATGACTCTGTCCTACCATTGTTATCGGACCTTTATGTATTTTCTGGGTTGGTACACGATGTATGACTCTGCCCTACCATTGTTATCTGACCTTTATGTATTTCCTGAGTCAGTACATGGTATATGACTCTGTCCTGCCATTGTTATCTGACCTTTATGGATTTCCTGAGTCAGTACATGGTGTATGACTCTGCCTGCCTTTGTTATGTATTTCCTGAATCATTACACGGTGTATGACTCTGCCCTACCATTGTTATCTAATCCTTATGTATTTCCTGATCAGTACACAGTGTATGACTCTGCCCTACCATTGCTATCTAACCTTTAGTATTGTTATGGGACAAGATCAGCTTATTAAAATGTATATTAATTTCAATTCATTAATGATGCTATAATATGATTGTTAAAAAGCAAATATAATTTGTATGCAGGGCTGGGAAAAATACAGCTTCATAAGCTAGAGTATTACTGTATGGTAACTGCATTTTTTTTAATATGTAATAAGGAAAAAGTATGTGTTGCATGAAGTCGAGGCATGTTAGTTACTACAAAAGGAATTTGTTAGCCTGACTCCTCCAGTCTAGGAGTGTGCTGTTGCTAGGGAAGGTTTGTGTATTTTCTGAGTCAGAAACAAGACCCCTTGAAAGCAGGTGGATCATGTATAGAAAGGTTTTCACGTGAAGTCTGAGGCAAAAATCATGAGGGATGAGGAGATTTGTAAAGTTTTCTATTAGTCAGAGTAATTGAAATGTAATAAAATTGCGTGACCAGTTTTGATAAGAAAATGTATAAAAATGTAATTTGTCTCTCTTCAGAGAGACTGATTTATCAACAGCTATGAAGATCGTCTCCTAGCACTGTAAGAATAACATTTCTGTTTGCACATCCTGAAGTGTTGTTCCTGACTAAAGGCATATAAGGTAAATTCTTAATGTTATTTATTTATGACTATAACAATTTGGTGCCATTCTCTGGGTCTGAACTTTGATATTGTTGCAGGGCAGTTCTGGAATAGGGCCCATCACAGATTTTCTGTGAATTCCACACTACTTTGTATGGAATAGTCAGACTCAGATGTGCAGCTATTCAGTGTGGGCAAACAGGTTTACCTTCGTATCGTCGATCACACATGATCGACCGGCCACTTAATCGAACCGTTTTCACGAAACCAAAGAGTGAAAATTTTAAAATGTCGAAATAATGTCGAATTTCGACATTTCCGGCTGCGATACACCTCCACACCAGTGCTACCATGGGTCAAAAAGGGGCAAGGTTTTGCCGTTTGGTTATGTGGAATTCGACGTTGGAGACATTCACACTTCGGTATTCTTGGAAGCCATTTCACCCATATTGGGATCGCTGATATGAAGGTAAACCATACAGACATACTAGCCTTGGCAGGGAAATTGTTTTGTAAGGGGAAATGGTTGCTTTGTGTTTTTTTTTTGTTTTTCTTTCTCTCTTTTAGACAATTTTAGCAATCTGTAGAATAAGTGCATGACTGTGTTTTTGTTTGACTGAGTTGTTTGTAGGGTATGCAGATAATAGTGGGAGGACCCCACAACAAATGAGAACAGTAAATGTATGTGCACGCACATTAAAGGACAAATTGCACAAGGAGGCACTTTGTGTCGAGGGCGGTACCCTCAGGATTGAAAGGTAAGAAGTATGAGAGATGTTTTATTCTGTCAATGTATGAATGTATGAGAGAAAGAAAAGAAAAAGATAAAAGTTAAAGATAAAGTTGTAACAAGTTCATGGACTCACCGCATGATTGGGACATAGACTATATACTGTTAAAACAAATTCATGAGCCCACAGCATGATTGGGACGTAGACTATATGTGATCATGAGCCTATAGCATGATTGGGACATAGACTATATACTGCTAAAACAAATTCATGAGCCTACCCCATGATAGGACGTAGAGGTATACATTGTTAAAATAAATTCATAAGCCCAAAGCATGCTGGGACTTAACAGTGTGATTGTGTGGAAGTACCTTTAGAAGGTCAGAAAGAGTGGTCAGCTCTGGACATAGTACCTATCAGCCCCATTATCCTGACTGCAATGCTGGAGCTGTAACTTTTGAGCTCTCGCCAGGGCAAAAGCAATGGGGTGCTGTGGGAAAAGGCTGATCGAAACCTCTCCTCTGTTGCTGCACACTGACAGATGTCCTTCCCTTCCCTCCCTGTATGGTGTGTGGATTACTACAGTTATTTTCGGTCTTTGGAATTGCCAGGATCCAGGAGTTGTAAGGTAAGCCTAACATTTTTATTACTGATTTATAAAATAAGAAAAATTGGAGCAAAGCAAGCAAGCAAGATCAAATCCCTGAAGAGGGAACACCTGCATATTTTATGTATTTTAACTATGGGAAGGAAAGTTGTAAATATTTCCATGACTGGTTTCAGCTTACTAATTGTGCTGGTGGGGTATTTCCATTAAATGGAACTTATGATGACTAAATTGCTGACATTGAAAGGTATTTTAAAAGAAAAGAAAAGCAAAGTAAGTGGGGAACAAATGACAGCATTTTATTCTTGGTACAGTGAAGCACTGAAAAGGGAAAAGGAGTCAGCATTAAGAGGGTTGCAGGATGTTAATAAGAAGTTGTTGCAACAAGTAAAAAAGGTTAAAAAGGCAGTACAGACCAGTAAAAAGGGATCCCTTTATCCTGTCTTAGCAGGTCTGGAACAAACTGAGGATGGCCAAAAAGAAGAAACTTCTGATGAGGATGATAATCCTCCAGTAGCTACTGCACCCCCACCCCCACATGCACCAGTATGGGTACCTCCTGTACAAGACTGCTGTTTCCCAGACCCCTACTTTTTGGTCTACTGTCAACTGGACACCTAGTTTGCGTGATACTGGTACATCTCAGACTGGTTCCCCTGTTCAATAATCATCTTCTGAACAGGCATCTGCACTTGAGGGCTGTTCTTTCTATCCTTCTCAGATAGCTTCTACTTCTCCAATGAGGGCATTAGTATTTGACACTTCTGTATCTCACCATACATGCTCACATGACAAGGTACAACAGGAGACTACAACCACTGGAGGGGATCTATTGGCACCTCTCAGGGTAATTTTGGAGACTAACAATAGGGAACTTGTTCATCATCCTTGGACCCCTGCTGATTTGCATACTATGTCTCAAAGTTTTCCAAATATTAGAGAAGAGACATTAAAATTCAAAGAAGAATTAAAAACTATAATAGAATGTTACAATCCTACTTTGACAGATATAAATCAACTGCTGAGGGTAGTCACTTCAGATGAAATAAGAAAGCAGTTACTGGAAAACGCTGAAATAACAGATTTCACTCTCATAGGGAATGCATTAACAGATAAACAAACAGCTTTGTTAAACAAGATTGCAGATGTGTGTCAAGTTAGGACTGACTGGCTTAAAATACAGACATGCCAAAATAAAGGGGAAGCCCCTGCCGATTACTTGAGTCACCTTAAGACAGTATTTGCTAGACATTCAGGAATAGCAGACCCAGAAGAGCAAGCTAAGCCAGCTATTGCAGCAGCCTTTGTGCAGGTCTGCAAGCCCCTGTACAAAATCAAATAAAGCAGGTGCTCATAGACTGGCAAGGAAAGGACTTAAGAGTCTTTATTAAGTGCTGCAAATCACTGTACAGAGTATCAGGAAAAATGAAGGAAGGATACTGAGGATAAGCTGTTAACTTTACAAATCAGGCAGTTGGAAAACTCAAGGGGACGAGGCAGAAGCAGGGGAAGGGGTAGAGGAATTGCTAGAGGATTTAGCAAAAGTGCTGGTCGAGGGGAACAATGTGCAGCTGGTTGGGAACAACAAGCTGGCAGTGCCCCTCTGGCTTCATCTAACACACCTTGCTTCAATTGTGGAGAAGCAGGACATTGGGGAAGGGAATTCCCACACAGGCAAATGCAAGGAGCCCAAGATACTTGGACTGAATGGAAACCAAATTATAATAATGCAGTTTTTCCTCCACCAGCTCCTCAGATTGGAAGGAGTCAGGAAGCTCCATACTGATTAGGTCAAGTAAATAATACAGAAGTAAATCTTAACCTTCTACTGCTGATAGATCAAAACGGACCTTATGTTAAGATGAAAATAAATTCAAAGAAAAACCCATTTCTGGTGGACATTGGAGCCAGTAGGTCTGTGTTAAAAATTACTTCAGATAGCCAAATACCAGTATCAGAGCATAAAGTAAAGGCAGTCGGAGTAACAAATACTATGGTTACGTAGGTTCAAGTACATCAATTAGTATAGTGATTGCTTAATTATGAGGGCGGGAATAGCATTTGAAATTATTTCAGTAACTGAGGAGCATTATGTTGGTTTACTCTGATGATGCCTGACTTGACTAACAGGTGAAAGCACTAAGTTAAACCGTTGTTTTTTTTATTTATATGGTTGCTTTGTTTAAGTATTCAAGTGTATTATTGCTGCTACTTGTTGACGCTGGTCTATTAAAGGTTTGCCGATTCCGGAGAGCTGCCTTGGTTTGACTTTACTATGGTTACATATCCTGTTTCAGAACCCATCACCATTTCTTTAGGTCGGATCGTTGAAAAGCATTACTTTCTTTTGAGTACTACTCCACCAGTAAACCTACTAGGAAGAGATTTGTTACACAAGCTGGGCAGTACTATTTACTATACTACAGAAGGGGTGTTTCTAAATGTTCCAACAGAATCAGAGGGGGAAGTATTGGCAGTTTTTGCAGAAGCTGAGGAACAGCCTGCTGAAAGCATATAGGTAGATGGAGAATTACTACAGCAGGTATCTGCCAACTTGTGGGCTAAGCATGCAAATGAAGTAGGTATACTGAAATCCGCCAAACCAGTAAAAATAAAATTAAATCTATCAAAACCTCTCCCTAGAGTTCCACAATATCCACTAAAGCAGGAAGCAGAGCAGGGAATCAAACCTACAATTCAGTCTCTAATACAGCAAGGAATAATAATACCAGCTAAAAGCCCTTGTAATACTCCTATGTTTCCAGTAAAAAAGCAAGGGAAGGATACTTATAAACTTGTACAAGACTTAAGGGGCTGTAAATAATGCAGTATTGCCTACTTTTCTTGTTGTTCCAAATCCAGTAACAATACTGAGTTGCATACCACCTACAGCTAGTTACTTTTCTGTGATAGATTTATGTTCAGCATTCTTTAATATACCTATTCACCCTGACAGTCAATTTCTGTTTGCTTTCACTTATCAGGGACAGCAATATACATGGACACAGTTGCCACAAGAATATATTGAATCTCCTTCACTATTTTCTCAAATTCTGAAAAAAGAATGTGACATTTCTGGGTGGGTCTGTGTTAGTACAATATGTAGATGATTTACTAATAGCATGAAACTCCTTAAAGCAATGTCAGCAGGATACCTTGCATCTTCTGACTACCCTTGCAGAAAAGGGACACAAAGTGTCTAGAGAAAAACTACAACTGTGGTCATCGCAGGTACATTATCGTGGTCATTTACTATCTCAGGATAGCAGGCAAGTGTTACCATCTTGTATTGATGCCATATCTAAGGCCCCATGTCCAACTACTCAGAGACAGCTTAGGTCTTTCCTAGGTATGACAGGTTACTTTAGACAGTGGATCCCTAACTACGCAGAAATTACCAAACCTTTGACAAATCTATTAAAGCAGGATACACCAGAGCCTCTCCTTTGGAATAGTGATTCATTTCAGAACTTGAAGCAAGCTTTAGCTACTGACCCAGCTTTAAGGTTACCAGATTATAATAAACATTTTATTTTATTTTGTCATGAAAGAAATGGATTTGCTCAAGGAGTACTTGCACAAAAACATGTGGACAGCTATCGTCCATTAGCTTATTACAGCACAGCACTTGGTTCTGTTGCAAAAGGTTTTCCACCCTGTTTAAGGGCAGTTGCCGCATCTGCCATTTTAGTTAATCTGGCACAGTCTTTGGTGCTTGGGAATGATCTCCCAGTAGCTGTCCCTCATTCTGTATCATCTCTTTTGCTTAAAATGAAAATTCAACCACTTTTGACTGCACATCTAACTAGATATGAACTTGCACTTCTTTGTGATCCATCTATTTCTCTGATCTGCTGTCCTGTTCTAAATCCTGCATCTCTGGTGCCTACTGCTGAGGATGGTGAAGAGCATGATTGTGTGTGTGTGTGTGTGTGTGTGTGTGTGTGTGTGTGTGTGTGTGTGTGTGTGTGTGTGTGTGTGTGTGTGTGTGTGTAACTATTTGCTTTGTCCTAGTGAGGACTTAAAAAAACACTCCTATACCCAATGTTGACATGCATCTCTTTGTGGATACTCCTGTGGAAGAGATCAAACAGGACATTTGATCTTGGGAATAGCAGTCTGCACCGAAGAAACAATATTGTTGCAACAAAGATTAGAGGGTGTTCACTCTGCTCAAATAGCTGAGCTAGTAGCTTTGCAAAAAGCCTGTGAGTTAGCCAAAGACAAGGTGGACGATATTTTTACAGACAGCCATTATGCTTTCGGGGTGGTACATGATTTGGGGCAACTTTGGAAAGAGTGGGTTTTTGACCTCTTCAGGAAATCGAATTAAAAATTCATGGTACATAAAATCATTATTAGATGCACCTTTGCTACCTAAGAGGCTGTCTGTAATCAAATGTTGTGCACATCAAAAGGAACAGAATATTGTTACCAAAGGTAATAATTTAGCAGACCAAGCTACTAAACAAGCAGTAGTAAATTGTTGCAAAAATCTGTGTATGTTAATAATAACAAACCGCAACAGTAATGATGTGTTTGATTTTGAAAAGTTGTCAGCCTTTCAAGCTGAAGCATCACAGGGAGCAGTTCTGAGGAGGCTCAAGGATGGATGTAGAAAATCCTCTGACAGCATATGGTGACATCCAGATGTCCGACTGGCGGCACCTGCCTCTTTGGTCCCTTACCTGGTAAGGGCATATCATTTACCGGTCCATACAGGTAAGGCAGCTTTATTTAATCAAACTACCTGAAGTTGGTACACCCCTCATGTCTCCTCCTTGATACTTCAGTATATGCAAAATTGTAGTATATGTTTGGAGTATAATATAAGCAAACATGCCAGCAGCAAGACTGCATGGTTACCTCCACCCTAGGGATCTTTTGTTAATGTACAGCTGGATTTCATCCAGATACCTAAGACTAATAATTTGCAATTTATTTTGGTGATAGTGTGTATGTTTTCAGCATGGGTGGAAGCTTACCCATGTCACAAAGCTGATGCAGTCACAGTTATTAAAAACTGTTATCTGAATTTATACCAAGATTCGATATACCAAGCATTGTCAACAGCGACCAGGGGACACATTTTAATAATGCATTTTTTAAAGAATTATGTAAAGCTTTTAATACTAAGTTGAGTCTTCACTGTCCTAACCATTCCCAGTCCTCTGGATTAATGGAAAGGATAAACAGGACCCTTAAAAATAAAATTTCAATTATTTATGCTGAAACTCACTTAAAGTGTCCCTAAGACCTCCCCTTAGCATTAATGAGTATGAGGGCCTCACTGAATGCCACCAGGAAATTGAGTCCATATGAAATATTAATCGGGAGATCCATGGCCCTTCCAGGTACTCCTCCAGTGGGAAATGCCGAATTAACATTGTCAGATGATGCTTCGATTTCTTATTGTAGGAAACTCCTTCATATTTTGCAGCAATATCACTGAACAGTAAGGAGTGGCCACGGTGGTGCAGCAGTTAGCATTGTCATCTCACAGCAAGAGGTTCCCTGGTTTGATCCTTGGCTGGGGTGCCTTCTGTGTGGAGTTTGCATGTCCTCCCTGTGGTCGTGTGGGTTTCCTACGGGTGCTCCGGTTTCCTCCCACATCCCAAAGACATGCTGTAGGTGGATTGGACACTCTAAACTGGCCCTAGGTTTGAGTGCATGTGTGTGTGTGTGTGTGTGTGTGTGTGTGTGTGTGTGTGTGTGTGTGTGCCTTATGTGGAAGGTTGGGCACCGGGCTGGCAACTCGACACCATAAAAATCCACTGCCAATCATGAATGGACAGGTGATCCACTTTGGCGACCCCTAACCAGGAAAAGCCGAAAGTAGAAGATCACCAAAGAGTAAGGGCAACATTACCAAAGCCTCCTGATCAGCCCTGTCATCAACTACAACGGGGTGTTTGGGTGTACGTGAAAATTTTTCAGAGGAAAACTTGCCTCAGCCCGAGGTGGAAGGGGCCTTTCCAGGTCTTGCTAACCACATTGACTGAAATTCACTGTGCAGGACTACCAACGTGGATCAAATTGTCTCATTGCAAGAAAACCTGTCGTGTGGGGACCCCAGATGAATCATCGCAGCCAACAGAGGGAAATTGAGGTGCGACAGAAAAATCATCTGCCCAGTGAGAAGGTCAAGTTCAGTAGCAGTCCATGACGATTCCAGTGACAACAGGCACTTTTGCTTAGTTTCTGCTGCTGTTTCCTTCTATAAACTGGTCAAGAGAAAACAGTTTCTTGCTGGTCCTTTGGCAATATGCCAAAAATTAAAAACAGAACAAACTGCTGGATGTGTTCGCATATACCTCATCATTCTAAGGCAGAGATTCCCATGATTCCTATCCCTGCATCACAGGTGTCATTTAAAAAGGACCTTAATGACATCAGCTTAACCTGGCGTAATGTAACTGATTTTTCAAAGGTTATCTCTTCAACTTGCAACCACACATCATGGAGACAAATGTTATGCCAGAAATGGGAATGTATCAGTAGAAAAAAGCAAATGTAATGACACAGGCATGAAAGTTTGTTAAACTCTTTGCACTTAGAACGCTATGACTGGAGGTGTGGCATGGGCATGATAAGTGACCGTTACTACATCTGTGGTGATCGTGCCTACCCCTGATTGCCTACAAACTGGTCTTGATGTTGCTTTGTAGGTTATATTACTCCTGCTATTCAACATGTTGAGCACCCACCAGCAGGAAGACTGAGAAATAAGCGAGCAATCCACTGGGCAGAGCAAGTATCTTCAATTTTTAATCCTGGGTATGGAGTGCAAAGGACAATGCTTGAAATCACCATGCTTTCTCATATTCTACAGGAGGTGGCCAACGAAACATTACATCACATCAGGATGGCAAATCAAGAAATGATTGAAATGCGAACTGTGGTGTTGCAAAATCGAATGGGACTTGATATAATGCTTGCTACAAAAGGGATGTCATGTGCTCTCATAGGGAGTCGTTGTTCATATATCAGTGACTATCATGATGAACAGGAAAAACTGGCAAATTTCATGAAACAAAGGTCCAAAGATTTGGACAGCACATCAAAATTATTGACACTTTTTGTATGGTTGGGCAGTATTTTTGGTAACCTGGGAACTAGCATAATCCAGGGTATTGTCATTGCACTTCTTATTATACTAAAGAACAAAAAATAAGTGGTAATGGTAAACTGTGCCTCCAAAAAACAGTCAAATCACATAAAAAAAGCAGGAAGCAATAGACCACAGCTGCAAAGACCATAAAAAAACTTTAATTCCAAAGTTAAATGTTGGGTGAGTGCTTTCGTGGACTAAGCCGCTTCACCAGTCAAATTTGAAACATCCAAGGTCAGAAACAAGACCCCTTGAAAGCAGGTGGATCATGTATAGAAAGGTGTTCATGTGAAGTCCAAGGTGAAAATCATGAGGGATGAGGACATTTGTAAAGTTTTCTATTAGTCAGAATAATTAAAATGTAATAATCAAATTGCATGACCAGTTTTGATAAGAAAATGTATAAAAACGTAGTTTGTCTCTCTTCAGAGAGACTGATTTATCAACAGCTATGAAGATTGTCTCCCAGCGCTGTAAGAATAAAATTTCTGTTTGCACATCCTGAAGTGTTGTTCCTGACTGAAGGCATATAAGGTAAATTCTTAATGTTACATATTTATTACTATAACATTATGATGCTGTCCTACCATTGTTATCTAAACTTTATGTATTTCCTGAGTCAGTACATGGTGTATTACTCTAAAAGCAGCAGAATTATCATCAGCAAATGTTGTTAATAAAGAACTTTTGCCAGCTGTGACATGCACATGCTATGGCATCAGCAAAAAGAAAGACGTTTCTTACAGTTTCATTCCCATTTAAACCTAATGGACAATTAATTATACAAACTGCAAGCAGCTTATGTATCTGCCACTGGATTCTATCATGAATCTCTAAACTGTGCAACTGCAAGCATCAAAAAAGCTGAACATAATGCCCAAAACATAGAAGGGTGAAAATGTTAACTTTCAGCATTTTGTCAGGAGGAGGAGGAGGCAAAGTCTCCCCCCAGCATCCTCCCAAACTTATATAAACCAACTCCATGGTTGCATTAATTCAAAGAAGGGAGAAAGAATTGAATCATTGCCAGCACATACCTAGAAACCACACCGGTAATGATTTCTTATGGAAAACAATGATGGGTATTATATTCTTCAGTGTCTTTCAATGATGGGTATTATATTCCTCAGTGTCTTTCAATGATGGGTATTATATTCCTCAGTGTCTTTCAATGATGGGTATTATATTCCTCAGTGTCTTTCAATGATGGGTATTATATTCCTCAGTGTCTTTCAATGATGGGTATTATATTCCTCAGTGTCTTTCAATGATGGGTATTATATTCCTCAGTGTCTTTCAATGATGGGTATTATATTCCTCAGTGTCTTTCAATGATGGGTATTATATTCCTCAGTGTCTTTCAATGATGGGTATTATATTCCTCAGTGTCTTTCAATGATGGGTATTATATTCCTCAGTGTCTTTCAATGATGGGTATTATATTCCTCAGTGTCTTTCAATGATGGGTATTATATTCCTCAGTGTCTTTCAATGATGGGTATTATATTCCTCAGTGTCTTTCAATGATGGGTATTATATTCCTCAGTGTCTTTCAATGATGGGTATTATATTCCTCAGTGTCTTTCAATGATGGGTATTATATTCCTCAGTGTCTTTCAATGATGGGTATTATATTCCTCAGTGTCTTTCAATGATGGGTATTATATTCCTCAGTGTCTTTCTCTTCAGGCAGCTGGTGCTCATGGAATTTCACCTTGAACACTTTTAGAGGAGTTACTCACTCAAACATCAGACAAAATTAAGAAAAAAAGAAAAAGCAAATTATGGCAGTAATGGTGGAACCTGTTGTCATCCCACTATAAATGTATCATTCACATTTAAAGCCAGTAGTTATTAAGGGTATATATTAAATAAAGAAATGACGAAAGAGCAAATGCTCTTTTGTCGACACGTAAAATCCAAAACCATAAAACAGAGAAGCTACAAAACAGAGACTTTTTTCCCAATTGAAAAATCGCTGTTCCAAAAAAAAAATTATAAAGACGAAATAAAGTAGGGAGTTATGCCCCCATACCCCCCTCTACTTAAATATACCAACTCCGAGATCACACCAGAGTGGAGGAAACAGCAAAGTCCCATGAATGGCCCCAAATTTTTTTTCCCTGGGAAAAAAATCACTGTTCTGTAACTTTGCTGTTTTGTGATTTTGGGTTTTATGTGTCAACGAAAGAGCATTCGCTCTTTCGTCGTTTCGTTTATTTAATATAGACCCATTATTAACTATTTGTTTTCCATCCTTGAGCTTCTGCTGTAACCCCTGAATCATTTACAATATTGTCATCATGCTCCCCCCATCAGTGTTAAGCAGAAGACTCTGCAGCAAGCAATAATGGTCAGGCCTTAAAAAAGAATCAGACAGTTAATACAATGTATCTGTTCATTTTTAAACTGTCCTAGAAAAAGAAAGGCTGCTCACAGGATGATATGGTGAAATGGGAACAAAAGAAAAGCAGCACAGATGAGGAAATAAACAGAAACATTCATTATTTATTTATTTATTGCATGTGTTTACCAGGAAAGTCCACTGGGCCTAAAACAGCCCATTTTTAGTGGAGGCCCTGGGAAAAAATCTCGGCAAGAACATAGATACAGAAAAAAATTAAACATTCATTGGTACAGAAGTAGAAACAGTGTTACACATAGTGATTACAATAATATATAAACATATATACATAAAAGTAGGAATTTAGTTGGTTTGATTACAGTAATATATACAGAATATATACATAAAAGAAGAAATCTAGTTAATTTGATTACAGTAATATATTCAGAATATATACATAAAAGCAGGAATGTAGTTGTTTGCCAGATGAATTCAATCAGAGAGGTATAAACAGAGATATATTAATCAGCATTATTGTACAGTACAAAGAGATATATATTAACCAGCATTATTGTACCACTATCAAGTGATGAAAAAATGAACATGGAGAAAGTGTCAAAAGTCTCCTGTAGTAAAAAGCATAGGAATTTAGTTATAATATAAGCAGAAGGAAGAGGTCAGGTTATAGAGCAGGTACATAGCCAGGAAGAGTTGATGCTGCCCGTGTTTCTTATAGAACGAGGACGCGAGTTCCATTGTTTGGTGACAGTGAAGGAGTAGAGGAACTGACCAGCTGGTAAGGTGGGCTTTTCTGCTTTTAGAAGTAGATCCATTTCAGATCTTAGTTGCCTGCTGGGTTGGTATTTGGCAAGTAGAGTGGAGAGAGCAGGACAGTCTGTGGGTCTGCAGATTATTTTGTGTACTGTAGTTAGTTGAGCAAATGAGAGGTGGTGGGGGAGTTCCAGGCAACCTAATTGTTTCATTGAGTTACAGTGGTGGGATGAGAATTTAGCCTTGGTGGCAAATTTGGCTATTCTGTTGTAACGCATATCAAGTTTGGATTTTGTAAAATTATGGATATTAGTGAGAAGAGGGGCACCATAAAGGAGAGAGGGTAATAAAAACATAGTTGCAAGGGTTGGTGCCTGTAGCACATACCAAGCTTTTGGTGTGTTTTTTGATGTTATTGTTTATGTGTAGGTCAAAGTTAATATCTATATTAACATCTATAATAATGCCTAGTAATTTAGTGTGTGGGACAACTTCCATTGCAGTATTGTCTTGGGCTTGTATAGTGAAGAGTTTTTTTTTTTTTATCTAGGGGAGTGGTTTTCTTAGGGGTAAAAATTACTAGTTTAGTTTTTTTTTTTTTTGGATTTAGGGCAAAATGATTGTTATGCATCCAGGATTCAGTAGAGGAGAGGACATTCTGGGTGATTTGCTGGAGTTCAGAGCTGGAATTTGCAATGCATATTATTGTAAAGTCACCAGCATACTAGATTACTGAGCACTGTGGAAGAGTGGAGTGAAAGTTGTTAATAAAGATGCTAAATAAGAGAGGACCAAGTATGGAGCCTTGAGATACCCCTGTGGACGTATTAAGGAAGGGAGAGTAAGACTGTTGCCACTTGGTGGATTGCTGCCTATTGGAGAGATAACTATTGAACCATTATAGGGTAGGTGAGGAAATGTGGAGGGTGGATAGTTTAGAGAGGAGGAAAGTGATCAAAAGCTTTGGAGAGGTTGATGAAAAAATAAGTGATTATTTTACCAGAATCCCATGCCCGGTTAACTGTATCCAGAAAGGACAGGAGGATGGTAGTGGTGTTGTGTCCTGGTCTGAAACCATGCTGAGTGGGTGATAGAAATTGGTTTTCAAGCAGGTGGTTGAGGAGTTAGGTATGGATGAATTTTTTTAGTATTTTAGAGAGCGGTGAGAGAATTGCTATGGATCAAACGTTTGTGGTGTCTATGTTGGTGCCACCTTTATGTAAGGGAAGAATGAATGCTTTTTTCCAGATGTCTGGTTGAAGGGATTCTTTAATCAATCTGTTAATGAGTATGCTGATGGGATAAGCTATAGTGTTTGCAGCTAGCTGCAGGAAGTGTGGGGGTAGATTGTCAGGGGGCTAGGGTACAGGGTTTTAGCTTAAGTAAAAGTTTTTTATTGTGGCAATGGGTATGCAGGAGAATATTAAGTTTGAGTTGTGTGTAGAATTGTTTTCTGGGATGGTTTGGTCATCAGCTGTCTTGGTGATGGTGATGGTGATGCTAACTGTAGGAAAGGTGGTGGTTAGGTTAGCTATGGTGTCACTGAAGTAGGAATTGAAGAGGGTGGCAAGTTCAGAAGTGGGGTTTTGTGGGTCAGGGGATGGGTTGCCTTGAGAGCCTGAGTGTAATAGTTGGTTGATGGAGGACCAGAATTTTTTGGGATTATTTTTATGTTGGCTTTGTAGGTGAAGGTAGTGGGCTTTTTTATCACTGGTTATTAGATGTTTTGCCTGGTTATGGAGTTGCTTGTATTGTAGTAGAGTTAAGGGATCTTTGTTTTTCTGCTATGATTTCCATATTTTATACCTTGTGGACATGACTTATTTGGTGGATTTTGAGAGCAAGCTTGCATGGTTATGTTTTATTCGTTTTTGGTGGGTGGGTGCTTGCCTATTTAGGATGTCTAGGAATGTTGAGTTAAAGAATTCAATAGCCTCATTAAGTGGTAGGGATTTGAGGGGTTCCCAATTTACTTCAAATGGTTGGAACTTAGTCAAATTTCTGTTTGATTTGTGTTGGTATTGGCCTTGCGTTGGGCTTGTTTTGCATAGGATATATGTTGGGTGGTGGTCGCTAATGGTATTAGGTAGTATGCCTGCAGTGATGATACTGTTAGGGTGGGACACTAATATCCAGTTTACTGTGGAGCTCCACTTGTTATTTTAGTGGGGTCTGGTGATGTCTTCAATTAGTTGGGAGAAGCTGTAAAGGTTTATGTTTTTTTGAGGGATTGTTGTGGGCAATGTCTAGCCAATCAATGTTTACATCACCTGAGATGACAGTTTCATTATCTATGTTTTATGAAGTCCAGGCAAGTATGTTTTCTAATATTGGTATGTTGTTTCCTGGAGGAATATTCAGAGCAATTATGGAAATGTTTTTATGGTTGTTAAGTTTTAATACAGAGATTAGTACTTCAGCTGGGGAGAAATTGGGTGTTGGTTTTGAGTAGGGAATTAATGTATATTTGCTAGGGAAGAGTATTGCTACTCCTCCTCCTCTCTTGTGGGTCTGATTGTCTCTTAAGCATGAGATGCCTGGGGGGAGAAAGTCGGTGTGTTTTACATCTGATTTCAGCCAGGTTTCGGTAGCTGCTATAATATCAGGGTTTTTTTGTGAAATCCATGCCTGGAGTTCAGCTATTTCCTTTCTAGGGCTTTGGAGATTTATTGTTGATAGCATTAAAGAATTGCTAGGTTTGTCTGGGGCAGGGGGGTAACTGGCCTGGATTGGGTTGTAAATCACTGCACTGGGATTTAATGCTTTGGCAAATTATGTGGGTTATACTTATCAGTTTTATTCTTAAAATGGTATAGTTGCTGCTGGTGGTATGATAATGGGGGAGTCCTTAGAGAGGTAGAATTTTTACTTTGCATAGTACAGAGGTATTAGCTGTGAATAAGCTAGGGTGGATGACTGAGTAACTTGATAAATGTGGGTTATGTGTGGTGGTTGTACAGGTGGGTGTAGGAGGTATGTTGGCTATCTGGAAAGTTGTCATTACTGTTAGGAGACAGAGTGTAAGTGAGAGAAGTGAGATCCTAGTAAAAGTAATAATGGGCATGGTGGTGGTTGAGTGCAGTGTGATAGAATGAATATGGGCAGGACAGTGACAGTTTAGGGGATGGGGCACTATATGGTCCTATTTAGAATGGGTGGGGATGTAGAGTAGTTAGGAGGTATGGTATGACTGTGGGAATGATTAGGGGG
This sequence comes from Protopterus annectens, assembly GCF_019279795.1. Classification (NCBI taxonomy): domain Eukaryota; kingdom Metazoa; phylum Chordata; order Ceratodontiformes; family Protopteridae; genus Protopterus; species Protopterus annectens. The sequence goes on from NC_056730.1 coordinate 1,133,909,295, forward strand.
GTTATGGGATAGGTCAAAGAGAGGTGTGGGAGGGGTTAGGTTAGGTGTAAGGTCAATGATGTGGGGGGAGAGGGGATGGGATCAGTGTGGGGACCAGAGTGAGAGTAGCGAATGGAGCGGGCCCTGGCCCACATAGGGAGAAAAGATGAAAAACTATCGGTTTAAGGTGAGTAATAAGCTGAAAATATCAGTATCGAACAAAAGCTTAATATAAGTGGCTCTGGAATACTTTAAATAACTATCACTGCAAGCACACAAACAAGGTTGTTTGGCAGTTAAAGAGAGATTTGTGATTAGTATAGAGACTATGCTGAAAGTGATTAGTATAGAGACTATGTTGAAAGTAAAGACAAGAATTTACTAATTCACAAACAGTATATTGAAGTAGAAAATGTGTTACTATAAAATGAAGCATACTAATTCAAGTTTAACTTGACTGGAAGGAGGCAAAAAATTTAGTAGACCTTATTTTTGAGTAGCTCCTTTCTGACCCCAATGACATTGTTAATATTCTTGTGGAAAATTATCCTCCTTTGAGCTTCTCCCCACCCATCATCTCCTCACACCACACCTTTCAAAATCACTCTGGACCAAGCATTTTTGGTACCCTGCAACATTAAAATTATCAGTTCCAAAAAAAAAAAAACACTGCCAAGGTCTTTTTAATATTCCTGATAATAAATTATCCACCCCATCAGGTCTACATAACTATTAGGCTTCTCATTTTTCTGCCAATTAGCTCCCCAAAGCATATACTTATGATGTGCTATGGCTGACAATCTTACTAAGTATCAGCAACATATCTTTATTGTAATTTTTAAGATATCATAACTTAAATGATATATTTCCCAGATGAAAGTGACATTTTCGGAGATATTAAATGGTAGAGCATGAAACATGGTTTTGACAAGTGAAGACTGGTATCCACACTATTGTATTACTTAGTTTTGTGTTATGAGTTCATGCAGTTCTCAGTATAAGGCCAGGAATCCAGGTGTCTTGTCCTGAAAATTTTATTAAGAAGCCTTTCAATGTTTATATGGCTGGAATATCCTTTAAAGCAATATTTAGGTCAAAGAATAATTCAAGAAAAATGTTATTAACAAACATCAGATATAATGTGCCTTATACACACTTATGAAAGTATAGAGAGATCCTGGCATCCATAGGCAGGGTCATATTAATGACAGAATGCTTATCAGAAATTGACAAGTACAACCATTCTAAAACACTCAGTTTAAAATAAAAAAAAAGTTTATTTTCAGAGTAAAAAATACAAAGTGTACCAAAAGTATAAATACATTATGTTTTTTGACTAAAGACCTATAAAGTTTAAAAGTTTGTTTTTCTCTATTTTTGTTCTTTTTATAAGTAAATAACATAGGATTAAACTAATATGTTGTAGTCAAGCTGTTTTCATTCCAGTGACTTTGAATCTAGTAACACAATCTAAGGAGATTATATAGGTAATTGTTTTATAATAATTTCCTGAAAATTGTATATTTTGGACATGTATCTTATTACATATGGGTGCTAAAAATGGCCAAAATAGCAATAAAGGCTCAGCTTTCTTGAAAATGATAAGTGGAGACGGTAAAAATATTTTCTTGGTTTTGTTTTGGAGAATAATAAAGCATGTGATGGTAGGGATATGTAAATTACTAGTATAATGACACATTTCTTAATGACTTTGATTCTGAATTCAATAAACATTGGATAGCAATGCTTTAATGTTTTGGTTACTTCTTCCATTTACAATAACTATTTATTCTCAATTTTCTACTTTCAAAAATGTGAAAGCTATTTTTAACATATTTTTAAAAGCATAGATCTGACAAGATGAAACTGTTAAGATGCTGGGTAATTTGTTCATTTTAAATACTTTATATTTTTAGTAATTTTTCATTTCATTAATCTCTTATGTTATCTCCCTGCATGAGCAAGAAGCCTCCGTTTATGAAGATGACCAGCATAACATCATCTGCTTGAAATTCATTTCTATCATACAGTAATAAAACGTTGCATGTCCTGTGGCAAATAGTAAAATGATTTTAATGGAAAAGTGGGCAATTCAAAAGTAAGCTTCCTCTGGCAAGCTAGAGAGACTATATACTTTAGTGACAGTGAAGAATGTAGTATATATGCCTGCTTTTAATAAGAATTAGTGAGAAACACTGTTGCCAATAAAGCATACCAAGAAAACAATAATACAAAACAAGCATATAAACTAAAACACAATATCTTATACACAACACTGAAATAAATCTGGCATAATGATTCAAATCTCTTTCCAATGCAAAAGATAAATTGCATTAACCCATGTATAACAGTCATTTGCACTTTACTTCCTGGAATCTATTACCTTGGATGCTTTCATTCACTTCTTCTAGAAAGATCTACACACATAAGAAATTATAAAGTTAGAGGCTGTAATGCTTCTTCTGTGTGACCTGGTTAGCTAAGTTGCTGTGTTTAAAAGAATCCTAAAGCAATATGTATACTATACCGGCCACTGTTGTCCATAGATAAAAATCTGACTCCGTGCAATGTCCACTCTGTTCCAAGCTAAGGCCAAGCTGAGCTGGTCTGGGGCAGACGCATTGGCTCCTATTGAAGACAGAAAAAGAGTGAGAGAGAAAGACAGAGAGAGAGAGAGAGAGAGAAACAGACAGACAGGAAAATTTTAAACAATAGAGTTTCAGGTATTTGTTAATTTATCAGCAGACACATTTTTATCTTATTGAGAAACACTTTGAAACTTTGAAGAATTTTGAACAGATAATTGAGTATACACATTGCTATATATCTTGGAGAATGAATCTTGGACAAGTAAACCCTAATCACTGCAATTTCCTACTTCCATTGCTCAGTGGACGTCATACCTCATTTGACCAGTACAAGCATCTCATGCATTCAGCTTACTGGATTAGGGCACTCACTCACACTGCCACAGTCCTGAATATCAAATAAAACTCTTCCAATAATAAAATATAACACTTCCAAAATAATATTTATTACAACTTAAATGTCATATCGATATTCAGTTATTTTCTAATTGTCTATATAAGAATAAAGTCTTAAAAGTGCTGCTGCATTCAAGAGGACGGAGACAGCATAAAAAGAGAACCATCTTCACAATCCTTTCTTGAAGATATATGGACATGTTAGGTACAGTCTGAGGGTGAGCACTGGCAAGGTGTTGATGGTCACAGTACTAAACTGCCTTGAGACTCTTATGTCTCCTATGAATCTTATGAGAGAACTTTGTAAATATGTATTATTTTACTTTAAAGTTCACCACTGAAGTGTTTCCAATCCAGTGGGAGAGCTGAAAATAACCACTCTAGGAGGAGCTGAAGAGTTCGCTGATTAGTCTTATATATCACATTATATTGCATTTACCATTCCCCTTGTGACCTAGGTCATAACTGAAATGGATCCAGATCAGACCAGGTCAGTTCTCCATGTAATTTAATTAAAAGATTGATGCAAGTAAATGCTCAAGAAATGATGACCTGCAGGGTAACTGTTTTGCAGTGAATGTCCCACTTGTATGGTCACATGCTGATCAGTGCCTGGCTTTATGAAATATTAGAGCTTCAATCAGTCTTATAAGGTTGAAGCTGGAATATTTCATAAAGGCATGCACTGATCAGCAAGTGACAATCGTGATAAAGGTACTACAAATATGAATGTCCTTTTCCTTCAGTAGAAAAATATCTATAGGCCTCTTCAATGAATAAAAAAAAACAGTACTTTTAATCATCTGTTTCGTTATCAGCTTCCTTCCTTCTCCTCAAACCCAAGGAAAAAAAGAGCACATTAGCAGACCTTCCCCAGAAACCCTTCATTCTTATGAAGAAGTACAGGAGCTTCCAGTGTAACTTGAGATGTTGAAACATGTCTGTGATGTAAGCCTTTGAGAAAAAGACTGGGAGGGTAATCCATTAAAAAAAGCTGCTCAAAGACAACTGTTTGAAATGAGTGTTAGTTCTCAAAGAGACTGCATCTTTAAGTAACAGAAGGTCAAATTCTTTATATAGAGCTGGGATTTACAAATTTCTTTCAGTAATGATAATAGTCATAAAAACGGCTGGAGTGCCTTCTGTGCGGAGTCTGCATGTCTTCCCCGTGGTCAAATTCACTTTAAAAAGACATGCAGGTAGGTGCATGCATGTGTGGGTGTGCCTTCTTTGAAGGTTGGGCTCCGGCCTGGCAACTTGACACCATAAAAATTCACTGCCAATCATTAGCGGACCGGAGTTCCGCTGTGGCGACCCCTAACTGGGGAAAACCGAAAGACAGTAGTAATAATAATAGTCATAAAAAGACCATGCAGGAGACAAGTTTAATAATCTGACAGAAAGTAAGCTTAAAATGAGGAAGTATAATTCTCAGTTGTTTTGAGTTCATTTTATGTATTAGTTGTTCAACATATATTGGTACACAATATGTAAGACACCATCTCCATTAAAATATATCAGAAATAACCACTGAGTCACATTCAAGGATTTATTCAAATAATACATCAATTTTATGTGTCACACAATTTTGAAAAAAAAAAACAAGACTAATAAAATAATCCTTACAGATGAATAAACTGTTCACAGTATACCTATTATTATGTATTTTAAGAATTCTTTCTTTAGGTTAACATTTTTCAGTGAAAGTATACAAATAGCAATAATAAATTCTTAGACAATGAATGTGCTACCTTTTAGACTATATTAATAATACCACTTTTATTTTAGATTTGCCATTCTAAATGCAATACACTATTCTTTTCTTTATACAGACCCTACCACAGGAAATGTGGTCACCACCAGCAAATGGGTCAAGAAAAGTAAAAGTCATGCACAAGTGGGGGTGGGGGGCTTATTGGGGTATAGTAGCTATATTGATCTTGGCTTCATTCACTTCCTTATGTTTACCCAAGATGATAAAGTAGACAGAATTCAGTTAAAATATACACTTGAACAAATATTTAATATGTTTCGATAATTAATTCATATAGATGAACTTGATTACTGATTATATTACAGAAAAGAAATGGCAGGCTGTTTTTTAAATAATATATATAAACTTTCGCCATTAATACTTAACTGATTTTGATAATGTTTGTTTCCTCTTATTTCACATTTCAGATGAATACATCATTCTAGATCTGACCACAAACTAATCACCATGGAAATCCACATCTCTTCCACACCCCCCACAAAGGTAACCACCAAGAAAAACTTCTCTGAAGCTGACTTTGGGCTCCTAAAAACAGATGTGGCTAACTTCACAGCACCCATGCCAATGGGAAATAGATGCATAACTGATGACTCATACATTGATGCACTGTACGAACACGTATATAAATGCATGGAACTAGTCATACCCAACAGAACCAAGATGCTATCCTCCAAAAAAAGGAAGCCAATCTAGTGGTCCCCTGCCATTAATAAACTCTACAACAGAAGGAAGAAACTGTTGCAGTAAAAAGGTGAAGTTCCAAGACTGGCAAAACTCCCTTATTAGCCTCAACAAAAAGTTGAGATCCCTCATCAAAACCTCTAAAGCCAGCTATGAAGGCAGAATTGCAGCAGATACTAAAAACAACCACAAAGCCTTCTACAGTTATATCAAGAATCTCCACAGCAATATCCAGGTTTGCTCTGAGTTACTGCACAATGGAACCTCCTATACTGAGCCAACAGATATTGCCAACATACTGGCTGACAGATTCAGTGCCAACTTTCCCCCTCTTTTCCCCCCTAAAGGACCAATCACATTACTGGAGGAATGCCAGGTACCAGAACTACTGCAGCACAGATTAAAGCTGCATTGTCCAAGGCCAAGAATACAGCTTCTATGGGATCCGACAATTTCCCTGGATTTGTTCTACATGAACTACAAAGTGAACTGGCACCACATCTGTGTGATCTGCTCAATCACAGCCTCATCTCAGGCTTTGTCCCTACCGAATGGCACACTGCTGCGGTCATCCCTCTCCTACAGATTACAGACCCTGGGAATTATTGCCCCAATAGCCAGATGAGTCTGATATGTAAGGCTATTAAGCGCATCATCATGGACCTAATTAACAAGGGTATAGGGAATCTCCAAACTCTAGATACCACACAATTTGGTTTTGTGAAAGATAGATCATGCTTGCTCAACCTGGTTGACTTCTTTAAGTCAGTCACCAGAGCTGTGGATGAGGGCAAGGCAGTTCATAAAGCCAACCTTGATCTGGCTAAGGCCTTTGATACCATTCCCCACTCAGGAATTATTGATAAACTTACCAGACTAGGCATCAACCCCTATATCACTAGGTGGGTTGCAAATTGTCTCACAGATAGAACCCACATTGTGAAAGTAGCAGACTCCAAGTCAGACTGCCGACCAGTCACGAATGGAGTCCCACAGGGATTGGTCCTGGGTCCTCCCCTGTTTGGCATCTACTTCTCAGAAGTCCAGGCCAACATGGAGGGACTCTGGCTGACCAAGTTTGCAGATGACTGCAAGCTGGGAGACATAATTAACTCCCCAAGTGATGTAGACATCATACAGAAAGGCCTCACTGAGACCAATGACTGGTGTCGAAACCATGGCCTTAAGCGTAATGCCAAAAAAATGCATCATCATCCCCTTTGTGAAAAACTCAGTTCCCACTAATTGCCACATCGATGGGAGCCCACTGAACACTGAAGACATTATGAGAGATCTGGGGATACAAGTTGAGAGTAACCACTCCTCTGACAACCACATTGCCACTGTGGTCAGAAAGTCCTTCTGTGTGGCACATCTCATTACCAAGGGTTTTGCATCCAGGAAGAAAGAGGTCATCACCTCTCTCTACTCTTCCCTCATTAGGCCAATCATCGAGTATAATGCCCCATTTGGCATGTACCTCACTAGACACATGCAACAGCTGGAAAGGCCACAAAAGTACCTCATGAAGGGGATCCTAGGCCTTAAACACATGTCCTACATGGACAGACTCAAAAAACTCCAGCTATTCTCTGTCAAATATCATCTACTAAGAGGCGATCTCTGCTTGACTTACAAAGCCATGTCTGACCTAGCTCTATTAGAAATGCTACATCTAAAGAAATCCCAATCCCTCCACATCACACACTCCAGAGACCTCTACCTCATTACCACAATCAACAGAACATGCTGGAGGGGCAGATTCATAACCCAGAGACTGCCCATGCTCTGGATGAACCTTCCCATACATGTCAAGCAGTGCACCTCAATGGCCCTCTTCAATAGAAATCTTGATGAGTGGATGGGAAATAGAAAGTTCACTGATGATCACTCCAGTGGCTCTACTTGATAGAGGCACTGGGAACTAACATCTGGTGGCATGATGCCAGCGTACGTCTATGGGCTAGGCTTGTAAAGACTCCAGGGCCATTAGCCTAGTACACACTTATGAACCTATGAACATATAATTATTTTAATGGAAAAACAATATCAGTATTTTCCTGCAACTGAAGTGAAGTTAAATGTTTTTCTGGGATAATTTTAGTAGTTAGGTGAACTCAAAGAGTTTAAAGTATGATATGTGTTACAGGAAAAAAAGTGTAATAAATACCAGGGGAAGTCAATGCTAAGATATAGTGACTGTGTGCCCATGTGACTCATGTAAGAAATAATTTGGTGTACAAAATTATATAAACTATAAAGATGACAGTACCTTATATAAAAGACCTTATTTGCAGTTAGACTTACTTAAGATAATTTTGAGCATATGTAATGACTACATTTGTATACAGTCTTTCGGTATAAAACAAGTCTTTCTTGGGTGCGTGTCAGAGTTGAGAGGCAGTTTATTCCTTGAAGTCTGCTGCTGTATATGCTGTTGAAGGAAAGTATTTTGGATTACTCATTGCTTGGAACTTGTATATCTTGAATGTGAAGTTTTGGCATTTGGATTTTGGTTTCCAGTTACTGAACTTTGAAACTGGTTTTGATTTCTGACTTCAGTACTCTTACTACCCGGAACACTGTAGTTTTGCACTACAACAGTTGACCAGTGCCCGAACAAACACAATAGGAAAGGTTTTTTAAAGCTTTGCTACTTACAGCTGAGACAGTTTGTTAACTCTCATTTTGTTTTACTTTGCTACTCTTTGTGTGCATGTGTATGTGGGGGTCAAAGTCCCCTCAAGTCATTTTAAGAGCTGGGGAAGTTTTATTTTGAGAGGTGCAGCAGGGGTGGGAGTTTTACCAGCAGGACCTATAGGAAGGCCGTTAAAAGGATTTGAATTATTTCCTACAAATGGACTCAAGTGAACAAGAGAGGTTTTGGAAAGTTCTGTTATTTACAGCTGAGATAGGCTGTTAGCTTTCATTTTATTTTACTTTGCTGCTGTGTGTGTGTGTGTGTGTGTGTGTGTGTGTGTGTGTGTGTGTGTGTGTGTATCAAAGTTCCATTGAGTCCTTTTAAGGGCTGGGTGACATTTTATTTTGAGTTGTGCATTAGGGGTGAGTGTTTTACCAGCAGGACCTAAAGAATGGGTGTTAAAAGGATTTAAATCACTCGCTACAAGTGGACAGGAGTGAACAGGAGAAGGTTTGGAAAGCTCTGTTATTTAAAGCTGAGATAGGCTGTTATTTTATTTTACCTTGCTTTGCGTGTATGTGGAAAAGTCCCATTGAGTTGTTTTAGTTTGAGTTTTATGGGGAAGGCTTATTTTGAGAGGTGCAGCAAGGGGTGAGTGTTTTACCAGCAGGACATACAGGAGGACTGTTAAAAGAATTTAAATCACTCTCTGTTAGTGGATGTGAGTGAGCAGATGCATCTCACAGTGATGTGAAAATGCAAGGATGCATTTTAGCGACTTTGTATGTTAAGCTTGTTAGATGAGTTAGGTGAGTGTGAGTATATACATTTAGTTAGTTTTTATATATATTGGAAAAATTGATAAATTCTCTTTGCAGGATCTATTGGATAAAAGTCATTTGTTCCAATGCAAGGTATGCAAGATGCACAGTAATATTAAAGATGGTTGGAGTGTTGAGAACCTTATTTGTATTAAATGCCGAGCTATAAAACTTTTCAGTATACTCAATCTTATAAAAGATTATTTAGACCTTGGGGTATAAGTGGATATAGTTATTATTCCAGAGTTTAAAATTCTTAAAAATAAAGAGGTTCAGACTTTTACTCCCAATTGTTTGTGTGGTAATGTGGGTAAGGATAATAATGTAGAAGTGAAGGTGAATACAGAAAATAAGGATGATATGGACCAAGGGGAACATAGAAATGATATAGGTGGTGATACTAAGGGTGTTGGAACTAATAGGATTTTAGAAGAAGGATACCAGAGGTTATTATCAATGTAAAAGAAACCCTGTTGTGTAATAAGGTTGAAAATAGGTGTGGTACAAATAGAGTTCTTTAGGCAGATGATTCAAATAATGAAGATAATTGGGAGAGAGGTACACCAAAGAAGAGCTTTAGGTTCTTCTGATATTTGCTCATTGGGTTTGGAAGAAGTAAATGGTGTGATAGTAGATCTAATGAGAAGGAAAATACTTTATCCCATAAAGAAGTGTTGATTATTGGTGATTCTATGTTACTGGAGTTAGGAATTTATTACTTAATTTGAGAAAAGGTCAGATTATTGTGACATGCCAGAGAGGTTGAAATATGTGTGTGATATTCTAGTTGCATTAAAAATAATTTTTGATGGTGAGAAAAGCTATGTGAATGTTATTATTGTTGTGGGAGTAAGTGATGTCAGTAGGATTATCTATTTCATTTGTAATGATTACACTAATGAGATGACAAAATTAAGTGAGATGAAAAGTTTTGGATTATCTTTTTTTGATGGTATAACTGTAAAGAATATTAGATTTACATTAACAAAAATAGCTAAAAGGTTTACTAATAATATTAGGAAACTTTGTTACAGAGCTGCTTTAAAGGTTATTGCATTATGGGAAGAAATGGATACTAATCCTGCATTCTTTGGTAAAGATAAAACCCATTTGAGTTATTTGGTGGATACAGTTCTTTTAAAGAAACTAACTAATGTGTTTGAATTCTCTTTTAGAGGTTGTTTAGCATTACTGAGAATAGAGAAACAGAAGGATATGGTGCAATTAAAATTAATATTATGTAATACTAGAAGTCTTAATAATAAATTATTTTTCTTGAAACAATAGTTAGAAATGGGGAGTCTGATGTAGTAAGCAATATTAACTGATACCTTTAGGATTGCAAGGATATAAGGCATTTCATTGGGTAAGATAGCATGAAAAAGTGGGGAAGTATCATTCTATATAAGGGAAAAGGTGGCTTCTAATATAAATAATATCTGTGAGAAATCTGAGATAATATCAACTAAAATAAATTTTAATACATCAGTAATTGAGTTGTGTTTGTTTTATAGACCATTGAAGTAAAGTTTGGAAGAATTTAACAAATTTGATATTTTGTTGTCATCTTGTTTTGATAATAACTTTGATATTATTGTAAGAGATTTTAATGTACCATGTGTTAAATGGGATTGTTATGAAAGTTCCACTGGGGTAATATGTGATGTAATAAAATATAGTCAGGGACATGGTTATACACAAATTGTTAAGGATGTCAGAAGAAGTTCTAACATCTTAGATGCTTTATGCATTAATACAGGTAAGTATATTGAGGGTTATTTAATTGTTCTAGATAGTTTGGGATCTGATAGAAAAACAGATTACAGAGGTGGGCTTATTATAAAGTTAATCATTTAGTAACTAGAGAACAATTTATAAACTGTAATTGGGGAGGAGTCATTATTATGAGAGATATTGAATTTGGTTGGCAAACGTCTTTTGACTATATTTTTCAAGTTATTGAAAAGTATGTTCCATTGGAAATTATTAATGACAAAAATTATAGATCCCCTTGGGGGAACAGAGAATTAGATAAGTTTTGTAAAAGATTAATTTTTTTGTGGAATACGTTTAGGAGACAACCTAATACAAACAATTGTATTTATTTAACATTTGTTTACTGGGAAAGTATGACTTGGAACAAAGCCAATTTTCAGTGGAGACCCAGGGAAAAAATGCTCCAGATGCATCTTTGTAACGTGGGAGGAAACCGGAGTAAACCCACACAAATGCTTGGAGGACATACACAATCCATGCAGAAGGCACTCCAGCCAAAAATTGAACCGGAAAACTTCTTGCTGTGAGGCAACAACACTACCGCTATACCACTGTGCCATCATAAAAAAATAAAGAAAGATATATAAAGGTTAGGGCTAGTTTTAGTTGTCATCTCAGAATAACTAGAAGAAATTCTGAAAAGAGACTGGCATGTTATACAGTTGATAATAAAAAGGCTTTTTTAGAGACTTAAGATGTATTAAGGTTGAAAGTAGAAATTATAGTATTATGGTAAATAAGAAGTGAATTACTGATAACTGGATTATGGCTGATATGTTTAGAAATATTGTAGTTAGTATACCAGATAATAAGTATGATTGTAGTAATACTGTGTTTGATTTAATGGAGGACTGTTGAAAATTATTTAATAATGCTGAGAAAATATTTCAGAAAGTTAAATCTAGTATAGTAGCATGTCTTGATAAATTAAATAGACATTTTTGAAATGTATTGTTGGGTATATCCTTCCTTGTCTTCAGTATTTTTTCAAACATCACTAGGTTTGGGGTTTGTTACAGGTTTATGGAAATAAGCTTTGGTTATACCTGTAATCAAGAGAAGTGATTTAGTTATGTTTGAGATTTATATACCAATTAGTTTGACTAGTGTCCTTTGTAAAAGTTTTGAGAGAGTAATATCAGAATATTTAATTGAATCATTACATGATAAGAAGGATTATTCCCAAGATGGTTTTGTTCTGTGTTGCTCCGGGTTAATTGATTTATTTTATTATTATCAGCTACTTATAGAATGTTTAGCTATGGGTAAACCAGTTGATGTAGTCTATCTTGATATGGCTAGGGACTTTCATACTATATCTCCTTAGAGAATAATTACATTATTAATGGAGTATGGTATTAATTATTATGTACCAAGAGGGATTAAAAACTGGTTGAGTAATAGATTATGTAAGGAAAAAAATGTTGAATCTTTGTCTAGGATAAAAAAGCTTAGTAATGGCATCAGGGATCTGTGTTATGACTGGATCTTTTTAGAATTTTTATGGCAAGTGTCCCAGATTCAGATAAAAGATAGTTATGTAAATATGCAGATGATTCGAAGCTTGCATCAGTAGTTACCCATATAAATTAATATTATTGATTAAAAGGACATTTACATGATTTATTTTTATAGCCTGTTTCTAAGGGTATGAAATTTAATATTAAAAAAATGTGGGTGATACATTTTGGAGATGGGAATAGCTGTTATTCATAGTAATGTCTTTCGGCTTTTCCTGGTTAGGGGTCGCCACAGCAGAACTCCGGTCCGCTAATGATTGACAGTGGATTTTTATGGTGCCGAGTTGCCAGCCCGACACCCAACCTTCAAGCAAGGCACACCCATTCATGCACGCACCTACCTGTATGTCGTTAAATGTCACTCGACCACAGGGAGGACATGCAGACTCCACACAGAAGGCTGTTATTCATATGCTATAAATAATTGTTGAATAGGTGCGATTGACAGTGTACATAACTTAGGTATAAGGACTGATACAAATTTAAATTTTGAAAGGCACTTTTGAAGTTCATCTTTTGGAGATGATCTAAAGATGTTAATATGAGCTCAAAAATATATCTGGAACTATAGCGAGTAGGGAGAAATAAGCATTGTTGCTTATATATAAGATTCTAATAAGACCTATTACGGAATATTGTGCTCTGGTTTGTGTCTATAATTACAGATAACTTGAAAGACTGGAATTATCCACAGCTTGAAAGACCTGAAAAGATTCAAAAATACTTTACTAGACAAATAAAAGGATTATGAGGTATGTTTTATATATATAGGAGGCTGAAAGCAATTTCTTTGTCTTCTGTCATGTACAGGTTGGTGAGGGATGGATTAATTTGTAATTCATTAATGTTTTCATGGTAAAATTATGATGCAAATGTTGGGATAATAAAGGGTAGTCATCGGGTTCATATTAGAAACAATATTTTTTATGTTAAATTGCCAATTGTTAGAACTAAAATTTTATTTTAGGCAGGTAGATTATGAAATATGATACCATTAAAATTAGGAAAATTGATCAAAGGTAGTGGACTTTAGCTTTCATTTATCAGCTTATTGGTTAGAGTATGTAGTAAAAATGTGTTTTTCTGTAAGGTATCACATCGGTGTTCCCACTTACAGGATAAACAAATGAATCTTGAGTATTTTGTCCCTGGGTGTTTGAAGGACAGTAATACTGTCTTTGTAATTTAGATTAGTTGTAGGCCATACTTAATATATAGAACTAATACATTTTTGGGTATTGATGTTCAAGCTACAGTGGTAAGAAGGTGGGAAATTACACGGGATACTTTAAGTTGCTTTAGAGCTCTATCATCCTGTTGTTTAACAAGTCTGCAATAGATAACTTGTTATCAAACATAATTTCCAGATACCTTTGCAGGTTAGTCGAGGGTATAAATAGTCCTTCTGACTCCTAAAAGTTTAGAGGCTGAGTTAGTGTGATTCCCTTTTGTGTTCCCAATACCATGACAGCAGACTTTTGGGTATTAACAGTTAGATTATGAGAAGTGAGCTAATTTTATATCTAGGCAAAAATCTTCTTGTAACTGCTTATCAAATGTGTTGGGTGACTTATGTCCTCTTGTAAACGTAATATCACCTGTGTGATTGTAAAACTGACTGTTGGTAAAGCGAGTGAATACTAGAGATCCCAGGCTCCTTATGTTGTAAACTCTGTCACTAAGACAGCATTATTATGGTATAATACAAAGGTCTTATTGCCGATGTAACTTTCGAATCATTGAATTGCTTCTTGAGTAAATCCTGTTTTGCTCATCTGCCAAAATAGTAGATTGTAGTCAACAATTTCAAAGACACATTTAAGATCCAGGAAAATGGTACCCATGAGTAATACATTTCTCATACTGTTATAGATTTGGTTAATTGACATATATGACGTTGTTAGTGTAGTGTACCTGGGATAGAGTCCATGCTGTTTGTGATATACCATACTATTGAATATATTCAAGTATTTGTCAATGGATTAACTTTTATAACATTTTGGCTGTAGGAAAGGATTTCACAATTGGCTGGTAGCTACTGACTGTGGTGGGAACAGCAGCTTTGGAGAGGGGCAAAAATGATGCAAACTTCTGTAGTTTTCTAACATTAAAGCAGATTGCTCTCAGGTGAGAACCACATCTGAGAGGTATTTGACTACTTACAATCTACTGTTCTATAAGTCACAGAAGGAAGTTCTGAACTGTTTTGGAACCTATACATCTAGAATATGTGGGTTTTAGCCATTTTTCATTGATTTGTGTACATTGTATTGGCTTTGTTTCCTGATTACAGATCTGTTCCTACCAAGGGACATTTTCTGCATTAGGAAAGCAATGAAGGTAGATCTGCTACTTGGGTAGTTTTTAGAAAGTGGTTTTTAAGCAAAGCTTTTACTGAAAAAAAAACACATTTCAAAAAAGCTTACAACACTTATTTAAATAGCAAAGATAAAACATAATTTATAACAGAATATAAGATGCTCCACATTCCAATACAATAAATAAATGTATTACAAGAGAATGCACAGCCATATTGTATGGGTTTATATTATATCCTTGAAAGCTGTAAACAGCAAATGCTATCTACAGCGAAAATGTCATGCAGTGAACTGTAAATAGTGAGATCGTACTACAGTGAAGATTGGAAAATTTTCCCTTTCCTCACTGTAGTGTGATCTCGGAGTTGGTATATATAATTAGCAGGGGGTGTGTGAGGGGCACAGCCCCCCACAATAGTGAATTCAATGCACGGCATTTTCACTATAGATAGCGTTTGCAGATTTCGAGGATATAATATATTGTACAGTATGCAGTAATAAATGGCACATCATACTCTAACTCTTCTGACAATAATAATGTACATTGGTTAACAAAATAATATGTGTGAAACAACTGTGATTAGCAAATATAGTAAACTGATCCCTCTAAAATCAAGCCTCACTTCAGGAAGATGAAGTAATAAATTCTGTGTGTTTGTGTGTGTGTATTTTATATATATATATATATATATATATATATATATATATATATATATATACACACACACACAGAGACACACACGCACACACACACAACACATGTGTGTGTGTGTGTGTGTGTGTGTGTGTATATATATATATATATATATATAGAGAGAGAGAGAGAGAGAGAGAAAGATAAATATATATTTATAAAGCAAGACAGAGAGATCACAGCCTACATACAGCCAGTGCTGCTCAGTATCTCTGCATTACTGCCTGTACCACAAATCCTGCTTTTGCATGCTTTGTCTGGCACTCAGCTACTGCAAAAAACAAGTAATCTCGGTGGTATCCCCTAAGTCTCAAAACAACCCACTAAAGTGTAATGGGTCCAAAAACAAAACAGTGTAAGAAACTTTTCTGTGTGTAAGATTTTCAGTCCATATATTTCTAGTTAATCACTGTATATTAATCAGATCAGACAATAGTAGTAGAAGTAGCGAATGTAAACTCATCAAGTCAAAACAAAACAAAACAAAAAGTAATGATAGAAAATATGTAATTGTACAGCATTACTAAGTATTCGAATGTAATCCAAGCAAGGCAGGCAGTCTGTTTCCAGTCAAAAATCCTTTATTAAGTACACAGACAAGTGATCCAAGTTAAACAAAAATAGAGTCATAATTTCCTCACAAGCTTTCTAAATATATATATATATATATATACTTTTTATCAGGCATTGGAGTGGTTTATTGTGCTGTAAAACAAAGTGTTATTGGTACACATGTTAAATTCACATCCCTTCCCCCATCAGTGTGACATTTGAGCTGGTCCTGCCCTACTTAGTAGCTGTCATAATAATATATAACCCTTATGTACTTTAAATAAAAGTTATAATGATGTGGTACCTCTTATTTAACCAAATTATTAAGTAGATTATTAAGTCTGTGATTTTATCCAAGACAATATACTACATGGCTGGAAATATATCAACTTTAGTTCATTTGGCAATCAAAAAATATATATAAATATATACATATACATTTTGCATGTAAAAATCAATTTCTATTTTCATAACCTATTGTTAACAAAGATCGCTTTCGTCCTTCTAGACTTCTTCAGGTCTGTGTACAAGAACCCTAAAAACCTATATAATTGTATAATTAGTTAGTATTGTTATTACACATCATTTTGAATAAAGTGGAAAAAAGAACCAGAAAAAAATTAAACTAAGGAAAAAATGTATGTATGATGATGGAAACAAAATAAACACTTACATTTCAACTGATTTAAAATGGTATTTAAAACCAATTTGTAGAATAAAATAAAATAAAATACAATTAGTCATGTAAACAATGTGGCAATTTTCTAAGTTCCAGTGCACTTTTAATTGAACAGTAATAGCTTAGTCCAGGTTTCCTAAAAGAGTTCAGCTTTAATTGCCACATGAGTTCATGTTTCTCCAGAATATTCGGGATGTCTCCTTCAAGATCACCCATGTCTATGTGAACCAGGATCTGGAACTTAAAACCTGTGTCTCTTTTATGAAGAGAAAGGTGTTTGGCTAGTGCATTATTTTTACATCCAGAGCGGATTTCTGACAGATGACATGAAATCTTTTGCTTGAGTTTATTTACAGCCTTGCCCACATAGAATGCATCACATTCATTGCACAGGGCCCTGTAAATTACTTTTTTAGTGTTACAGTCACCCCCTGCACTGGTTTTAATGATCTTCTTTAAATAAGGGCAATAAAAACTATCACCTTGCTGTATAAATATACAAAATGTACAATTAGTTTCACATCTTTTAGTGCTTTTCTCACATGGTCTAGATTTAAATTCAACAAAACTTCTAATGTTCCTGGCCTTCCTATAAACAAATGATGGGGCTTCACCTAAGATGTTAATCAGAAAAGGGTTTCCTGTGACAATGTCCCAGTGTTCTTCAATAATATTTTTGATACTGTGATAATCCAAAGTGTATACACTTTGGATTATCACAGTATCAAAAATATTATTGTGAGAAAAGCACTAAAAGATGTGAAACTAATTGTACATTTTGTATATTTATAAGTATAACAGTATTTCCTGTTTTGCTAATGACATAGCAATGTTTCAAATGATTTGAATCTTGAGGTGTGGTATATTTTTAATGAAGATTAGTCTAGTAAAAAAAGAATTTAATTTTACCCCTGAAAAATGTCAATTACAGGTATTGCAGCAGTTAAATGATTCCAGTTTTGCTATGAAATGTCAGATAAGGTCAAACAAAAAGATGGTTGTGATTACTACTGATCACTACTTACAGATACGTTTTGACATTCTTAATGACAGCTCCATCTATTTGGTAGAGACAAAGGAACAAAATAAGTCACCGGAGTAATTGGGGCTAATTATGAAAAAGGAATAGAGTGGACGTTCTGATTGAAATAGATGTACAGAATCAAATAATATTGTTAAAAAATCCAAAAACAGACACATTTTATTGTCTTCCCAAAATGCATAGTGTTTAAATGATCCACCACAAAGGCCAATGATGTCTGACTGTTACAATTATTTAGAACATTCGGTCAGGCTTATTAATAAATCCATGTTTAAATCAATGATTTCTGTTGAATTGTGTGTGGGGTACTCAGGTTATTTTTTGGAAAGGATAACATCATCATCATCATCTTCTTTCAGCTGTTCCCGTTAGGGGTCACCACAGCAGATCATCTGTTTCCATTTCTTCCTGTCCTCTGCATCTTGCTCTGCCACACCAACCACCTGCATGCCCTCTCTCACCACATCCATAACCCTTATCTTAGGCCTTCCTCTTTTCCTGTTACCTGGCAGCTTCATCCTTAGCATCTTTTTCCCAATATACTCAGCATCCCTCCACAGCACATGTCCAAACCAACATAATCTTCCCTCTCTGGCTTTGTCTCCGAACCTTCCAACCTGGGCTGACCCTCTAATCTACTTATTCCTAATCCTGTCCACCCTCGTCACACCCAGTGCAAATCTTAACATCTTTAACTCTGCCACATCCAGCTCTAACTCCTGCCTTTTTGTCAATGCCACTGTCTCCAACCCATATAACATAGCTGGTCTCACTACCCTCTTGAAGACCTTCCCTTTCACTCTTACTGGTACTCGTCTGTCACAAATCACTCCTGACACTCTTCTCCACCCACTCCATCCTGCCTGTACTCTCTTCTTCACCTCTCTTCCACACTCACCATTACTCTGAACTGTTGATCCCAAGTATTTAAACTCATCCACCTTCGCCACCTCTACTCTCTGCATCCTCACCATTCCTCTATCCTCCCTCTCATTCACACATATATATTCTGTCTTAGTCCTGCTGACCTTTATTCCTCCTCTCTAGAGCATATCTCCATCTCTCCAGAGTCTCCTCCGCCTGTTCCCTACTCTCACTACAGATCACAATGTCATCT